>NC_069505.1:15831215-16173715 GCF_027579735.1 Bombina bombina
CCTCCCATGTGCACAGTAAATACGATCATGAGTAAGTACATATTTATATGTAGTGCATCCACTGTCACCTAAACCAGCTGCCTCCTATGTGCACAGTAAATACCATCATGAGTAAGTACATATTTATATATATAGTGCACCCACTGTCACCTAAACCAGCTGCCTCCTATGTGCACAGTAAATACCATCATGAGTAAGTACATATTTATATATATATAGTGCACCCACTGTCACCTAAACCAGCTGCCTCCTATGTGCACAGTAAATACCATCATGAGTAAGTACATATTTATATATAGTGCACCCACTGTCACCTAAACCAGCTGCCTCCCATGTGCACAGTAAATACCATCATAAGTACATATTTATATATAGTGCACCCACTGTCACCTAAACCAGCTGCCTCCCATGTGCACAGTAAATACCATCATAAGTACATATTTATATATAGTGCACCCACTGTCACCTAAACCATCTGCCTCCTATGTGCACAGTAAATACCATCATGAGTAAGTACATATTTATATATAGTGCACCCACTGTCACCTAAACCAGCTGCCTCCCATGTGCTCAGTAAATACCATCATGAGTAAGTACATATTTATATATAGTGCACCCACTGTCACCTAAACCAGCTGCCTCCTATGTGCACAGTAAATACCATCATGAGTAAGTACATATTTATATATAGTGCACCCACTGTCACCTAAACCAGCTGCCTCCCATGTGCTCAGTAAATACCATCATGAGTAAGTACATATTTATATATAGTGCACCCACTGTCACCTAAACCAGCTGCCTCCTATGTGCTCAGTAAATACCATCATGAGTAAGTACATATTTATATATAGTGCACCCACTGTCACCTAAACCAGCTGCCTCCTATGTGCACAGTAAATACCATCATGAGTAAGTACATATTTATATATAGTGCACCCACTGTCACCTAAACCAGCTGCCTCCCATGTGCTCAGTAAATACCATCATGAGTAAGTACATATTTATATATAGTGCACCCTCTGTCACCTAAACCAGCTGCCTCCTATGTGCAATAAAGGCTAAAGAAAGTGTACAGCAAAAAACTAGAGAGGAATTACTCAAATACAAAACAAAAACTTTTGACTCAAAAGATAAAGAAAAACCTAGGTTTATTACCACCTACAGTAAAGATTTTAATAGCATCAAAAAGATTGTAAAATAAACAATCCCCATACTATATACAGATCCAGTTTTGAAAGCAATAACAAGCAAAGGGATTGATATAGTATCCAAGAGAGGTAAAACTCTATAAAATTATCTCTCTCTTCTTCTGATCTCCCAATCAAAACCAACAAGTGTTGGCTTAAGGAGAGAAAAGGTTTCTTTAAATGTAGAAGAAACATCTATAAAACTTGTCACCACGTAACTGAGGGAGATAATTGTATCTCAAATGTCACACCACAGAAATATAACATCAATTACTACATAAACTGTTCCACAACACATGTATTGTACTTATTTACATGTCAAAAATGTAAAATTCAATATGTAGGGAAAACTAAACGTAGCATCAAGGATAGATTTCTCCAACATCTTAGATCCATTGAGGACGAGGAATCGGATACCCCGGTATCCAGACATTTTAAAATCCATCACAATGCTGATGCCTCCCTATTAAAAATTCAGGGCATTGATCATGTCCCTATGTGGAGACGGGGGGGGGGGGTAACAGAGAAGATAAACTAAACAAACGTGAGGTTTTTTGGATTTTTAATTTAAGAACAAGCAATCCCTTAGGTTTAAATATGAGAAGAGACCTTGACTTATTTGTAAACTAATAGAATTTCTTCAATTCAGGAATCTTACATACTAACTTTCTCCTTTCTAACAATAAGCAATAAACTATTATACTTAAGTCTATATATTAAATATATATGTTTCAAACTATATACTATTGAGCATACTAATTGAAATTTAAATACATCTGTTCGAGAAATAAGATAAGGCTTTTATATGTACAAATTAAAAATTTATTTTATAAGCCCTACAATATATATATATATATACTAAATTTCAAACAAGATATATACTAAGGTATGAATATAAGTTTATTTTTAAGACATCTTAGATTTATTTGGAAGGATTTGACACCATGGCCCCTAGTTATTAAGCCGTCAACCTCAAATACGCTGGAATTCTGCATCGTATTTGTGGCGAGGCTGATTCGCCTTAGTTATCAAGCCCTAGACACCGGCAAAAGTAGAATATAGTGACGTAAGCTTCGATCCACCGGACTCAGTCCGACACAGATTGATTCTTACGTCACTCCAGATGTTCCGCACACAAGTTCGGCACAATCTGACTACTTTTGCTAGTTATCAAAAAACTAGCAGGTACGCTCGGCACTTTTCCGGCCCAGCGTACCTGGTTTTCAAACAGCCGCCCTGGAGGCGGCGGATCCCATAGGACTCAATGGGAGTCTGACCATAGCGAAAGTTCATGTTCGCTGCTGCCAGACATCCCATTGATTCCTATGGGAGCTGTCTACACCTAACACCCTAACATGTACCCTGAGTCTAAACACCCCTAATCTGTCCCCCTACACCGCCGCAACTAAATAAATGTATTACCCCCTAAACCGCCGCTCCCGGAGTCCACCGCAACTATAAAAAAAATTATTAACCCCTAAACCGCCGCTCCCGGACCCCGCCGCCACCTACATTATACCTATTAACCCCTATCCTGCCCCCCTACACCGTTGCCACCTATAATAAAGTTATTAACCCCTATCCTGCTCCCCTACACCGCCGCCACAGTAATAAAATTATTAACCCCTAAACCTAAGTCTAACACTAACCCTAACACCCCCCTAACTTAAATATTAATTAAATAAATCTAAATAATATTTATCTTATTAACTAAATTAATCCTTTTTAAAACTAAATACTTACCTTTAAAATAAACCCTAATATAGCTACAATATAAATAATAATTATATTGTAGCTATCTTAGGATTTATTTTTATTTTACAGGCAACTTTCAATTTATTTTTACTAGGTACAATAGCTATTAAATAGTTATTAACTATTTAATAGCGCCCCTTGGATGATGACTTCAATCGGATGGAAGACTTCTTCAGTGCCCCTTGGATGATGACTTCTGCCGCTCCGGATCTCCTCTTTGGTTCCATCGGTGGTCGGCTGGCTGAAGACGGCTCAAGGTAGGATGATCTTCAGGGGGGTAGTGTTAGGTTTATTTAAGGGGGGTTTGGGTTAGAGTAGGGGTATGTGGGTGGTGGGTTTTAATGTTGGGGGGGTTGTATTTTTATTTTACAGGCAAAAGAGCTGTTTTCTTTGGGGCATGCTCCGCAAAAGGCCCTTTTAAGGGCTGGTAAGGTAATAGAGCTGGTAACTTTTTAATGTAGAATAGGGTAGGGAATTTTTTTATTTTGGGGGGCTTTGTTATTTTATTAGGGGGCTTAGATTAGGTGTAAGTAGCTTAACATTGTTGTAATATTTTTGAAATGTTTGTAACTTTTTTTTTTTTTTTTTTGTAACTTAGCTTTTTTATTTTTTGTACTTTAGTTAGTTTATTTAATTGAATTTAATTGTAGTTATTTGTAGCTAATTTATTTAACTAATTTAATGATAGTGTAGTGTTAGGTTTAATTGTAACTTAGGTTAGGATTTATTTTACAGGTAATTTTGTATTTCTTTTAGCTAGGTAGTTATTAAATAGTTAATAACTATTTAATAACTATTCTAACTAGCTAAAATAAATACAAAGTTACCTGTAAAATAAATATAAATAAACCCTAAGATAGCTACAATGTAATTAAAGGGACATAATACTCATTTGCTAAATCACTTGAAACTGATGCAGTATAACTGTAAAAAGCTGACAGGAAAATATCACCTGAGCATCTCTATGTAAAAAAGGAAGATATTTTACCTCACAATTTCCTCAGCTCAGCAGAGTAAGTTCTGTGTAAAAAGTTATACTCAGCTGCTCCCAGCTGCAGGTAAAAAAATTAAAAAAATGAAGAAATGAACAGCAGCCAATCAGCATCGGCAGTGCTGAGGTCATGAACTCTTACTGTGATCTCATGAGATTTGACTTAACTCTCATGAGATTTCATAGTAAGCTTCCTTTACCTGATTGGTGAAATAATATGAGAGTGCACGATGCTCATCCCTTTGGATGTCCCGGGACAAACATACTAAAATGCTGCTTAGAAATCCTTTACAATGGGAGGTGGCTACTGAGGAACTTTTGAGGTAAAATATCTTTCTTTTTTACATAGAGATGTTCAGGAGATATTTTCTAGTCAGCTTTTTACAGCTATGCTGCATCACTTTCAAGTGTTTAAACATTTGGGTATTATGGCCCTTTAATAATTACATTGTAGCTATTTTAGGGTAAGTATTTAGTTTTAAATAGGAATAATTTATTTAATGATAGTGTAGTGTTAGGTGTAATTGTAACTTAGGTTAGTTTTTATTTTACAGGTAAATTTCTCTTTATTTTAACTAGGTAGCTATTAAATATTTGATAACTATTTAATAGCTATTGTACCTAGTTAAAATAAATTGAAAGTTGCCTTTAAAATAAAAATAAATCCTAAGATAGCTACAATATTATTATTATTTATATTGTAGCTATATAAGGGTTTCTTTTATAGGTAAGTATTTAGTTTTAAATAGGATTAATTTAGTTAATAAGAGAAATATTGTTTAGATTTATTTAATTAATTTTTAAGTTAGGGGGGTGTTAGGGTTAGTGTTAGACTTAGGTTTAGGGGTTAATCATTTTATTACAGTGGCGGCGGTGTGGGGGGGGGCAGGATAGGGGTTAATAAATTTATTATAGGTGGCGACGGTGTAGGGGGGTAGATTAGGGTTTAATAAGTTTAATATAGGTTGCGGCGGGGTCCGGGAGCGGCGGTTTAGGGGTTAAACTATTTATTTAGTTGCGGCGAGGTCCGGGATCCGCAGGATAGGGGTTAACGTTATTATAGGTGGCGGCGGTATAGGGGGGGCAGGATAGCGGTTACTAGGTATAATGTAGGTAGCGGCGGTGTCCGGCAGCGGCGGTTTAGGGGTTAATACATTTATAAGAGTTGCGGCGGGGTCTAGGAGCGGCGGTTTAGGGGTTAATAACTTTATTTAGTTGCGGGGGGCTCCGGGGGCGCCGGTATAGGGGGTAGAACAGTGTAGTTTAGTGTGGGTGCTTAGTGACAGCTTCTCAATAAAGCTGTCAAAAAGCCGAAGAGCAGCAAGATCGGATGAGTGATAACTATCACAGTCCGCTGCTCATCGCCCCGTACTTGGTGCGCGGCTTTTTGACAGATTTATTGATAACTTTGGCGAAATTTTTCAGGTCTGCGGCGGCGATGGTAGGCGAGCTTAGGCGGGCGTATTGGGCCTGCGAAGGCAGATAAAGTAGACACGTTGATAACTAGAGGCCTATGTCAGAAATACATTTACTGTTTCTTTAACAAAATTGCTATAAAGCTCAGAATGATCAGGACCACACACAAGCAGTGACCAAGTGCGCAACCGCACGAAACATGTCTGCGTGAGGTCCTGATCACCTAGACATTGTGTGTTTTTATCTGTGTGTGCTTAAACACAGCTGATTGAGGCTGTCATGTTTTTACTTTAACTTCTTGAATAAACGCCAACTTTTTTATTCAATTTGGAATCCGTCTGCGCTTCTTATGCGCTCTGCTGCTTTGGATTCTCTCTCTCTCTCTCTCTCTCTCTATATATATATATATATATATACTGCACCCACTGTCACCTAAACCAGCTGCCTCCTATGTGCACAGTAAATACCATCATGAGTAAGTACATATTTATATATAGTGCACCCACTGTCACCTAAACCAGCTGCCTCCCATGTGCACAGTAAATACCATCATGAGTAAGTACATATTTATATATAGTGCACCCACTGTCACCTAAACCAGCTGCATCCCATGTGCACAGTAAATACCATCATGAGTAAGTACATATTTATATATAGTGCACTCACTGTCACCTGAACCAGCTGCCTCCCATGTGCACAGTAAATACCATCATGAGTAAGTACATATTTATATATAGTGCACCCACTGTCACCTAAACCAGCTGCCTCCCATGTGCACAGTAAATACCATCATGAGTAAGTACATATTTATATATAGTGCACCCACTGTCAACTAAACCAGCTGCCTCCCAGCCATGTGCACAGTGAATACCATCATGAGTAAGTACATATTTATATTGTCACGTTTACATATTGTTTAATAATAACCAGTTACTTGTACTGTGTATATCCCTTTAATTCTCTGATCAATTTACCTGCTATGCTATTTAAGCCTCCTCCCCCCTCTCCACTTTGCTTGTTATTGTTTTCCACTGACCATAGTGTGATTCAAACTGAGCACTAATTTACCTCTTTGGATTTCAACCTAAATTATTCTTTTGTGGATTCACTAAACTTTTCTTGCTGAAACCAGCCAACATCTTTTGTTACCGGATTGTCATTTTCTCTCAAGCCGTTGCTGTCAGCTTGCTTCATTCAGCCTAATCCTCCGCCCTGCATCGTGGAGCTGTGACGTCACACGCCAACATTTTCGGCATCAGCGCTGCAACCGCTTCACCTATTCAAGCCGTGAGATTTTTCCTTAAACTTTCTCAATACTTTGTTTACCCTCAAGGTACAGTCTGTAACCGCTTACTTATTTTTCATGCTATTATATTTTTTTTGTAATAACTGCTACGCATACTTGCCATAATTCCTGATATATTGTGGTAAAGCTTTTTACTTTCATTGTAGCTAATTTTTGTGTTAACACTGTTTCATTTTTTCTTTTTTGGTTATAGTCATGGTTTTTCTGTTGTTCCTCCAATAATCATTTACTTGATACAGCTATAGAAATATCTAATCCTATTTAACCATATAACAAACTTGCAAAGTTTATACTCGGATTCTGACATTACTTCCTTTAGTAATCCATGTTATTATCTAGTTTAAACCTTGCTACAAATCCTTTTTACTCAGCAGTTGTGATTCATTCATATATTTTTCATACTACAACATAGTATCTTTAACATTACAGAATAACAAGCCCTAAAATATGGATCCAGCTGAGATGTCTAATCAGATACAAACTCTCTCTCAAAAAGTGGATGCCTTAACTGATGGCCTCAATACCCTCAAACAAGAAAACCAGGGACTGAAAACTTATATTAAAGACTTTGTAGATAGTAGAACCCGGTTCCAGGAACCACAAGTTAGTCTCCCAGATGTATTCTCAGGGGATAGAAAACAATTTAGAGATTTTAAAAACGCTTGTCTTCTGTTGTTTGCACTAAAACCATACACATATCCCACTGACAGAGTTAAGGTGATGACTACCATTTCCTACTTAAGAGCAGAACCCAGAAGTTGGGCTAATTCCTTCCTGGAAACAAACGATGATATACTTAACTCTCTAGATTCTTTCTTTTCTACCCTTGGTCAGCTTTATGACGACCCTTACAAACAATTAACAGCTGAAACTGCAATGCGTTCTCTTAAACAGAGAAGAAGAGATGTAGAAGATTATATTGCAGATTTTAAGAGGCTAGCTACTGACACTCAATGGAATAATTTGTCTCTAAAAAATCAGTTCAGACTGGGTTTGTCAGAATCTATTAAAGACGAACTTTCTCGCATTGAAATTCCTCACACTTTGGAGGAACTAATTAATCTTAGTATCAGTATTGACAGAAGACTTAGGGAGAGACAAAACGAGAAAGGATATCATGAACCAACACATAAAAAACAAAACCCTACTTTACCAACATATTCTCATGTTAAAAACACCACTGAACCTATGGAAATTGGGTTTCTTAAAGGCCCATTAAGCAATCAAGAAAAGTTAAGAAGGCGTTCCCAGAATCTATGCATGTACTGTGCATCAGAAGAGCATACTGTCAAGGCCTGTCCCATTCTCCAGAAACAGAATAAGGGTAAGAATTCCCATCCTTTTTATTCCTTAAATGCTGTGTCACACTCTGCAAGCTACTGTAACCTATGCCTTCTCTTGCAGTGGGATCAACTTCGAGTGAACGTTTCAGGGATAATTGACTCTGGTGCTTCTGCTTCTTACATTGATGTGTCTTTTGCCACAAAAAATAAAATTCCACTTATAAAAAAAAAGGCTCCTGTACCTTTAAGGGGTATTGATGGGGAGGTTTTGTCCTCTGGACCGGTAATGTATGAAACAATACCATTGCTCCTATCCACACCAGACCACCATAGGGAGTACATTTCTTTTGATGTCATTACATCCCCCGTCTTCCCTCTCATTTTAGGCCTACAATGGTTAAAATTACATAACCCTCTGATTTCATGGTCAGATCTAAGTGTAAAGCTTAATTCTGAGTATTGCTTATCCACTTGCTACCCTACCCTGCTTCTACAACCACCTCAAATCTCCACTGATATAGAGATACCTGATGTTTATGCTGATTTTATTGATGTTTTCAGTAAAAAAGAATCTCAAAATCTACCGCCGCATCGTATTTATGACTGCCCTATTGATTTATTACCAGGTGCAGTCATACCTTGCGGTCATGTGTTCCCGTTGTCCAAACCTGAACTGGAACACTTAAAATCATATATTGAAGAAAATCTACAGAAGGGGTTCATCAGACCATCTACTTCTCCCGCTGCGGCCGGTATGTTTTTTGTAAAAAATAAAGATGGCCGTTTAAGACCCATAGTGGACTACCGGCAGCTTAACAAGGTTACCGTTAAAAACCGGTATCCTTTGCCCCTTATTTCAGAGCTAATTGAGCGTTTGGAAGGTGCCAAGGTCTTCACTAAACTTGACCTTCGAGGTGCATATAATCTCGTTCGGATGAGGGCTGGAGACGAATGGCTGACGGCATTTCGTACTCGTTATGGCTTGTACGAATATGCCGTCATGCCATTCGGTCTCTGCAACGCCCCGGCAACCTTCCAACACTTTATTAACGATATTTTCAAAGATATCCTTGACACTTATATTGTAATCTATCTTGATGATATTTTGATCTATTCAAAAACATTAGAAGATCACATAAAACACGTCAGACAGGTATTATCACGCCTACGCTCACACTCTTTATATGCTAAAGCCGAGAAATGTATATTTCATACAAACCAGATCACCTTTCTTGGTTATCAGATTTCGGAATTTGGCATACAGATGGATGACTCAAAAATCACTACCATAAGACAGTGGCCAGAGCCAAATAATAAGAAACAGGTACAAAGCTTCCTTGGCTTTGCAAATTTTTATCGAAAATTTATAAAAAATGTTGCAGCAATTGCCAAACCACTTACCAACCTCACAAAATCAAATGTTAAGTTCATCTGGACTGCTGAATCCCAAAAGGCTTTTGATCTCCTAAAACAAAAATTTACTTCTGCACCTATATTACGTTACCCTAACAACCAACTCCAATATGTATTAGAGGTCGATGCCTCCGATTATGCTATTGGAGCCGTTCTTTCACAAAGAGAACAT
Source organism: Bombina bombina (assembly GCF_027579735.1). Classification (NCBI taxonomy): domain Eukaryota; kingdom Metazoa; phylum Chordata; class Amphibia; order Anura; family Bombinatoridae; genus Bombina; species Bombina bombina. The sequence continues at coordinate 15,840,739 of NC_069505.1, forward strand.
CTAAAGAAACCTCTACATCCCGTAGCTTTTTATTCAAGATGTTTGACGGCTCCTGAGTTGCATTACCCCGTGGGTGACAAAGAATTACTGGCTATCAAGGTTGCTTTTGAACAGTGGCGTCATCTCCTTGAAGGTGTCACATACCCCACCATAGTGTATACTGATCACAGGAATTTACAGTACCTCAAAAGTACGAAAACCCTCACTGCAAGACATGTTCGTTGGAATTTGTATTTCTCCAGATTTGATTTCCTTATCACTTACAGACCGGCTAGTAAGAACAAGAAGGCAGATGCTCTCTCACGACTGCCTACTTCCTCTGATCTCTGTCTTCCAAAAGAATCTGTAATCCCAGAGAATAAATACCTGTTGTTTCTCATTGATTCTATTCCATTCCTAAGAGAAGAACAACATAAAGACCAAACTAAGCCTCTTCAACAGTTACAAATGAAACAGGATTCCCTCTATTATTTTGATGAGAAGTTATATGTACCCCCCTTCCATCAGAGATTTGATATTACATTCAGCTCATGAATCCTTATTTGCGGGACATACCGGAATCCACAAGACACAAGAGCTTATCAAAAGGAGTTACTGGTGGCCTGATATGAATACCGACATAATGAAATACATTAACTCCTGTTCAGTTTGTGCCACCACTAAAAGATCAAAACATAGACCCTATGGCTTACTCATGCCTTTACCTACTCCATCACGACCTTGGGCCGACATAGCCTTGGATTATGTCGTTGATCTCCCCAGATCCTCCAATTATACCACTATCCTTGTCGTGGTGGACTTATTCAGTAAGATGATACATCTTATACCGTACCACAAGCTACCTACCGCTGCCGAAACTATACAACTGCTCCTACTACACGTCTTCAGACTTCACGGTCTCCCTCGACGCATTTTAACAGACCGTGGTTCCCAGTTTACTAGTTCTCTCTGGACTGAATTTTGCAAGATTTTCAATATTGACAAAAGACTTTCAACCTCTTATCATCCTCAGACTAATGGACAGACTGAAAGGTCTAACCAAAGCATTGAACAATTCCTAAGGTCTTATTGTCATGTCGACCAACACTCTTGGTCTCAACATCTGCCCTACGCTGAATTTACATTCAACAACACAGTACATTCCACAACCAACCAGACTCCATTCTTCATTAACTATGGATTCCATCCAACATTTCAACTACTACCCCAAATAAGTTCATTACCATATATCTCTGATTTAACAACTTCCATCACTTCTAATTTTACAAAAGTCAAGAACGCTATTGAACAAGCTAAAACCAAACAGAAACTTTATTACGATTTAAGAAGGATGGCTCCACCACGGTATTCCCTTGGAGATTTAGTTTGGCTCTCAACCAAAAACTTACATCTTAATACTCCTAGTAAAAAACTTTCACCTTTATTCATTGGACCTTTTCAGATAATCAAAATCATAAATGAGAATGCAGTTCGGTTACAATTACCTAGCACTTTGAAAATACACCCAACCTTCCATGTTTCCCTACTAAAACCCTACCGTTCTGTACGTGATGCCACTTCACGCCAAAGTATTCCTCCTATCTCCATTGATCCCAACATTGAATATGAGGTTAAATCCATACTTGACTCTAGAATGTATAGGGGTAACTTACAGTATCTGATAAGATGGAAAGGCTACACTTCAGAACATGACTCTTGGGAGCCAGCTGTCAATATATCTGCCCCCAGACTCATCTCGCAATTCCATCAACAGAATCCGGATCGCCCTCATCCCTGATCCACAGAGTGGATCATTTAGGGGAGCATCCTGTCACGTTTACATATTGTTTAATAATAACCAGTTACTTGTACTGTGTATATCCCTTTAATTCTCTGATCAATTTACCTGCTATGCTATTTAAGCCTCCTCCCCCCTCTCCACTTTGCTTGTTATTGTTTTCCACTGACCATAGTGTGATTCAAACTGAGCACTAATTTACCTCTTTGGATTTCAACCTAAATTATTCTTTTGTGGATTCACTAAACTTTTCTTGCTGAAACCAGCCAACATCTTTTGTTACCGGATTGTCATTTTCTCTCAAGCCGTTGCTGTCAGCTTGCTTCATTCAGCCTAATCCTCCGCCCTGCATCGTGGAGCTGTGACGTCACACGCCAACATTTTCGGCATCAGCGCTGCAACCGCTTCACCTATTCAAGCCGTGAGATTTTTCCTTAAACTTTCTCAATACTTTGTTTACCCTCAAGGTACAGTCTGTAACCGCTTACTTATTTTTCATGCTATTATCTTTTTTTTGTAATAACTGCTACGCCATAATTCCTGATATATTGTGGTAAAGCTTTTTACTTTCATTGTAGCTAATTTTTGTGTTAACACTGTTTCATTTTTTCTTTTTTGGTTATAGTCATGGTTTTTCTGTTGTTCCTCCAATAATCATTTACTTGATACAGCTATAGAAATATCTAATCCTATTTAACCATATAACAAACTTGCAAAGTTTATACTCGGATTCTGACATTACTTCCTTTAGTAATCCATGTTATTATCTAGTTTAAACCTTGCTACAAATCCTTTTTACTCAGCAGTTGTGATTCATTCATATATTTTTCATACTACAACATAGTATCTTTAACATTACATATATATACTGCACCCACTGTCACCTAAACCAGCTGCCTCCTATGTGCACAGTAAATACCATCATGAGTAAGTACATATTTATATATAGTGCACCCACTGTCAACTAAACCAGCTGCCTCCCAGCCATGTGCACAGTGAATACCATCATGAGTAAGTACATATTTATATATACTGCACCCACTGTCACCTAAACCAGCTGCCTCCCAAGTGCACAGTAAATACCATCATGAGTAAGTACATATTTATATATAGTGCACCCACTGTCACCTAAACCAACTGCCTCCTATGTGCACAGTAAATACCATCATAAGTAAGTACATATTTATATATACTGCACCCACTGTCACCTAAATCAGCAGCCTCCTATGTGCACAGTAAATACCATCATGAGTAAGTACATATTTATATATAGTGCACCCACTGTCACCTAAACCAGCTGCCTCCCAAGTGCACAGTAAATACCATCATGAGTAAGTACATATTTATATATAGTGCACCCACTGTCACCTAAACCAGCTGCCTCCTATGTGCACAGTAAATACCATCATGAGTAAGTACATATTTATATATAGTGCACCCACTGTCACCTAAACCAGCTGCCTCCCATGTGCACAGTAAATACCATCATGAGTAAGTACATATTTATATATAGTGCACCCACTGTCACCTAAACCAGCTGCCTCCCAGCCATGTGCACAGTGAATACCATCATGAGTAAGTACATATTTATATATTGTTAAGGAAAAATATTTTTAATTCTGTATATATTTCTCATGTGTTAGAATATGGGCTGACTATAGCAGTTACATTTCACTTGTGTTCAGCTATTTTACTGCTGTGTGTGCAAACTAAGTCTTTCAGTCTTAGGAACAACACCCAAGTCTGTATGGACAGGATAAGAAGAAGACCACGAGGTGCATAATGTGAAGATTCTCAGAAACACCCAACATGCCCTATAAAAAGAGAGACATTGTTGCTATCTAATGCTGCACGCCACACACACTTGTATTACTATGTAAAATGACCGGTTGTCATTTTTGTTGTAATCTGTTTAATTGTACAATTATAACCTTATTAATTTGGAACAGCTGTCTTCACGTTATTTTACTTTAACAATTTGGTGCCGAAACCCGGGAGTTTGAAAGCGATTGCGGACGGAGCCAGGACTGGAACTATGAGGACAGGAGACCACAGGCGCCAAAAAGGTGAGAACCTTTGTTTCTCACATTGCTCTCCTATCCTCTGATTCCTAAACCCTCTGTCCTGTCGTGAGTACAAACTCCCAAGAACCTGAGACAGTTGTATTTTATGTTTTATGTTTTAACATCTTTTTGTTATGAATGTGTGAGTGTAAGAGGTCCTTTACGGCGTGTGAATGTACTGCTCCAAGACGCCCCTCTGCGGAGAAAGCAAGTGGGAGCAGTAGTGTGTTAAGTAAGAGGATTCTACTGTCCTCAGAGACAAATGTTTTCTATTTTCTGTGTTTGTTAAGTAAACGTAAACTGTTACTAAAATGGTCTGTACAGCAGAGGAGCAATAGAAGGTTAAAGTGTGGGTAGTTGCAGAATTTCTTACTAGTCAACCTTGGTCTGTCAGTACAAAGTCTCTGGGTACCCCCTATGCTCGGCCTATGGACATCGTTGATTAAGTTCAGCTTCAGTCCATTGCTGCTATTGGGCATAGTGCTATTCCCAGAGAACAAGGGCGAATTCTGATCTTTTTGATCGCCTCTTGGCTTTGTTTCTGAAAACCTTGGGCACACTGGTTTGAGTTTGCACGCTCCTATACTGAAGGGCGCATCCCTGAGCTGTAGTAGACTTGTCTCTAATGATGTATAAAACTGTTGATGTAAGTCCCCTAGCATGGTTTGATTTTGATGATATAAGAGGCCAAATACTTTTAGGATTTGTCTCCCTACTGTTTATTATTTGGGTTTGTTGGAAAATTAGGAGGGATTTATAGTGTAAGATTTATAGTGTGGGCCTTTCCCTGACAGCCACAGTATTGCTAAGAGTCTAGAGAGAAGGGTAAGAGTCCCCTCCATCATAACTGGGTTATGAGAAACGATTCTTAGAAAGGGTGACATGAGGTCAGCCTTAAGCAATGGACGTCCAAAATTTCCTCAATAGCCCACAGGAGGAAATGTATAAAGAATATAGTATGTGGGTCAGCTGGCATCTGCCTGAATGGTGCAAGTTGACTAAGGGAATGGATGTTGGGTTTCCAAAGGGGGAACCTTTGAATTATTCCACTAGCAAAATCTCTATAAAAATAACTGTAGAATCCTATAAGAAACAGCCCAATGTATTTTTTCTGTAGAAGACAAAGTATGTGTGCTGCAGCTACTGTACTGGGTGGGGGCTTCCAACCCCCCTTCCTCCCTTCCTCAAGCACAGAGGAGAACAATTTTTGTTGTTGTTTTTTTTAACCCTTTTTTGTCCTAGACTTTATGTGCTGCTAGAAACTTTTTGTTCAACTGAATTAAATGTAAGATTATGTATGTTTTGCACACACACATATGCAAGTCTTCCATTAAAAGACATAAGAATGTATGCTATGCTTGAGGGCATTTAGGGCTTTTACATTTCTGCTTGGTATTTATATGGGTTAACTGGAGTTTTAAAAGGCCAGCACTACTGTAACTTGCATAAGTGACACTGCAATAGCCATACATTGTCCCTTTGTACATTATGGTCCTAGTGATATATTTGCAGTAGAATTAATATAAATTACAATATATACAAGATTCTAGTAGTGAATCTTTAAGAGGTCTGATTTGCTAGTTACTTTATTGGTAATTACAATTTTACTACCCTCAAGTATTTTCACTACTGATAGACCACTAGTACTTACCCCTCTGAAAGTTATTTGGTCGCTAATGGTAGCCCTTGCATTTATAAGGTTAGATAATTGGTTGTGGGTCTGATTGTATGTGGGTACTGGCAATTAGCTGTCTATTGTCATTTGTGACTGCATGCCAAGGCCTTGTGGACTATGTGCCCTAGTCCTGGGGTTTGTGTGCATTTTTTTATAGAGTGTGTAGAATCTGTGTGCCAGTTTGTCAGTGAGTATCTTTGTAATTGTATTTGATAATACATACATGCTTGTGAGTGTGAATATTTATGTCACAGTGTGTACATGTGTGCTGTTTATGTATATGCATATATGTATGTGTATGTATATCTATGTGTATGTATGCTCTGTATATGTGTGTATATATGTATAGATGTATGTATGTATGTGTATACTGTGTATATATACTGTGTATATATATATATATGTGTGTATATATGTATAGATGTATGTATGTATGTGTATACTGTGTATATATACTGTGTATATATATATATATGTGTGTATATATGTATAGATGTATGTATGTATGTGTATACTGTGTATATATATATATATGTGTGTATATATGTATAGATGTATGTATGTATGTGTATACTGTGTATATATATATATATGTGTGTATATATGTATAGATGTATGTATGTATGTGTATACTGTGTATATATATATATATATGTGTGTATATATGTATAGATGTATGTATGTATGTGTATACTGTGTATATATACTGTGTATATATATATATGTGTGTATATATGTATAGATGTATGTATGTATGTGTATACTGTGTATATATACTGTGTATATATATATATATATGTGTGTATATATGTATAGATGTATGTATGTATGTGTATACTGTGTATATATACTGTGTATATATATATATGTGTATATGTTGTTTTTCTAGGTAGGTTTAGGAGGAGGAATGCATTACTGGGAGCTAGCTGTTGATTGTAGGCTGCACATAGCTGGACCTTTTCTTTGGTTTACCTGATGTGTTCAGCTGACTACCAGTGGTGCCTTGCTGATCCTTTAATAAAGAATATCAAGTGAATAATGATATTTTGCTAATGGACATGAAATGGAAAATTGTTTACAACTGCATGTTCTAAGTAATAAAAGGAAACTGTTGGGTTTTAGTATTGCTGGGTGCCCCGAGTTTTTACTGTAGTATCTTATGTGCCCAATACCACCTTATGGCAAGATGTATATGCCCCAAGGGGAGGTACCCTTGATGACTAAGGTATGGGAAAAATGCTCACTGCCACATTGGTGTCAGGACTGAATAAAGAAATCCATAATAAATTGGTTTCTCAATTGGTTTCCGCCCATTCTGATTGGCGATATAAATCAGTCCCAACACTAATGAGCTTAGCGAGCGCAATACAAAGAAACATAGAAGTATAGAAAAAGAAAACACTAAGGGTAATGCCAGTGTGTGCCCCTGGGAAACCCCAATAGAAACAGTTTAAGGGATAAATGAGGGGGAACCCAGAAAAGGTAAATGTTATAACTGTGGGAGAACATTTGATGGACCGGGCTTCCAGTGCTACCAATCATGTCTGAGAGCAGAGGGGGTGATGCCTTTGTTCGCCTGACCCTCTCTGACATACCATACCATTTTGTGGAGTGTTTGGTGGACACTGGAACAGACTGCAGCATTCTCAAAAGAGCTATAGCTGTTATGAAATTAAAGACAGATCAGCGAGCAATAAATCCTATCACTATGGGTAATAATAGGGTAGATGAAGCAGCCAAGAAGGCAGCTCTCATGATACTCCAACAGTCCTCTGAAACTGTGGAGAATTTGAAAGTGGAAAAATGCTGGTTGCAAACTGGAAAATAAGGTTTGGAAACATGGGGATGGTAGATTATGTGCACCTACAGTGCTATATCCTGTTTTAGCCAGTTTAACTCATCTCCCTTCCCATGTTTCCAAAGGGGGAATGATTGCAAGTGTTAATAAATTTTGGTTTGCACCAGGTTTCTCACAATTTGTAACTAAATGGTGCAAGAAATGATGTGTGCTAAATACAATCCAGGTAAATTGACAAAGGTGGAGATGAAACACCTTGTAAAACCTGACTACCCATTCCAAAGACTGCAAATAGATTATATTCAGCTGCACAAATGTGGTGTGTATGAGTATGTTTTGGTGTGTGTAGACGTTTTCCTCTTGGGTGGAGGCCTGGCCGGTTGCCAAGGCAACAGCAGGTGTAACAGAAAAAAACTGATAACTGAAATTGTGTGCAGATATGGTTTACCTGAAACAGTAGAATCTGATCAAGGGACTCATTTTACTGGGCAAGTGTTTGCAGAAATGATGACAGGGTTGCAGATTAATCGTCTGGGAAAGTAGAGAGAGCCAATGGTGTTTAAAAACATAAAATAGCTAAAATCTGTGAGCAAACAAAACTTACTTGGGTACAAGCCTTACCTTTAGCCCTCTTTGCAGTAAGACACCCCAAAGGCAAAGCATAGCCTTTCGCCATTTGAAATTTTGTTTGGTAGACCACTAATAGGTCTTTTCTTTCCACAAGAATTACATGGGCAGTATGCTTCTCTAACTGATTATGTTGTTCAGCTGCATGAGCAACTGACTAATTTGTATGGAAAAGTTTTCTCTTCATTACCAGATCCAGAACAAATAACTGGAACTCACCACCTGCACCCTGGAGACTGGGTGGTGATAAGAAGATACATGAGGAGACACTTAGAGCCCCGGTTTGACGGCCCATACCAGGTATTACTGACAACACCCACCTCAGTCAAAGTGGAAGGGAAACCAAACTGGATACAAGCCTCTCACTGTAAGAAAGTGAACTTCCAGGCAGGTGATAAAAACCTGTGTCAAAAGGGTGAGACCACTGGGGACAAAGTGGGTTAACTAACTGCCAAGATGCATATACTGTCCTGTTTTTTTCTTTGTCCTTTTCTTTGTGTTTTATATCTCTATACACCAGTGAAGGGTGACAAACGGACAAATTCCATCTGGCTTTTACACCAACAAACTGCCAAGCAACTGAATGCCACAGACTGTTGGATATGCTCTCATGTTCCTGCCAATCATAAAGGAATCCCTTTAATAGGTGTACCACTATTAATGAATGATTATGTTCAAATAGATGTAGATCACTCTGTTCATAATGCTATCTCAGATCAAAGTACATACTTGGAACTTGCTGGTATAGTTTCTACACCTATAATGTGTCTTGGGCCAATGTATGTTAATTACATAGCAAACATGAAAGGTTGCATATTTAGTTTGCCCAGGGTATATGTGGGGGAAACAGATTGTATAAATGCTACTTTAACATTTAATATGGAACCTAACAAAGTACCATGTGATACAGTAACTGCTGATTATAATAGTTTATGTTTTTGTTCAACGTTAAAAGCTTTGTGTACCACTAGGTGTGCCTGTTTTGAACAGACAGACAATGGTGAATGGACCTGTCAAACTCAGTTATATAACAATATGAGATGGTTTCAACTATGGCTGGGAAAGATGGTAAGATTATTCCAATGGTCCTTAAACAAGGTATAAGTAAGAATTATTCTCATCTGCAGATAAAAGTCTGGATGTAGTTTCCTGCCTGGACAGGTTGGGGAATTGAGCTAGCAAATAGAATTAACAAATATGCTAGTATTATGGATGGGATTATTATTGAGACTACAAGTAAAAGAGTTACAACAAAGATCTAGAGATATAGCTAAGGAAGGATGGGAACGATTGGAACCTGGTTTAAAAATATGCTTACAAATCTTTTAAAACCCATAGTGGTAGTGATAGGAGTAATTCTAATGTGACTAATTGTTTGGAAATTGTTAATGATTTGTGTTTCTCTTTGCAGAAAAAGATGAAGATACGGATTGTTTAGGGTGATGATACAACAGCTACAGAGATGACAGACTGATAACCTAGCTCAGCTACCTGCCTCCCCTGCAGACCCTCCAGTCATTTTAGGAGACAGGTGGAAGATCTCATCTCTGCAAGGGGGTCCCACAATTGCACCTCATCAGCTTTGGGCCTATTACAGGATTTGGACCTAGGCCTGTGAAGGGATGCAGTTCTGGCTGCTGTTGTTATCTGTTTAGATAGAGATTGCATATTTTGTGTTTGCGTGTTACCAATAAAGATGTGTGAATGCTTAGAGGAAATGATAACTATGTAGGCAGATCTGGAATGGAGGCTCAGCATCCCACTGTCTATGCAGCTTATCTGTATACTCAGTGATATACAGTCTGTTTAAGGGGTCATTTCCAGGTAGGAAGGTTGTTAGTTAGTCAAGTGAGAGACACAAAGTAATAATGGCGTGATAATAAACGCAAGGTAATAGATAAATACATGTGATAATAAACGCAAGGTAATAGATAAATACATGTGATAATAAACGCAAGGTAATAGATAAATACATGTGATAATAAACGCAAGGTAATAGATAAATACATGTGATAATAAACGCAAGGTAATAGATAAATACATGTGATAATAAACGCAAGGTAATAGATAAATACATGTGATAATAAAATTATCAAAAGGGTGAGAAATGTTAAGGAAAAATATTTTTTAATTCTGTATATATATTCTTCTTATGGACTGACAAGTGATATTTTTAAACAGTTACATTTCTTTTTTGTCAATTCAGCTAGTACATAAACTGCTGTATATGCAAAGTAAGTATTTTCAGCTACAGTAACACCCAACGTTTGTATGAACAAGATAAGAAGAAGACCACGAGGTGCTGATTGTGAAGAAACAACACATGGCCTATAAAAAGAGAGACATTGCTGCAATCTAATGCTGCATGCCACACACTCTTGTATTACTATGTAAAATGACCAGTTGTCATTTTAATTTGTAATGTTTAATTGTACAATTATAACCTTATTAATTTGGAACAGCTGTCTTCACGTTATTTTACTTTAACAATACCATCATGAGTAAGTACATATTTATATGTAGTGCACCCACTGTGACCTAAACCAGCTGCCTCCCATGTGCTCAGTAAATACCATCATGAGTAAGTACATATTTATATATAGTGCACCCACTGTCACCTAAACCAACTGCCTCCTATGTGCACAGTAAATACCATCATGAGTAAGTACATATTTATATATAGTGCACCCACTGTCACCTAAACCAGCTGCCTCCCAGCCATGTGCACAATGTATACCATCATGAGTAAGTACATATTTATATATAGTGCACTCACTGTCAGCTAAACCAGCTGCCTCCCATGTGCACAGTAAATACCATCATGAGTAAGTACATATTTATATGTAGTGCACCCACTGTCACCTAAACCAGCTGCCTCCCATGTGCACAGTAAATACCATCATGAGTAAGTACATATTTATATATAGTGCACCCACTGTCACCTAAACCAACTGCCTCCTATGTGCACAGTAAATACCATCATGAGTAAGTACATATTTATATATAGTGCACCCACTGTCACCTAAACCAGCTGCCTCCCAGCCATGTGCACAATGTATACCATCATGAGTAAGTACATATTTATATATAGTGCACTCACTGTCAGCTAAACCAGCTGCCTCCCATGTGCACAGTAAATACCATCATGAGTAAGTACATATTTATATATAGTGCACCCACTGTCACCTAAACCAGCTGCCTCCTATGTGCGCAGTAAATACCATCATGAGTAAGTACATATTTATATATAGTGCACCCACTGTCACCTAAACCAGCTGCCTCCTATGTGCGCAGTAAATACCATCATGAGTAAGTACATATTTATATATAGTGCACCCACTGTCACCTAAACCAGATACCTCCTATGTGCACAGTAAATACCATCATGAGTAAGTACATATTTATATGCAGTGCACCCACTGTCACCTAAACCAGATACCTCCTATGTGCACAGTAAATACCATCACGAGTAAGTACATATTTATATATAGTGCATCCACTGTCACCTAAACCAACTGCCTCCTATGTGCACAGTAAATACCATCATGAGTAAGTACATATTTACATGTAGTGCAACCACTGTCACCTAAACCAGCTGCCTCCCATGTGCACAGTAAATACCATCATGAGTAAGTACATATTTATATGTAGTGCTCCCACTGTTACCTAAACCAGCAGCCTCCCAGCCATGTGCACAGTAAATACCATCATGAGTAAGTACATATTTATATGTATTGCACCCACTGTCACCTAAACCAGATACCTCCCATGTGCACAGTAAATACCATCATGAGTAAGAACATATTTATATGTAGTGCACCCACTGTCACCTAAACCAGCTGCCTCCCATGTGCACAGTAAATACCATCATGAGTAAGTACATATTTATATATAGTGCACCCACTGTCACCTAAACCAGCTGCCTCCCATGTGCACAGTAAATACCATCATGAGTAAGTACATATTTATATATAGTGCACCCACTGTCACCTAAACCAGCTGCCTCCCATGTGCACAGTAAATACCATCATGAGTAAGTTCATATTTATATATAGTGCACCCACTGTCACCTAAACCAGCTGCCTCCCAGCCATGTGCACAGTGAATACCATCATGAGTAAGTACATATTTATATATAGTGCACCCACTGTCACCTAAACCAGCTGCCTCCCAGCCATGTGCACAGTAAATACCATCATGAGTAAGAACATATTTATATGTAGTGCACCCACTGTCACCTAAACCAGCTGCCTCATATGTGCACAGTAAATACCATCATGAGTAAGTACATATTTATATATAGTGCACCCACTGTCACCTAAACCAGATGCCTCCTATGTGCACAGTAAATACCATCATAAGTAAGTACATATTTATATATAGTGCACCCACTGTCACCTAAACCAGATACCTCCTATGTGCACAGTAAATACCATCATGAGTAAGTACATATTTATATATAGTGCACCCACTGTCACCTAAACCAGCTGCCTCCCAGCCATGTGCACAATGTATACCATCATGAGTAAGTACATATTTATATATAGTGCACCCACTGTCACCTAAACCAGATACCTCCTATGTGCACAGTAAATACCATCATGAGTAAGTACATATTTATATATAGTGCACCCACTGTCACCTAAACCAACTGCCTCCTATGTGCACAGTAAATACCATCATGAGTAAGTACATATTTATATATAGTGCACCCACTGTCACCTAAACCAGCTGCCTCCCAGCCATGTGCACAATGTATACCATCATGAGTAAGTACATATTTATATATAGTGCACTCACTGTCAGCTAAACCAGCTGCCTCCCATGTGCACAGTAAATACCATCATGAGTAAGTACATATTTATATATAGTGCACCCACTGTCACCTAAACCAGCTGCCTCCTATGTGCGCAGTAAATACCATCATGAGTAAGTACATATCTATATATAGTGCACCCACTGTCACCTAAACCAGCTGCCTCCTATGTGCGCAGTAAATACCATCATGAGTAAGTACATATTTATATATAGTGCACCCACTGTCACCTAAACCAGATACCTCCTATGTGCACAGTAAATACCATCATGAGTAAGTACATATTTATATGTAGTGCACCCACTGTCACCTAAACCAGATACCTCCTATGTGCACAGTAAATACCATCATGAGTAAGTACATATTTATATATAGTGCATCCACTGTCACCTAAACCAACTGCCTCCTATGTGCACAGTAAATACCATCATGAGTAAGTACATATTTACATGTAGTGCAACCACTGTCACCTAAACCAGCTGCCTCCCATGTGCACAGTAAATACCATCATGAGTAAGTACATATTTATATGTAGTGCACCCACTGTTACCTAAACCAGCAGCCTCCCAGCCATGTGCACAGTAAATACCATCATGAGTAAGTACATATTTATATGTATTGCACCCACTGTCACCTAAACCAGAAACCTCCCATGTGCACAGTAAATACCATCATGAGTAAGTACATATTTATATGTAGTGCACCCACTGTCACCTAAACCAGCTGCCTCCCATGTGCTCAGTAAATACCATCATGAGTAAGTACATATTTATATATAGTGCACCCACTGTCACCTAAACCAACTGCCTCCTATGTGCACAGTAAATACCATCATGAGTAAGTACATATTTATATATAGTGCACCCACTGTCACCTAAACCAGCTGCCTCCCAGCCATGTGCACAATGTATACCATCATGAGTAAGTACATATTTATATATAGTGCACTCACTGTCAGCTAAACCAGCTGCCTCCCATGTGCACAGTAAATACCATCATGAGTAAGTACATATTTATATATAGTGCACCCACTGTCACCTAAACCAGCTGCCTCCTATGTGCACAGTAAATACCATCATGAGTAAGTACATATTTATATATAGTGCACCCACTGTCACCTAAACCAGCTGCCTCCTATGTGCGCAGTAAATACCATCATGAGTAAGTACATATTTATATATAGTGCACCTACTGTCACCTAAACCAGATACCTCCTATGTGCACAGTAAATACCATCATGAGTAAGTACATATTTATATGTAGTGCACCCACTGTCACCTAAACCAGATACCTCCTATGTGCACAGTAAATACCATCATGAGTAAATACATATTTATATATAGTGCATCCACTGTCACCTAAACCAACTGTCTCCTATGTGCACAGTAAATACCATCATGAGTAAGTACATATTTACATGTAGTGCAACCACTGTCACCTAAACCAGCTGCCTCCCATGTGCACAGTAAATACCATCATGAGTAAGTACATATTTATATGTAGTGCACCCACTGTTACCTAAACCAGCAGCCTCCCAGCCATGTGCACAGTAAATACCATCATGAGTAAGTACATATTTATATGTATTGCACCCACTGTCACCTAAACCAGATACCTCCCATGTGCACAGTAAATACCATCATGAGTAAGTACATATTTATATGTAGTGCACCCACTGTCACCTAAACCAGCTGCCTCCCATGTGCTCAGTAAATACCATCATGAGTAAGTACATATTTATATATAGTGCACTCACTGTCACCTGAACCAGCTGCCTCCCATGTGCACAGTAAATACCATCATGAGTAAGTACATATTTATATATAGTGCACCCACTGTCACCTAAACCAGCAGCCTCCCAGCCATGTGTACAGTAAATACCATCATGAGTAACAACATATTTATATATAGTGCACCCACTGTCACCTAAACCAGCTGCCTCCCATGTGCACAGTAAATACCATCATGAGTAAGTACATATTTATATATAGTGCACCCACTGTCACCTAAACCAGCTGCCTCCTATGTGCACAGTAAATACCATCATGAGTAAGTACATATTTATATGTAGTGCACCCACTTTCATCTAAACCAGCTGCCTCCTATGTGCACAGTAAATACCATCATGAGTAAGTACATATTTATATATAGTGCACCCACTGTCACCTAAACCAGCTGCATCCCATGTGCACAGTAAATACCATCATGAGTAAGTACATATTTATATATAGTGCACCCACTGTCACCTAAACCAGCTGCATCCCATGTGCACAGTAAATACCATCATGAGTAAGTACATATTTATATATAGTGCACCCACTGTCACCTAAACCAGCTGCCTCCCATGTGCACAGTAAACACCATCATGAGTAAGTACATATTTATATATAGTGCACCCACTGTCACCTAAACCAGATACCTCCTATGTGCACAGTAAATACCATCATGAGTAAGTACATATTTATATATAGTGCACCCACTGTCACCTAAACCAGATACCTCCTATGTGCACAGTAAATACCATCATGAGTAAGTACATATTTATATATAGTGCACCCACTGTCACCTAAACCAGCTGCCTCCTATGTGCACTGTAAATACCATCATGAGTAAGTACATATTTATATATAGTGCACCCACTGTCACCTAAACCAGCTGCCTCCCATGTGCACAGTAAATACCATCATGAGTAAGTACATATTTATATATAGTGCACCCACTGTCGCCTAAATCAGCTGCCTCCCATGTGCACAGTAAATACCATCAGGAGTAAGTACATATTTATATATAGTGCACCCACTGTCACCTAAACCAACTGCCTCCCATGTGCACAGTAAATACCATCATGAGTAAGTACATATTTATATATAGTGCACCCACTGTCACCTAAACCAGCTGCCTCCCATGTGCACAGTAAATACCATCATGAGTAAGTACATATTTATATATAGTGCACCCACTGTCACCTAAACCAGCTGCCTCCCATGTGCACAGTAAATACCATCATGAGTAAGTACATATTTATATATAGTGCACCCACTGTCACCTAAACCAGCTGCCTCCCATGTGCACAGTAAATACCATCATGAGTAAGTACATATTTATATATATAGTGCACCCACTGTCACCTAAACCAGCTGCCTCTCATGTGCACAGTAAATACCATCATGAGTAAGTACATATTTATATATAGCGCATCCACTGTCATCTAAACCAGCTGCCTCCCAGCCATGTGCACAGTAAATACCATCATGAGTAACAACATATTTATATATAGTGCACCCACTGTCATCTAAACCAGCTGCCTCCCAGCCATGTGCACAGTAAATACCATCATGAGTAAGTACATATTTATATATAGTGCACCCACTGTCACCTAAACCAGCTGCCTCCTATGTGCACAGTAAATACCATCATGAGTAAGTACATATTTATATGTAGTGCACCCACTGTCACCTAAACCAGCTGCCTCCCAGCCATGTGCACAGTAAATACCATCATGAGTAAGTACATATTTATATATAGTGCACCCACTGTCACCTAAACCAGCTGCCTCCCATGTGCACAGTAAATACCATCATGTGTAAGTACATATTTATATATAGTGCACCCACTGTCACCTAAACCAGCTGCCTCCCATGTGCACAGTAAATACCATCATGAGTTAGTACATATTTATATATAGTGCACCCACTGTCACCTAAACCAACTGCCTCCCATGTGCACAGTAAATACCATCATGAGTAAGTACATATTTATATATAGTGCACCCACTGTCACCTAAACCAGCTGCCTCCCATGTGCACAGTAAATACCATCATGAGTAAGTACATATTTATATATAGTGCACCCACTGTCACCTAAACCAGGTGCCTCCTATGTGCACAGTAAATACCATCATGAGTAAGTACATATTTATATATAGTGCACCCACTGTCACCTAAACCAGGTGCCTCCCATGTGCACAGTAAATACCATCCGCCTAGATTACAAGTTTTGCGCTATAGAGGGTGTGAAACGAATGCGGCAAAAGTTGCGTTAATTTACCCTCCATAGCGCTCCCATTAAAAGTTTCTAGAAAGCCGCCTTATGCGTGCGATATGGTGTTGATAACCCACATACTGCACAAAATCCAAGGGCTGAGAATACGTGCTCGTGCACGCTTTCCCCCTAGACATCAATGGGTAGAGGGTGTTAGAAAAAAAACTAACACCTGAAGCGTAACGCAACCCCATTGATGTCTATGGGGAAAAAAAGTTATGTTTAAACCTAACACCCTAACATAAACCCCAAGTCTAAACACCCCTAATCTGCCGTCCCCGACATTGCCAAAACCAAAATAAAGTTATTAACCTCTAATCTGCCGCTCCCGACATCGCCGCCACTAATAAGTTATTAACCCCTATTCCGCCTATTTCCAGACCTAGCCGTCACTATAATAAAGTTACTAACCCTTATCCCCTGCACCCCAACATTCCCGACACTATAATAAAGCTATTAACCCCTATTCCACCGCTCCCCGACATCGCCACCACTAAATAAAGTTATTAACCCCTAACCCTCTACCCTACCACATCACCGCCACTAAATAAACCTATAAACCCCTAAACCGCCTGCATTCACATCGCAAAAAACTAAATTAAACTATTAACCCTTAAACCTAACAACCCTCTAACTTTCAATTAAAATTACAATATCCCTATCTTAAAATAATTAAAACTTAACTGTGAAATTAAAAAAACCTAAGTTTAAACTAACAATTAAAGGGACAGTATACACTCATTTTCATATAACTGCATGTAATAGACACTACTATACAGAATATGTACAGACACTGATATAAATATACAGTATACAGTAATTGTCATATAACTGCATGTAATAGACACTACTATACAGAATATGTACAGATACTGATATAAATATACAGTATACACTAATTGTCATATAACTGCATGTAATAGACACTACTATACAGAATATGTACAGATACTGATATAAATATACAGTATACACTAATTGTCATATAACTGCATGTAATAGACACTACTATACAGAATATGTACAGATACTGATATAAATATACAGTATACACTAATTACATATAACTGCATGTAATAGACACTACTATACAGAATATGTACAGACACTGATATAAATATACAGTATACAGTAATTGTCATATAACTGCATGTAATAGACACTACTATAAAGAATAAGATGCACAGATACTGATATAAAAATCCAGTATAAAACTGTTTAAAAACTTACTTAGAAGCTCTCAGTTTACCTCTGTTGAAAAGATAGCTGGAAAGCCCACTGCAAATGGGAAATAATACACTCCCCCCTCCCCCTGTATTTTGCATATGAAAAGACCCTTTACACAAACAGGAGCAAGCTGGAGAAGGTAGCTGACGGTATTCACATAAAACTTTGGGGCTTGGTTAGGAGTCTGAAAATCAGAGTAATGTTATTTAAAAATAAGCAAAACTATACATTTAAAAAACAACAACACTTTATGGGCTATATAAATAGATCTTCTACAAAACATTTATGCAAAGAAAAAATTAGTGCATAATGGCCTTTTAACCTAAAAACTATTATACTAAAATTAAAATAACTACAAATTAAAGGGACACTGAACCCAAATTTTTTCTTTCATGATTCAGATAGAGCATGCAATTTTAAACCACTTTCTAATTTATTCCTATTATCAATTTTTCTTCATTCTCTTGCTATCTTTATTTTAAAAAGAAGACATCTAAGCTGTTTTTTTATTCAGAACTCTGGACAGCACTTTTTTAGTGGTGGATGAGTTTATCCACCAATCAGCAAGAACAACCCAGGTTTATCACCAAAAATGGGCCGGCATCTAAACTTACTTTCTTGCATTTCAAATAAAGATACCAAGATAATGAAGAAAATTTGATAATAGGAGTAAATTAGAAAGTTGCTTAAAATATCATGCTCTATCTGAATCACGAAAGAAAAAATTTGGGTACAGTGTCCCTTTAAATAAACTAAATTACACATTAAAAAAAAAACTAACACTACTAAAAAAAAAAAAATCTTAAATTACAAAAAATAAAAAATACTAAATTACAAAAAATAACTAACACTAAATTACGAAAAATAACAAACAAAATTATCCAAAATAAAAACAATTACACCTAATCTAATAGCCCTATCAAAATAAAAAAAGCCCCCCCAAATAAAAAAAACCCTAGCCTACAATAAACTACCAATAGCCCTTAAAAGGGCCTTTTGTAGGGCATTGCCCTAAAGAAATCAGCTCTTTTACCTGTAAAAAAATACAACGTTAAACCCCCCCCCCAACAGTAAAACCTACCACCCAACCAACCCCCCAAAATAAAAAAAACTAACTCTAACAAAAACCTAAGCTAGACATTGCCCTAAAAAGAGCATTTGTATGGGCATTGCCCTTAAAAGGGCATTCAGCTATTTTACATTGCCCCTAAAAGGGCATTTAGCTCTTTTAAAAAAGCCCTAATAAAAAAAAAAACACCCAAAAAAAGTTAAAAAAAAATCTAACACTAACCCCCGATGATCCACTTACAGTTTCTGAAGTCGGGACATCCCGACGAGAAGTCTTCATCCAGGCGGCGAGGTCTTCATCCATCCAGGAGGCATCTTCTATCTTCATCCCGGCGGCGCAGAGCAGGTCCATCCTTAAAGACATCCGGCCCGGAGCATCCTCTTCATATGGTCGCCGCCGTACACTGAATCTTCAATGCAAGGGAGCCTTTTCAAAATGGCTTCCCTTGCATTTCTATTGGCTGATTTGAGTTTTGAAATTCAAATCAGCCAATAGGATGAGAGCTACTGAAATCCTATTGGCTATTCAAATCAGCCAATAGATTTTCAGTAGCTCTTATTCTATTGACTGATTTGGGGGGTTGTTTGGGTGGTGGATTTTACTGTTGGGGGGTATTTGTAGGTTTTTCAGGTAAAAGAGCTGATTTCTTTAGGGCAATGCCCTACAAAAGGCCCTTTTAAGGGCTATTGGTAGCTTATTGTAGGCTAGGTTTTTTTTTTTTGGGAGGCTTTTTTATTTTTATAGGGCAATTAGATTAGGTGTAATTGTTTTTATTTTGGTTAGATTAGTTTGCTATTTTTCGTAATTTAGTGTGTTTTCATTTTTGTAATTTAGTTCTTTTTATTTTTTGTAATTGAAGATTTAATTTTTTTTAGTAGTGTTAGTTTTTTTTAAAGTGTAATTTAATTTATTTAATTGGTAGTTATTTTAATTTTAGTATAATAGTAATGTTAGTTTAATATATAGTTTAAACTTAGGTTTTTTTATTTTAAGATAGGTATATTGTATTTTTAATATAAAGTTAGGGGGTTGTTAGGTTTAGGAGTTAATAGTTTAATTTAGTTTTTTGTGATGTGGGGGGCTGGCGGTTTAGGGGTTTATAGGTTTGTTTAATGGCGGTGATGTGGGAGGCCAGAGATTTAGGGGTTAATAACTTTATTTAGTGGCGGCGATGTCGGGGAGCGGCGGAATAGGGGTTAATATCTTTATTATAGTGTGGGTGATGTTGGGGTGCAGGGGAATGGGTTTAATAACTTTTTTTAGTGGTGACAATGTCGGGGAGTGGCGGAATAGGGGTTAATACATTATATTAGTGGCGGCAATGTCGGGAGCAGCAGATTAGGGGTTAATAACTTTAATTTAGTGTTTGTGATGTGGGAGGGCTGCGGAATAGGGGTTAATAGGTAGTTTATGGGTGTTAGTGTACTTTGTAACACTTTAGTTATGAGTTTTGTGTAACAGTTTTGTGGCGCAAAACTCATAACTACTGGTCTCAGATTGCGGAACGGATCATGTTGGTATAGGTCATAACGCAAGTTTTTTAGCCTCACCGCAAAACTTGTAATGGCATTGCTATGGAATTCTCACGCAAAAACGTCATTTTTTGGAGTGCGGGACTGACATTGCACTACAGGCTAAAATGCTTGCAGTACAGCTATACCGACAAGACTCATTATGGCTGCGTTATGGTTTTAAGCTGAAATGGCCATTTTTTTAGCGTTAAAACTGGATCGCAAAACTCGTAATCTAGGTGTTAG
The DNA here is from genome assembly GCF_027579735.1 of Bombina bombina. Classification (NCBI taxonomy): domain Eukaryota; kingdom Metazoa; phylum Chordata; class Amphibia; order Anura; family Bombinatoridae; genus Bombina; species Bombina bombina. The sequence continues at coordinate 15,861,589 of NC_069505.1, forward strand.
AAATCAAGGAACTCAATGATGATGATGTAGAAGCTTTGTTGATATTACAAGAGCTGGACACTGTAAATGCTGACACTGATCAAGATATTAATCAAGAAAACTCAGAATTAAATTTAGATGGACACAACATAATTTCTTATGCAAAAAGTACTAATTTAAGACCAAATTCTACTTTTTTTCCCTTCCCACTCCAAGGGTAATCATATCCCAGTATTTTATAATTTGGTTCATGAAGAAATTGAAAATTTCTGTAAAAATAATAAAATTAAGAAGGATCATTTAACAAAAAAAAAAAGAAAAAGAGATTCTAAAAACCTTAAGAGGACCATCTAACAGTAATAAGAGAAGCAGACAAAGGCAATGGTATTGTGGTCCAAATAGGAAGTGACCATCTAGAGGAGGCCAGGCAACATACAAAAAGATCCCACAAAAAGCTTTACTACAGAATACCTGAGTCTACTAGATGATGCGAAACGTGCACTTATATTGAATGAAAAAGAATTCAAATATCTAAGCAATGAAAACCCCACAGTGGCAATTTTTACCACCTTCCGAAAGTGCACAAATGCACGCAAAAACCACTTGGAAGACCCATAGTGTCTGGGATTAATTCCTTAACATCAAAACACTCCCATACAGGCAATATCAAAGTTTCTGCAGGAACTGCTCGAAACTAGAAGACTTCAACAAAGAAGCAGATAAATTGATGAAAAAATTCCTGGTCAAATAATATCCAGCAGGGCTTCTAATGGAGGCGCAAAATAAAGCAAGGAACTTATAATAATAACTAGTATTTATATAGTGCCTTTCTCCCAGTGGGACTCAAAGCGCTTTTTCAGCGCTCACTCTCAGAATTAACCAAATCGGCAGCTGAATAGTAATAGTTGTTATTATTACCCAATTTAATGTTACTCGTTTTATCGACCTCAGAAGGATGAAGGGGCTGAGTCGGCCCTGCCAGAATTTGAACCTGTGACCTTTGGATCTTTGAACAGGCTTTTGTAGTCAGGGCATTTTAAAAACTGAGCTGACTTAAATCAAGAGATACTCCTAAGAACCAAAAAAACAGAAAAAGAGCCAGAAGAAGACTTTTAACAATAATAGAATCACATTTATAACGACATTCAACGAAGGAGCAGGAGAAATTAAAAAATTCTACAAAAACAATGGCATATCCTAAAAAAAGACCTATTGCTAAAGGGTATTACAGATCAGGGACCCTCGGTGGTATACAAATGAAACAAAAATCTTAAAACTCTGTTGGCCCCAAGCAAATTAAAAACAGCAGGCCCAAAAAAACAAACTGGCTAGGAGAAAAATCCAAAGGTTTTTTCAAATGCAACAGACTAAATTGTGAAGCCTGTGGACACCACTATAGTTCAGCGAAACCCACAAAATAAAATAAAAAGCCAATGTAATTGCAGAACAGAGTTTGTGGTCTATCTCTTACAGTGTAGCTGTAACCTTCAGTATGTAGGTAGAAGTACACGCCCATACAAAAAAAGGTTGGTGGAACACATAAACAACATCAAAGCAGGGCTTAAATCACATAATTTGTCAGCGCACTATAGGAAGTGTCACAATAGTGATCCGACATGTTTGAAAGGCACAATTCTAGAACACGTCCTCCAAGACAAGAGAGGGGGTGATCGTATCCTTAAACTTAGAGAAAGGGAATCTTACTGGATACACACCCTAGGTACTTTAATTTCCGAAAGGATTAAACAAAGATTTAGATTTAGCAGCTTTTCTAACATATAACAGATTAATACAAAAAAAGACCAAAACCAAACAGGGCTCTGACCCATAGCTTTTACATATTTTTAGATTAAATCCATAGAAACTAGTTCTCCTCTTTTCCGAAATGTAGCTATAGGTACAATACGTGTACACATGAACAGGTAACAAAACAAAAAGGGAGAATATTATAGCAGAATTTTGGGTAGAATTTTAAGTATAATCTATGCCAATGAGCCTTTAAAAGTATCAATCTAAGGATACAGGCTTCAATACTTCCATCTGGGGATATGTATGTATGTACACATTTTTAAAATATTTCTATACACTGTTAACATTATTATCTTAATCTTGTTCTGTCTGTATCTCCACTATATTTATTGTTTTCACTTTTGCTGTTAAGGTTTATAGTGCTATGAATTCATATTAACCATGAATAAGATTTTCATGTTGTTATATGTAGTTGTATATAGATCTAGTCAATATTTGAATAAGGAAGGAAATACATAGTAAAAACTATGATAAAATTATTATCCCAAGTGACAAAAGAATTCAGATACCTAATTATAAGACAATAATCTTCCAAGAGATGTACTATATTTTGTCTCTGCCTTCCATTTCTGCCAAGTTAATACATTAATACATTCATATATAGATATATATTAGGTAATAGAAACTGATAAGGATATATTTAGGCATAACTCGCTTGCAATACACACACATGTTGTCAAACAACAGCTGTTAAATTCACACATCATAGTACATGTGACACACCAGAACCAATCAGATATAGGATATATTTAGGCATAACTCGCTTGCAATACACACACATGTTGTCAAACAACAGCTGTTAAATTCACACATCATAGTACATGTGACACACCAGAACCAATCAGATATAGGATATATTTAGGCATAACTCGCTTGCAATACACACACATGTTGTCAAACAACAGCTGTTAAATTCACACATCACAGTACATGTGACACACCAGAACCAATCAGATATAGGATATATTTAGGCATAACTCGCTTGCAATACACATGTTGTCAAACAACAGCTGTTAAATTCACACATTACAGTACATGTGACACACCAGAACCAATCAGATATAGGATATATTTAGGCATAACTCGCTTGCAATACACATGTTGTCAAACAACAGCTGTTAAATTTACACATCATAGTACATGTGACACACCAGAACCAATCAGATATAGGATATATTTAGGCATAACTCGCTTGCAATACATACACATGTTGTCAAACAACAGCTGTTAAATTCACACATCACAGTGCATGTGACACACCAGAACCAATCAGATATAGGATATATTTAGGCATAACTCGCTTGCAATACACACACATGTTGTCAAACAACAGCTGTTAAATTCACACATCACAGTACATGTGACACACCAGAACCAATCAGATATAGGATATATTTAGGCATAACTCGCTTGCAATACATACACATGTTGTCAAACAACAGCTGTTAAATTCACACATCACAGTACATGTGACACACCAGAACCAATCAGATATAGGATATATTTAGGCATAACTCGCTTGCAATACACACACATGTTGTCAAACAACAGCTGTTAAATTCACACATCACAGTACATGTGACACACCAGAACCAATCAGATATCCTATATTATAAAAGACAAGAGTTTGTCTGAAGCCGTCATGCGCAGTTCAGACAAACTCTTGCAGCTGATCGCACGCGCAGGGGGTGAAAGAACGCAGCGCGAGGACCCGGCAGCAGAGATGATCGCACGCGCAGGGGGTGAAAGGACCCGGCAGCAGAGATGATCGCACGCGCAGGGGGTGAAAGGACCCGGCAGCAGAGATGATCGCACGCGCAGGGGGTGAAAGGACCCGGCAGCAGAGATGATCGCACGCGCAGGGGGTGAAAGGACCCGGCAGCAGAGATGATCGCACGCGCAGGGGGTGAAAGGACCCGGCAGCAGAGATGATCGCACGCGCAGGGGGTGAAAGGACCCGGCAGCAGAGATGATCGCACGCGCAGGGGGTGAAAGAGAGAGAGAGAGAGAGAGAGAGAGAGAGAGAGAATGAATATATATATCACACAACACGGCCCGTGTCAACGGGCTTTAGGACTAGTAGGATATATTTAGGCATAACTCGCTTGCAATACATACACATGTTGTCAAACAACAGCTGTTAAATTCACACATCACAGTACATGTGACACACCAGAACCAATCAGATATAGGATATATTTAGGCATAACTCGCTTGCAATACACACACATGTTGTCAAACAACAGCTGTTAAATTCACACGTCACAGTACATGTGACACATCAGAACCAATCAGATATAGGATATATTTAGGCATAACTCGCTTGCAATACACACACATGTTGTCAAACAACAGCTGTTAAATTCACACATCACAGTACATGTGACACACCAGAACCAATCAGATATAGGATATATTTAGGCATAACTCGCTTGCAATACACATGTTGTCAAACAACAGCTGTTAAATTCACACATTACAGTACATGTGACACACCAGAACCAATCAGATATAGGATATATTTAGGCATAACTCGCTTGCAATACACATGTTGTCAAACAACAGCTGTTAAATTTACACATCACAGTACATGTGACACACCAGAACCAATCAGATATAGGATATATTTAGGCATAACTCGCTTGCAATACACACACATGTTGTCAAACAACAGCTGTTAAATTCACACATCACAGTGCATGTGACACACCAGAACCAATCAGATATAGGATATATTTAGGCATAACTCGCTTGCAATACACACACATGTTGTCAAACAACAGCTGTTAAATTCACACATCACAGTACATGTGACACACCAGAACCAATCAGATATAGGATATATTTAGGCATAACTCGCTTGCAATACACATGTTGTCAAACAACAGCTGTTAAATTCACACATCACAGTACATGTGACACACCAGAACCAATCAGATATAGGATATATTTAGGCATAACTCGCTTGCAATACATACACATGTTGTCAAACAACAGCTGTTAAATTCACACATCACAGTACATGTGACACACCAGAACCAATCAGATATAGGATATATTTAGGCATAACTCGCTTGCAATACACACACATGTTGTCAAACAACAGCTGTTAAATTCACACATCACAGTACATGTGACACACCAGAACCAATCAGATATCCTATATTATAAAAGACAAGAGTTTGTCTGAAGCCGTCATGCGCAGTTCAGACAAACTCTTGCAGCTGATCGCACGCGCAGGGGGTGAAAGAACGCAGCGCGAGGACCCGGCAGCAGAGATGATCGCACGCGCAGGGGGTGAAAGGACCCGGCAGCAGAGATGATCGCACGCGCAGGGGGTGAAAGGACCCGGCAGCAGAGATGATCGCACGCGCAGGGGGTGAAAGGACCCGGCAGCAGAGATGATCGCACGCGCAGGGGGTGAAAGGACCCGGCAGCAGAGATGATCGCACGCGCAGGGGGCGAAAGGACCCGGCAGCAGAGATGATCGCACGCGCAGGGGGTGAAAGGACCCGGCAGCAGAGATGATCGCACGCGCAGGGGGTGAAAGAGAGAGAGAGAGAGAGAGAGAGAGAGAGAGAATGAATATATATATCACACAACACGGCCCGTGTCAACGGGCTTTAGGACTAGTAGGATATATTTAGGCATAACTCGCTTGCAATACATACACATGTTGTCAAACAACAGCTGTTAAATTCACACATCACAGTACATGTGACACACCAGAACCAATCAGATATAGAATATATTTAGGCATAACTCGCTTGCAATACACACACATGTTGTCAAACAACAGCTGTTAAATTCACACGTCACAGTACATGTGACACATCAGAACCAATCAGATATAGGATATATTTAGGCATAACTCGCTTGCAATACACACACATGTTGTCAAACAACAGCTGTTAAATTCACACATCATAGTACATGTGACACACCAGAACCAATCAAGATATAGGATATATTTAGGCATAACTCGCTTGCAATACATACACATGTTGTCAAACAACAGCTGTTAAATTCACACATCATAGTACATGTGACACACCAGAACCAATCAGATATAGGATATATTTAGGCATAACTCGCTTGCAATACACATGTTGTCAAACAACAGCTGTTAAATTCACACATCACAGTACATGTGACACACCAGAACCAATCAGATATAGGATATATTTAGGCATAACTCGCTTGCAATACATACACATGTTGTCAAACAACAGCTGTTAAATTCACACATCACAGTACATGTGACACACCAGAACCAATCAGATATAGGATATATTTAGGCATAACTCGCTTGCAATACACACACATGTTGTCAAACAACAGCTGTTAAATTCACACATTACAGTACATGTGACACACCAGAACCAATCAGATATAGGATATATTTAGGCATAACTCGCTTGCAATACACACACATGTTGTCAAACAACAGCTGTTAAATTCACACATCACAGTACATGTGACACACCAGAACCAATCAGATATAGGATATATTTAGGCATAACTCGCTTGCAATACATACACATGTTGTCAAACAACAGCTGTTAAATTCACACATCACAGTACATGTGACACACCAGAACCAATCAGATATAGGATATATTTAGGCATAACTCGCTTGCAATACATACACATGTTGTCAAACAACAGCTGTTAAATTCACACATTACAGTACATGTGACACACCAGAACCAATCAGATATAGGATATATTTAGGCATAACTCGCTTGCAATACATACACATGTTGTCAAACAACAGCTGTTAAATTCACACATCACAGTACATGTGACACACCAAAACCAATCAGACCCAAGCGTTACTAAGAAAGAAACAATAGGAGTAGAACAGCTGTTCGTTCCGTGTCATTTCACATAAAATTAAAACAAATGAATTGGAATGTATGGTAACCCAAGAAATGATAAAGCCAACCGAATCGCATCTAGACCGGGTGTTATAAGCGTCACAAACTAAACACAAACCCTCTACAAAATAATTTAAAGCTACACGTCACACTACACGTGACCCAAACCAACTAATCAGTATCGATCGCAGATGTGAGGCAGGCCGCATACTCCATCTTTAAAAGTCCGATACACACACAAAAACTAACCTCTGAAGAAGGACACATTGATTTACCTTCGAAACGCGTTAGATGACATATATGCACTAAGCTTGTAGTGCTTTTTACAAGAACTTTTAATCTATTTATTGTGAATTTTATTACCTGCACAATCGTTTTTATTATGTTTGTTTTATGCATGAATCTCAACTGTACTACGTGTTTCCCCTGCATGTATCACATTGGAAGTAATCTGTGTAAAGACTTGGGCATTTAGACTGCTTGTCAATAATTGTATAGGGGATACTGTTGTAAGTTGGGGTTGCTTCCCTAATTATTATTATTATTATTTATTTGTATAGCGCCGTCATATTCCGTAGCGCTGGGTACAATGATAGGGGTATACAATGACAAGGATTTGTGATCAAATACAAAACATAACAAAACTAAACAAATCTAGTACAGGAGGAAGAGGGCTCTGCTCCGGAGAGCTCACAGTCTATAGGTTTAGGGTGCAGAGACATAAGGTTGGGGTAGCTTGTTACATTGGTTGTAGTTGCAGCAATGAGTCAGGCAGTTCATATATTAATTTAGTTAGGATAAGAGATGGAGAAGAGATAAGCCTCTCTGAATAGGTGGGTTTTCAAGGAGCGGGGTTGGAGACAGTTTTATGGAGCGGGGTAGAGAGTTCCAGAGGACAGGAGCAGCACGTGCAAAGTCTTGGAGGCGGGAGTGGGACAGAGAGATAACAGTAGTGGAGAGATGTAGGTCAGAGGTTGATCGAAGAGGACGGGATGGGGAATATTTCACAATGAGAAAGGAAATATAGTTGGGAGTTAGACTGTTTAGTGCTTTGTAAGTTAGGGTTAATACTTTAAATTGTATTCTGGAGTGTATGGGGAGCCAGTGTAGAGACTGGCAGAGCAGAGCAGCTGATGTAGATCAGCAACTTAGGTGGATGAGTCTAGCAGAAGCATTCATAATAGATTGGAGGGAGGAAAGGCAGTGTTTTGGAAGGCCATATTGGAGTAGATTACAATAATCAATGCATGACAAAATGAGGGAACGAATAAGTATTTGTATATGTGGGTTGAATGTGAGTTCTGAGTCTAGTGTGACCCTAAGACAGCGGACCTGGGGTGAGGTGTTGAGAATAGAGTCTCCAAGTGTAAGAGAAATGTCAGGTGTTGGATGTCTTGAAGAGGGGGGAATAAGAAGCAGCTTAGTTTTGGACAGATTGAGTTGGAGGTAGTGTGAAGACATCCAAGAGTAAATTGCAGAGAGGCATAGGATCGCAAGATATGTTGTTAAAGGAAACTGGAACAAAAAATGGTTTGAGAGATGTGAGGCAAACCAGGAGAGGACTGTGTCTCGGATGCCAAATTAATGTAGTATTTTAAGGAGGAGAGGATGGTTGACTGTGTCAAAAGCAGCGGATAGGTCAAGAAGAATTAGTAAGGAGTAGTGGCCTTTTGCTTTAGCTGATAACAGGTCATTTGTTACTTTAGCAAGAGCAGTTTCTGTTGAGTGTTTAGGGAGGAAACCAGATTGTAGTGGATCAAGTAAGGAGTTATTTGTGAGAAATTGAGTTAGCCGATTATAGACCAGTCGTTCCAATAATTTTGAAGCAAAGGGAAGTAAGGAGACCGGTCGGTAGTTAGAAGGCGTGGAGGGGTCAAACGAGGGCTTTTTAGGATTGGTATGATTGACGCATGCTTGAATGTATCCGGAAATGTGCCAGTGGTGAGAGATTGGTTAAAGAGATGAGATAGGGTAGGGGTTAGTGAAGCAGAGAAAGAGGGAAGAAGTCGTGAAGGAATAGGGTCAAGTGGGCAGGTTGTGAGATGAGCCAAGGATAGGAGTACAGAGACTTCTTCCTCTGTTACAGGAGGGAAGTAGCATAGAGTTTTGTTAATAGAAGGGGTGGGTAGGCTTGCTGGGTTTGAAGGGTGTGAGGGGCTCCCTGCACGAAGGGCTGATGCTCGGTGGCTCCCTGCATGATCCCTCCTAAAAAAGCCACCCAGGCTGTCGGAATGGGGGGCGCCCCCCATTCCTTTAGGGCGGTCACACCCCTTTCTTAGGAGTTGTAGGACAGGGATGTTCTTGCCGGCCAATGCTAAGTTATTGTTACTAAGTTATTTAAGTTTTAAGTATTAAGTTATTCTTTAATAAATGCAACCCTTGTCCCCGGACGGAAAAGGATTTTTTTCTCCCATAACTGGTGTCCGTGTGTTTATTGGGGTTATTGGGTTAAGGGTATTGCCTCACATAGCAGGTAAGGTATAGGAAGTTTTACCCTTAGGAAAGTGGAGAGCTGTTTAAGTGTGCAGCAACTTAAGGGTTAACTTTTGGCTTGATTACTAGGTGTATTGCTGTCTAAGGCCTAGATTTAGAGTTTGGCGTTAGCCGTGAAAACCAGCGTTAGAGGCTCCTAACGCTGGTTTTAGGCTACCGCCGGTATTTGGAGTCACTCAAAATAGGGTCTAACGCTCACTTTTCAGCCGCGACTTTTCCATACCGCAGATCCCCCTACGCCATTTGCGTATCCTATCTTTTCAATGGGATCTTCCTAACTCCGGTATTTAGAGTCGTTTCTGAAGTGAGCGTTAGAGCTCTAACGACAAAACTCCAGCCGCAGGAAAAAAGCAGGAGTTAAGAGCTTTCTGGGCTAACGCCGGTTCATAAAGCTCTTAACTACTGTACCCTAAAGTACACTAACACCCATAAACTACCTATGTACCCCTAAACTGAGGTCCCCCCACATCGCCGCAACTCAATTAAATTTTTTTAATCCCTAATCTGCCGACCGCCACCTACGTTATACTTATGTACCCCTAATCTGCTGCCCCTAACCCCGCCGACCCCTGTATTATATTTATTAACCCCTAACCTGCCCCCCACAACGTCGCCGCCAGCTACCTACAATAATTAACCCCTAATCTGCTGACCGCAAAGCGCCGCCACCTACGTTATCCTTATGTACCCCTAATCTGCTGCCCCTAACACCGCCGACCCCTATATTATATTTATTAACCCCTAATCTGCCCCCCTCAACGTCGCCGACACCTGCCTACACTTATTAACCCCTAATCTGCCGAGCGGACCTGAGCGCTACTATAATAAAGTTATTAACCCCTAATCCGCCTCACTAACCCTATCATAAATAGTATTAACCCCTAATCTGCCCTCCCTAACATCGCCGACACCTAACTTCAATTATTAACCCCTAATCTGACGACCGAATCTTGCCGCTATTCTAATAAATGTATTAACCCCTAAAGCTAAGTCTAACCCTAATACTAACACCCCCCTAAGTTAAATATAATTTAAATCTAACGAAATTAATTATCTCTTATTAAATAAATTATTCCTATTTAAAGCTAAATACTTACCTGTAAAATAAATCCTAATATAGCTACAATATAAATTATAATTACATTGTAGCTATTTTAGGATTAATATTTATTTTACAGGCAACTTTGTAATTATTTTAACCAGGTACAATAGCTATTAAATAGTTAAGAACTATTTAATAGTTACCTAATTAAAATAATAACAAAATTACCTGTAAAATAAGTCCTAACCTAAGTTATAATTAAACCTAACACTACCCTATCAATAAATTAATTAAATAAAATACCTACAATTACCTACAATAAAACCTAACACTACACTATCAATAAATAAATTAAATACAATTTCTACAAATAAATACAATTACATAAACTAACTAAAGTACAAAAAATAAAAAAGAACTAAGTTACAAAAAATAAAAAAATATTTACAAACATAAGAAAAATATTACAACAATTTTAAACTAATTACACCTACTCTAAGCCCCCTAATAAAATAACAAAGACCCCCAAAATAAAAAAAATCCCTACCCTATTCTAAATTAATAAATTTAAAAGCTCTTTTACCTTACCAGCCCTGAACAGGGCCCTTTGCGGGGCATGCCCCAAGAAAATCAGCTCTTTTGCCTGTAAAAAAAAACATACAATACCCCCCCCCAACATTACAACCCACCACCCACATACCCCTAATCTAACCCAAACCCCCCTTAAATAAACCTAACACTAAGCCCCTGAAGATCTTCCTACCTTGTCTTCACCTCAACAGGTATCACCGATCCGTCCTGGCATCCGGTGCTGAAGAGGTCCAGAAGAGGCTCCAAAGTCTTCCTCCTATCCGGCAAGAAGAGGACATCCGGACCGGCAAACATCTTCATCCAAGCTGCATCTTCGATCTTCTTCCATCCGGTGCGGAGCGGGTCCATGTTGAAGCATCCGACGCGGATCCATCCTCTTCTTCCGGCGTCTCCCGACGAATGACGGTTCCTTTAAGGGACGTCATCGAAGATGGCGTCCCTCGAATTCCGATTGGCTGATAGGATTCTATCAGCCAATCGGAATTAAGGTAGGAATATTCTGATTGGCTGATGGAATCAGCCAATCAGAATCAAGTTCAATCCGATTGGCTGATCCAATCAGCCAATCAGATTGAGCTCGCATTCTATTGGCTGATCGGAACAGCCAATAGAATGCGAGCTCAATCTGATTGGCTGATTGGATCAGCCAATCGGATTGAACTTGATTCTGATTGGCTGATTCCATCAGCCAATCAGAATATTCCTACCTTAATTCCGATTGGCTGATAGAATCCTATCAGCCAATCGGAATTCGAGGGACGCCATCTTGGATGACGTCCCTTAAAGGAACTGTCATTCGTCGGGAGACACCGGAAGAAGAGGATGGATCCGCGTCGGATGCTTCAACATGGACCCGCTCCGCACCGGATGGAAGAAGATCGAAGATGCAGCTTGGATGAAGATGTTTGCTGGTCCGGATGTCCTCTTCTTGCCGGATAGGAGGAAGACTTTGGAGCCTCTTCTGGACCTCTTCAGCACCGGATGCCAGGACGGATCGGTGATACCTGTTGAGGTGAAGACAAGGTAGGAAGATCTTCAGGGGCTTAGTGTTAGGTTTATTTAAGGGGGGTTTGGGTTAGATTAGGGGTATGTGGGTGGTGGGTTGTAATGTTGGGGGGGGTATTGTATGTTTTTTTTTACAGGCAAAAGAGCTGATTTTCTTGGGGCATGCCCCGCAAAGGGCCCTGTTCAGGGCTGGTAAGGTAAAAGAGCTTTTAAATTTATTAATTTAGAATAGGGTAGAGAATTTTTTTATTTTGGGGGTCTTTGTTATTTTATTAGGGGGCTTAGAGTAGGTGTAATTAGTTTAAAATTGTTGTAATATTTTTCTTATGTTTGTAAATATTTTTTTATTTTTTGTAACTTAGTTCTTTTTTATTTTTTGTACTTTAGTTAGTTTATGTAATTGTATTTATTTGTAGAAATTGTATTTAATTTATTTATTGATAGTGTAGTGTTAGGTTAATTGTAGGTAATTGTAGGTATTTTATTTAATTAATTTATTGATAGGGTAGTGTTAGGTTTAATTATAACTTAGGTTAGGACTTATTTTACAGGTAATTTTGTTATTATTTTAACTAGGTAACTATTAAATAGTTCTTAACTATTTAATAGCTATTGTACCTGGTTAAAATAATTACAAAGTTGCCTGTAAAATAAATATTAATCCTAAAATAGCTACAATGTAATTATAATTTATATTGTAGCTATATTAGGATTTATTTTACAGGTAAGTATTTAGCTTTAAATAGGAATAATTTATTTAATAAGAGATAATTAATTTCGTTAGATTTAAATTATATTTAACTTAGGGGGGTGTTAGTATTAGGGTTAGACTTAGCTTTAGGGGTTAATACATTTATTAGAATAGCGGCGAGATTCGGTCGTCAGATTAGGGGTTAATAATTGAAGTTAGGTGTCGGCGATGTTAGGGAGGGCAGATTAGGGGTTAATACTATTTATGATAGGCTTAGTGAGGCGGATTAGGGGTTAATAACTTTATTATAGTAGCGCTCAGGTCCGCTCGGCAGATTAGGGGTTAATAAGTGTAGGCAGGTGTCGGCGACGTTGAGGGGGGCAGATTAGGGGTTAATAAATATAATATAGGGGTCGGCGGTGTTAGGGGCAGCAGATTAGGGGTACATAAGGATAACGTAGGTGGCGGCGCTTTGCGGTCGGCAGATTAGGGGTTAATTATTGTAAGTAGCTGGCGGCGACGTTGTGGGGGTCAGGTTAGGGGTTAATAAATATAATATAGGGGTCGGCGGTGTTAGGGGCAGCAGATTAGGGGTGCATAGGGATAACGTAGGTTGCGGCGTTGTACGGAGCGGCAGATTAGGGGTTAATAATATAATGCAGGGGTCAGCGATAGCGGGGGCGGCAGATTAGGGGTTAATAAGTGTAAGGGTAGGGGTGTTTAGACTCGGGGTACATGTTAGGGTGTTAGGTGCAGACGTAGGAAGTGTTTCCCCATAGCAAACAATGGGGCTGCGTTAGGAGCTGAACGCTGCTTTTTTGCAGGTGTTAGGTTTTTTTTTCAGCTCAAACAGCCCCATTGTTTCCTATGGGAGAATCGTGCACGAGCACGTTTTTGAGGCTGGCCGCGTCCGTAAGCAACTCTGGTATCGAGAGTTGCATTTGCGGTAAAAATGCTCTACGCTCCTTTTTTGGAGCCTAATGCAGCATTTTTTTGGACTCTCGATACCAGAGTTAATTTTATGGTGCGGCCAGAAAAAAGCCCGCGGAGCGTTAACAGCCCATCTACCGCCAAACTCCAAATCTAGGCCTAAGTGTCTTAGCTGGTCTGACAGCTAGAGGGAGATGTTTCAGAGCCTATATTAGTGTCTGCAGGCAGGAAGTAGGGTCACTAACCTGTTTCTTGTCTTCCCTCCCTTCCCTCCTAAGTTACAGATGATCAGTTTCCAGTTATGGATGGTGTGTTCCAGTGGACTGTGGTCTGCGGAGATGCCAGCAATAGTATCGCTTTGGCTGGGGGCTGAATAATCATTTGGACCTTAGTAAGCCCAAAGTGCTGTATTTTGCTCTTAGGGACCCCCATTTGGAACTAACAGTCTTTTGGCCGAGGAACCATTGTCTTAGGAGTTTGGGGGTCCCTCAACTCCAGTTATGTAGGAACATGGCGTCATGTTTCCTGTTGTGGCGGCAGCAGGGGTGTGACAAATCTCTGGTTGGGGCAGCCTGGCGGGGTGAAAAGAGGAGGGAGACAGGCGAGCACATTCAATGTCAGCCGCAAGGGCTGACGCTCGGTGGCTCCCTGCACGATCCCTCCTAAAAAAGCCCCCCAGGCTGTCATAATGGGGGGTGCCCCCCATTCATTTAGGGCATTCACACCCCTTTCTTAGGAGTTGTAGGACAGGGATGTTCTTGCCGGCCTACGCTAAGTTATTGTTACTAAGTTATTTAAGTTTTAAGTATTAAGTTATTCTTTAATAAATGCAACCCTTGTCCCCGGACGGGGAAGGGGTTTTTTCTCCCATAACTGGTGTCCGTGTGTTTATTGGGGTTATTGGGTTAAGGGTATTGCATCACATTAGTGTGAAAATCTAGTTTGGAAAAATTAAGATATAAAGAAACTAATCTATGGTGGGATATAGAGTTTTTAGACCTTTATATCTCTGAGAATAAAGTACCCAGAGGATTACGGATGAAAAAATATCCCTATTTTGCCCTAGATAACCCCGCATTTATGGAGGAGTGGAATACTAACTTAACTAACTGCTCCATCATATGTATGAAGCAGCTCATCAGGCACAAAAGGGAAGAGAGGGATATTATATTGTTAGAAATTAACAAAACCTTTGATATGTTGAAAGTATTCGAAACCACACAGAAATATATAGATTATAAATCACAACTTGATAATACTATTGATACTATGTTGTCAGAAAGAAAAGTACAAAAATACAACAGGGATAAGAAAGATTACGACCTAGATATAGTATATTCTTGGCAAAAATCTAGGCCACAGGGCAGAAGAGGGACCCATAATAAGAAAAATCATAATAGTGGAAAAGGGAAATCACAACACACTAAGAATCAAACACCTAGAAAAGTTACTTTTTCATGTATTGACACTGACAATTTAGAAGGAGAAACATCAGAGACTACAAATGAAGAACTAGATACGGTAGCTACTACATCCAGCAATATACCTACTGAAAGGAAAAACGTAAAGACCTTAGTTAAACAACCACAGCAGACTAGCACCCCCAAGAAGGGGGAACAGACCTATAGATACCCCAGCAGGGTCAGGAAAAACACGAAGAAATAGCAACAATGAATCTCTCTGACTTTACATTATCACCACATCATATCAATCTATTGAATAAAGGATTGACGTTTGCACCAGTTATACATTTTTATTTATTTGGCACACTTTTAGACACCAATAAATTTGTGAGGAAAATTGTACTTTGAAAACACTTTTTTGAAACAGATGCACCATTACTTCCCCCATCCACCACAGCCACATCTCAGGACACTATAGGTCTTTTATTTTCTGATCTTACTGATCTCACTACTCTTACTTGACTGCAACAATACACTATTCGTTCCTCAGAGTACCCTCATAGCACACCGCAAACTTATTTATTTAAAGACAAGTCACATTTCTATCCTGTACACGCTCGTGACCAACTAATTGGTCTCTTTCAGAGATCAGTTGAAAAATAATTAACAGATTTGAGTGAGTCACTACAATTCACTAATCAACGTAATATCAGAGATAATTTGAACTATAAAGAGAGAAAAGCACTTAAAGAACTACAGGATAACCCCAACATAGTCATAACCAAGGCAGACAAGGGTGGGGCTATTGTTCTCCTCAACACTATAGATTATTTAGAGGAAATACCTAATCAGTTTACTGACAGTGAACAATATATAAAATTAACTTTCAATCCCACTATATCATTCAGTCAACAATTAAAAAGTCATCTTGACACTGCAGGCGAAAGAGGGTATATGTCTGATGATCTCATTGCCTTCCTTCTGATAGAAGCCCCATTGATACCAAGCTTCAGAGTAGTTCCGAAAATTCATAAAAGCCTTACAAAACCCCCTGGCAGACCCATTGTGGCCTGCTAGGGCTCCCTATGTGAAAGATTGGGAGTATGGTTGGACCATATACTACAACCCATTGTACAATCCCTGCCGGGATACATAAAAGATGGTGCACATCTGATTCAACAATTAAATAATGTCAAATGGGACCATGAATATACCTGGCTCACAATAGATGTAGCTGCTCTTTATTCAAGCATACCTCACGCCTCAGGTCTCACAGCCCTTAATGAAATGCTATTAAGCCACACAGACGTAGAAGCAGACTTCATTACTTTTATAGTGGAAACCACTGAGTTCCTGTTAAAACATAACTATTTTGTACATGAGGGCGAGTATTACCTACAGAAGCGAGGCACAGCCATGGGCGCTAAGTTCGCCCCGGCTTACGCCAACATTTATATGGGCTGGATGGAATTAAGTCTCATTTTTACAACAGATTTCCCATTTAAGAATAATATTAAACTATATGGCCGTTTTATTGACGACCTTATAATTATATGGGACAATACACAAAATTAGCACACTATTGAACAATTCATGACCCACATTAATGACAACCAATTTAACCTATCTTTCACACACAACAGTAATATCCATTCTATTGACTACCTGGATTTAAAAATAAAAGCAGATTTAGTTAACCTTGAGATTATTACTTCCACCTATAGGAAACCTACGTCTAAAAACACCATATTGAGGGCGGATTCATGTCATGTTCCACACCTCAAGAAGGGTATACCGAAAAAAGGCAGTACCTAAGACTCCGAAGAAATTGCTCTAATTTAGAGACTTACCAGACGGAAGCTAATGAACTTACAGATAGACTTATTAGAAGGGGTAACAACAAATTCAAATTGAATAACATCAGTAAGGAAGTTGAAAAAATACAGAGAAATACCCTGTTCCGTAAAAAAGAAAAAATTCAGAATAGGGAGAACATTGTCTTTTCCACCCAGTTCAGCAGACAATATTATAAGATTTGTAAAGTCATTAAGAACAATCTTACAATACTAAAGAGTGACAACACACTAAAACTAATCATATCCAAAGGAATAAAATATGTAGCAAAAAAAGCACCTTCACTAGGTGACTTAACTAATAAAAGATTTTCAGAGAAAGCACAGATTCAAACTAATTAGCTTAGTCTAAATCCAGGTTCATTTAAATGTGGTCATAGACCTTGTAAGAGCTGTGATTTTACTGAAAAAACTCACACTTTCACATCAACTAATACCAATGAAACCTATACAATCAAACAGAGAACTGATTGTACTTCCCAACATGTGATGTACCTTATTACATGCCAATATTGTTACCAACAATATACAGGCATTACCACACGCCCACAAAAAGATCGGATTAGGGAGCATCTACTATCATTAATTGAAAAGGAACCTAAAACCCCAACATGGTATAGGTACCACATACTTCTCTTTCATGGGAATTGAAAGAATTTTAAAAAATGCTAGAGGAGGGGATAGAATGGCCAGACTCCTCAGAAGAGAAGTTTTTTGGATAGTTAAATTAAATACCAGATACCCCCATGGCATTAATAGACGGTTGGATGTAGATTTATACGTATAGACACTGTTTTACTAACATATCTAATTAGTACCTTCACTGTCCAATATAACATAACTTATACACTCTATATGCAACCTACATTAGTAAGTATTAAGCGTATGCATATAATTGTACATATAATCGAATACGCTCAATGCATTCTAACTCTTTTTCACTATACCCACCTTATCATGCTCACATCATGATTACATTAGATTAGCCACCCATTATTTATTGTTCTCCTCTTATTGTCTTCCTTTTAGTATATATTTTTTATCTTCTTTTTTCATTTTTTAGTCTTAGTTTCACATTTTTTCCTTTTTTCCTTTATTATAGTAAGTCTCCCTTTTTGACCTTGTTATTTATGCAACATCTATGTATATTGATTCTATTGCATATTTAATATGGTACCCACAATAGAGTAAACTCATATGCTCCTGTTAGGAGTCATGTGGGAGTCATGACATACTTTCTTCTTTTCTCTCCCTTTAGCTGAACCCCTAGTTCTACAATCTTTCAATACGCTTATTTTTGCCTAATAGTTTCCATCATATTAGTGGAGTACTATACATACATTGAATATTATAACTAGCATATCATTTTGTTTTTTAGAATTGCTGTAGGGAGCATCTTTACAATCCTTATGTGTTTGTCCTTTACATTCATTTATTTTTATTATTATCATTATTATTATTAGATTCATGTTCATTTATTTATTATGGGTCGTGCCTCTGCCCTGGTTCTCCATAGCCTATATCTACTTCAGCTAGACAGTTTGTCTATATAGGGAAATTTCCCTTTGGCTTTATGATCTAAGGCATTGACCGTATGTCTTCATTTGCATTGTACTGACGTCATTATTAGTCATTTTGTGATTTGATTTGGTCTTTATGCCATCTCTCTTTATTGTTTTTTATATTTTTATTATCATCATGTTTCTTCTCCTTTTATGTTTTTATTCTTATGTTTTATTTACATTAGGACATACATATACATTTCATTTTTTTTATTATTATCATGGTTTTTTATCATTATTATCATTGTCATTTATAATGCTTACTTCTATGACCATGCATATTGTTTTATTGCACAGTTGTGTTTTGTATTTTTATTAATTAATTTTCCTTATTTTTTTTTATTATGATTATCCCCACGATGTGCAGAATATTGCGGTGTGGCCCCACTGGACAGCTGACACATATTTCTCATTCATATATATTGGTTGTTATACCACATTTGATTCGTTGCCTGGCTGTTCAGTTGTGTCACCCTGATTGGCTTAAATTCAAGCCGTTCTAGGATTGGTGTGAAAAATGTTTATAAGCTTTCATTGTCAGATTCGAAATTAGCCTCCGAAGAAGCGCATCTACGCATGCGCGAAAAGCGTCAGGCGTTCTTGACTGTGACCCCATTACTTTGTACGAGTTTTGGACTTCCAATAAATGTTTCCAGCAAATCACTACTTAAGAGTCAGCGCACCTCATTGTCTTTATACTTTTTTGTTCATTAGCGGTTGTATATTCCGCTTTCTGGAGTTGCTGCTCATTTGGCTGCATCCACCCTTAACTACGGGCTCACTCTCTGCCCCTCCGCATCTAGCTCCAATCAGTGTGCCTAGTGATGACACAGGTGATGCACCAGGAAGTGTGAACTTACTACGACCGACCTCTTTGCATGCCGAGAAGGACACGCATACTGGACCCCCCCAGAAAGGTTTTTTTCGCCAGTCCAAGAGAAAGTTCAGCAGCATGCCCAGGCACCCCACCAGACCAGTGGAGGGTAAGAAATTACGGCATCCATTACTATAGTGACTTTGTTTGTCCACCTCACCTCTGACACCTAGGCTGAAGAGGAGCATTTTTGACACCTTAGGAACTGTAGGAGAGTGAAGCTTTGAGCTCTCAGTGGTGGATTATTACACTTTGACTGTTTGTCCATTCCATGCGGACATTGGGACATATATACACCCCTATTTAGGGTTTTCAGTATACACTTTGGGAAAACCCAGGGGTCAACTTCTGAACACTTTTCTTATTGTGATCTTTTTATAGCATCACATAGCAGGTAAAGTATAAAAAGTTTTACCCTTAAGTCTGTGAGATCCAAGTCATTTAAATTCCTGTAAGGTAGCAGTTTTTTGGGGGCTTGCAAAATGTAGCAGGTAGAGTAATAGAAAAAGTTAGTAGATGGTGGTCAGAGAGAGGAAGTGGAAGTTAAGGAAGTTGGAAACGGCATAGAGATTAGTGAAGACCAGGTCTATGGAGTTGCCTAGTAGGGTTCATAGACCCTAATGAAGTACAGTGATGTCTCGAATTGTTCGCCGGCGAATAGTTCCCAGCGAACATAGCTTGTTCGCGTTCGCAACGAGGGGGCGAACACATGCGATGTTCGATCCGCCCCCTATTCGTCATCATTGAGTAAACTTTGACCCTGTATCTCACAGTCTGCAGACACATTCCAGCCAATCAGCAACAGATCCTCCCTCCCAGACCCTCCCAGCTCCTGGACAGCAGCCATTTTAGATTCATTTGAAAGCTGCTTTCTTAGTGAGAGGAGGGACAGTGTAGCTGCTGCTGATTTAATAGGGAAATTGATAGCTAGGCTAGTGTATTCAGTGTCCACTATAGTCCTGAAGGACTCATCTGATCTCTGCTGTAAGGACAGCACCCCAAAAAGCCCTTTTTAGGGCTAGAATATCATTTTTTTCCCTGTGTAATCTAATTGCAGTTGCCTGCCTGCTAGCTTGTGTGTCAGGCTCACAGCGTATACTGTGCCCACTTGCCCAGTGCCACCACTCATATCTGTTGTAACAGTAGTGTAAATTTAAAAAAACCAAACTTTTTTGACTGTGAAACATCAGTCTGCTAGTGTAATCTAATTGCAGTTGCCTGCCTGCCAGCGTGTGTGCCAGGCCCACTTGCCCAGTGCCACCACTCATATCTGGTGTAACAGTAGTGTAAATTTAAAAAAAAAAACTTTTTTGACTGTGAAACATCAGTCTGCTTGTGTAATCTAATTGCAGTTTCATGCCTGCCAGCGTGTGTGCCAGGCCCACTTGCCCAGTGCCACCACTCATATCTGTTGTAACAAACAGTAGTGTAAATTTAAAAAAAATATATTTTTTGACTGTGAAACATCAGTCTGCTAGTGTAATCTAATTGCAGTTGCCTGCCTGCCAGCGTGTGTGCCAGGCTCACAGCGTATACTGTGCCCACTTGCTCAGTGCCACCACTCATATCTGTTGTAACAGTAGTGTAAATTTAAAAAAAAAAACTTTTTTGACTGTGAAACATCAGTCTGCTAGTGTAATCTAATTGCAGTTGCTTGCCTGCCAGCGTGTGTGCCAGGCTCACAGCGTATACTGTGCCCACTTGCCCAGTGCCACCACTCATATCTGTTGTAACAGTAGTGTAAATTTAAAAAAAATAAACTTTTTGACTGTGAAACATCAGTCTGCTAGTGTAATTTAATTGCAGTTGCCTGCCTGCCAGCGTGTATGCCAGGCCCACTTGCCCAGTGCCACCACTCATATCTGGTGTAACAGTAGTGTAAATTTAAAAAAAAAAAACTTTTTTGACTGTGAAACATCAGTCTGCTAGTGTAATCTAATTGCAGTTGCCTGCCTGCCAGCGTGTGTGCCAGGCCCACTTGCCCAGTGCCACCACTCATATATGGTGTAACAGTAGTGTAAATTAAAAAAAAAAAAACTTTTTGGACTGTGAAACATCAGTCTGCATGTGTAATCTAATTGCAGTTGCCTGCCTGCCAACGTGTGTGCCAGGCCCACTTGCCCAGTGCCACCACTCATATCTGTTGTAACAGTAGTGTAAATTTAATTTTTTTTTACTTTTTTGACTGTGAAACATCAGTCTGCTAGTGTAATCTAATTGCAGTTGCCTGCCTGCCAGCATGTGTGCCAGGCCCACTTGCCCAGTGTCACCACTCATATCTGGTGTAACAGTAGTGTAAATTTAAAAAAAACTAACTTTTTTGACTGTGAAACATCAGTCTGCTTGTGTAATCTAATTGCAGTTGCTTGCCTGCCAGTGTGTGTGCCAGGCTCACAGCGTATACTCTGCCCACTTGCCCAGTGCTACCACTCATATCTGTTGTAACAGTAGTGTAAATTTAAAAAAAATAAACTTTTTGACTGTGAAACATCAGTCTGCTAGTGTAATCTAATTGCAGTTGCCTGCCTGCCAGCGTGTATGCCAGGCCCACTTGCCCAGTGCCACCACTCATATCTGGTGTAACAGTAGTGTAAATTAAAAAAAAAACTTTTTTGACTGTGAAACATCAGTCTGCTAGTGTAATCTAATTGCAGTTGCCTGCCTGCCAGCGTGTGTGCCAGGCCCACTTGCCCAGTGCCACCACTCATATATGGTGTAACAGTAATGTAAATTAAAAAAAAACAAAAAACTTTTTGGACTGTGAAACATCAGTCTGCATGTGTAATCTAATTGCAGTTGCCTGCCTGCCAGCGTGTGTGCCAGGCCCACTTGCCCAGTGCCACCACTCATATCTGTTGTAACAGTAGTGTAAATTTAATTTTTTTTTACTTTTTTGACTGTGAAACATCAGTCTGCTAGTGTAATCTAATTGCAGTTGCCTGCCTGCCAGCATGTGTGCCAGGCCCACTTGCCCAGTGTCACCACTCATATCTGGTGTAACAGTAGTGTAAATTAAAAAAAAAAAAACTTTTTTGACTGTGAAACATCAGTCTGCTAGTGTAATCTAATTGCAGTTGCCTGCCTGCCAGCGTGTGTGCCAGGCCCACTTGCCCAGTGCCACCACTCATATCTGGTGTAACAGTAGTGTAAATTTAAAAAAAAAATTTTTTATTGACTGTGAAACATCAGTCTGCTTGTGTAATCTAAGTGCAGTTGCTTGCCTGCCAGTGTGTGTGCCAGGCTCACAGCGTATACTCTGCCCACTTGCCCAGTGCCACCACTCATATCTGTTGTAACAGTAGTGTAAATTTAAAAAAAAAACTTTTTTTGACTGTGAAACATCAGTCTGCTTGTGTAATCTAATTGCAGTTGCCTGCCTGCCAGCGTGTGTGCCAGGCTCACAGCATATACTGTGCCCACTTGCCTAGTGCCACCACTCATATCTGTTCTAACAGTAGTGTAAATTTAAAAAAAAAAACGTTTTTGACTGTGAAACATCAGTCTGCTAGTGTAATCTAATTGCAGTTGCCTGCCTGCCAGCATGTGTGCCAGGCCCACTTGCCCAGTGCCACCACTCATATCTGGTGTAACAGTAGTGTAAATTTATTTTTTTTTTACTTTTTTGACTGTGAAACATCAGTCTGCTAGTGTAATCTAATTGCAGTTGCCTGCCTGCCAGCGTGTGTGCCAGGCCCACTTGCCCAGTGTCACCACTCATATCTGGTGTAACAGTAGTGTAAATTTAAAAAAAAAAAAACTTTTTTGACTGTGAAACATCAGTCTGCTAGTGTAATCTAATTGCAGTTGCCTGCCTGCCAGCGTGTGTGCCAGGCCCACTTGCCCAGTGCCACCACTCATATCTGGTGTAACAGTAGTGTAAATTTTAAAAAAACAAACTTTTTTGACTGTGAAACATCAGTCTGCTTGTGTAATCTAATTGCAGTTGCTTGCCTGCCAGCGTGTGTGCCAGGCTCACAGCATATACTGTGCCCACTTGCCCAGTGCCACCACTCATATCTGTTGTAACAGTAGTGTAAATTTAAAAAAAAAAACTTTTTTGACTGTGAAACATCAGTCTGCTTGTGTAATCTAATTGCAGTTGCCTGCCTGCCAGCGTGTGTGCCAGGCTCACAGCGTATACTGTGCCCACTTGCCCAGTGCCACCACTCATATCTGTTGTAACAGTAGTGTAAATTTAAAAAAAAAACTTTTTTGACTGTGAAACATCAGTCTGCTGGTGTAATCTAATTGCAGTTTCCTGCCTGCCAGCGTGTGTGCCAGGCCCACTTGCCCAGTGCCACCACTCATATCTGGTGTAACAGTAGTGTAAATTTAAAAAAAAACTTTTTTGACTGTGAAACATCAGTCTGCTTGTGTAATCTAATTGCAGTTGCCTGCCTGCCAGCGTGTGTGCCAGGCTTACAGCGTATACTGTGCCCACTTGCCCAGTGCCACCACTCATATCTGTTGTAACAGTAGTGTAAATTTAAAAAAAAATAAACTTTTTTGACTGTGAAACATCAGTCTGCTAGTGTAATCTAATTGCAGTTGCCTGCCTGCCAGCGTGTGTGCCAGGCTTACAGCGTATACTGTGCCCACTTGCCCAGTGCCACCACTCATATCTGTTGTAACAGTAGTGTAAATTTAAAAAAAAAAAAACTTTTTTGACTGTGAAACATCAGTCTGCTTGTGTAATCTAATTGCAGTTGCCTGCCTGCCAGCATGTGTGCCAGGCTCACAGCGTATACTGTGCCCACTTGCCTAGTGCCACCACTCATATCTTGTTTAATAGTAGTGTAAGTGTACATTTAAAACAAAAACAACTTTTTGGACTGTGAAACATCAGTCTGCTTTTCTGTGTCAGGCTCACAGCGTATACTGTGCCCACTTGCCCAGTGCCGCCACTAATATCTTGTTTAATAGTAATGTAAGTGTACATTTAAAAAAAAATTACTTTTTGGACTGTGAAACATCAGTCTGCTTTTTTGTGTCAGGCTCACAGCGTATACTGTGCCCACTTGCCCAGTGGCACCACTCATATCTTGTTTAATAGTATTGTAAGTGTACATTTTAAAAAAAATGACAGGCAGAGGCAGGCCACCCTGCAGGTGCCGTCGTGGTCGTGGTGCTGTGATTCCCTTTGGCCCTAGAATAATGCCCAGTGTTCAGAGGCCACGTACCATGAACTCAAAAAATTCTGAGGACATAGTTGACTTTTTAACACAGGACACCCAATCTTCTATAGCTTCCGCTCCCAACCTTGACGCACCATCCTCCTCCAGCTTATCTACGGGCACCTCTCAAGTTACCACTCGCCCCCACCTACACTAGCACCACAGCCACTTCACTTGATCTGTCAGAGGAGTTATTTACACATCATTTGGAAGAAATGAGTGATGCGCAACCATCATTGACAGAGGATGTAGATAACAGTGATATGTCTCAGTCAGGCAGCATTACAGACATGGACGTACGGTGTGATGATGATGATGTTGTACCCGCTGCTGCTTCCTTTGTTGATTTGTCAGATACAAGTGAAGCGGTTGATGATGACGATGCATCCGTGGATGTCCCGTGGGTGCCCGCTAGAAGAGAAGAAGAATAGGGGGAAAGTTCAGATGGGGAGACAGAGAGGAGGAGGAGGAAACGAGTTGGAAGCAGGGGGAGGTCGTCGCAAGGAGCTAGTGGCACAGTCAGACAGCATGCATTGGCACACAGGGTCAGCCAGACAGCACGCCAATCAACGCATGCTTTTGCCACCACCAGAATGCCGTCATCACAGAGCTCAGCAGTGTGGCATTTTTTTTGTGTGTCTGCCTCTGACAACAGTGATGCCATTTGCAACCTGTGCCAAAAGAAACTGAGTCGTGGGAAGTCCAACACCCACCTAGGTACAACTGCTTTGCAAAGGCAAATGCACATCACAAACGCCTATGGGATCAACACATGAGTAGAAGCAGCACACAAACTCAAAGCCGCCATCCTCCTCCTGGTCCAGCATCTTCAGCTACGTCAACCACTGCTGTCCTCCTTGCCCCCTCTCAACCATGCGCCACTCCGTCTCTCTTCCGGAGCATTTCCTGCTCATCTGCCCACAGTCAGGTGTCTGTCAAGGACATGTTTGAGCGTAAGAAGCCAATGTCACAAAGTCACCCCCTTGCCCGGCGTCTGACAGCTGGCTTGTCTGAACTCTTAGCCCGCCAGCTTTTACCATACAAGCTGGTGTAGTCTGAGGCATTCCAAAAATTTGTAGCTATTGGGACACCAAAGTGGAAGGTAAACGGCCGAAATTTCTTTTCACAAAAGGCAATCCCCAACCTGTACTCGATTGTGCGAAAGGAAGTAATGGCATGTCTGGCACACAGTGTTGGGGCAAGGGTCCATCTGACCACTGATAGCTGGTCTGCAAAGCATGGTCAGGGCAGGTATATCACCTACACTGCGCATTGAGTAAACCTGCTGATGGCTCTGCAGATTTGGTGACACTGTCACGACTTGCAGGCAGGCCTGCTGCCACCTCCTCTACCCCTCCTACTCCATCCTCTTCCATAACCTCCTCGGCTGAGTCCTCTTCTGCTGCTGCGTCTTGCTCCACATCAATGGCACCCCCCCAGCTCCCCAGGTACTATTCCACATCCCGGATACGGCAGTGTCACGCCGTCTTGGGGTTGACTTGCCTGAAAGCAGAGAGTCACACCGGACCAGCACTCCTGTCTGCCCTGAACACACAGGTGGATCAGTGGCTGAGTCCGCACCAACTGAAGATCGGCAAAGTGGTTTCTGACAACGGAAGTAATTTGGTGGCGGCATTGAAATTGGGCAAGTTGACACATGTGCCGTGCATGGCACATGTGTGTAATCTGATCGTACAACGCTTTGTGCATAAGTACCCAGGCTTACAGGACATCCTGAAGCAGGCCAGGAAGGTGTGTGGCCATTTCAGGCAATCCTACACGGCCATGGTGCACTTTTCTGATATCCAGCGGTGAAACAACATGCCAGTGAGGCGCTTGATTTGCGACAGCCCGACACATTGGAATTCAACACTCCTAATGTTCGACCGCCTGCTCCAACAAGAAAAAGCCATTAACGAGTATTTGTATGACCGGGGTACTAGGACAGCCTCTGTGGAGCTGGGAATATTTTTGCCACGTTACTGGACGCTCATGCGCAATGCCTGTAGGCTCATGCGTCCTTTTGAGGAGGTGACAAACCTAGTCAGTCGCACTGAAGGCACCATCAGCGACATCATACCATTTGTTTTCTTCCTGGAGCGTGCCCTTCCTGGAGAGTGCTGAATCAGGCCGTAGATGAGCGTGAAGAGGAAGAGTTGTGGTCACCATCACCACCAGAAACAGCCTTATCAGCATCGCTTGCTGGACCTGCGGCAACGCTGGAAGAGGATTGTGAGGAAGAGGAGTCAGAGGAGGAATGTGGCTTTGAGGAGGAGGAGGAGGAAGACCAACCACAACAGGCATCCCAGGGTGCTCGTTGTAACCTATCTGGTACCCGTGGTGTTGTACGTGGCTGGGGGGAAGAACATACCTTCAGTGAGATCACTGAGGACGAGGAACGGGACATGAGTAGCTCGGCATCCAACCTTGTGCAAATGGGGTCTTTCATGCTGTCGTGCCTGTTGAGGGACCCTCATATAAAAAAGCTGAAGGAGAACGACCTGTACTGGGTGTCCACGCTACTATACCCCCAGTATAAGCATAAAGTGCCTGAAATGTTACAGAATTACCGCAAGTCAGAAAGGATGCAGCAGTTCCAAAATAAATTAAAAAGTATACTTTACACAGCGTATAATGGTGATGTCACAGCACAACGGGAATCTAACAGGGGAAGAGGTGAATGTAATCCTCCGACTCCCACGACCACGCCGGCAAGAACAGGACACTTTACAGACGTGTTGTTGATGGAGGACATGCAAAGCTTTTTAAGTCCTATGCATCGCCACAGCCCTTTAGGGTCCAGCCTCTGAGAACAACTCGGCTGACAGGTAGCAGACTACCTCGCCTTAACTGCAGATCTCGACACTCTGAGGAGCGATGAACCCCTTGACTACTGGGTGTGCAGGCTTGACCTGTGGCCTGAGCTATCCCAATTTGCGATAGAACTTCTGGCCTGCCCCGCTTCAAGTGCCCTGTCAGAAAGGACCTTCAGTGCAGCAGGAGGTATTGTCACTGAGAAGAGAAGACACCTAGGTAAAAAAAGTCTAGATTACCTCACCTTTATTAAGATGAATGAGGGATGGATCCCGAAGGGACTGACATTGGGCGATACATTCGAGTAAAAAAGGCCTGATGAGATGAGCTGCCTTGGGCTAAAAATGGTCCACACGCTGCTGTATTTTATCTTCGAATGCCGGATGACTTGCGTGACTTATCCGCCACCAACTAGGGTTCAAGCCGCAATGTTTTAGGGCACTTTCTGCCTGGGAAACAAACATCAATTTTTCTGGCCGCTGCTACAGCAGCGGCTGCAACAATACCTAATTTTTCAGGCATGTGTACATGCCAAATTTTTCTGGCCTCTGGTACTGCACTGTGGCTTCAAAAACCAAACCAAAAAAAAGGCACGTAACAGGGATTAAACTGATAGGAATAGTAATACTTAACACACCACTCCTATCTATTGGCACATTAGATTGCACGCACAGTGCCCCAAATTTGAAGTAGGAGGACCGACCAAGCATATTTTTCTATCTCCCGGTTCCTAAAATCCATGCCATATACACGTCCCCTGGCGCCGCAACTGCCTCTGGGAACCTTACCATGGGTCCCAGACTTGTAATTCTCTGTCTGGGAAATTATCTATCTATCAAATCTATCTATCTATCGTATCTATCAAATGTATATTGCATCTATTGATCTATCTAATCTATGTATCTATCTATCTATCTATCTATCAAATCTATCTATCTCGTGGCCAGACTGTTTTGTGACAGCCACTTGTGTTTCTGCCAAATGTCTGTCGGACAAATGTCCGTCGGCTAAAAGTTCGGCCACGATTGCATGAGCAGTGCCCCAAATTTGAAGTAGGAGGACCGACCAAGCATCTTTTTCCATCTCCCGGTTCCTAAAATCCATGCCATATACACATCCCCTGATAGGGGGCGTAACAGGTATTAAACTGATCAGAAGTATTAAACTGATCAGAATAGTACTACTTAACACATCACTCATATCTGGTGGCACAGTAGATTGCACGCGCAGTGCCCCAAATTTGAAGTAGGAGGACCGACCAAGCATCTTTTTCCATCTCCCGGTTCCTAAAATCCATGCCATATACACGTCCCCTGGCGCCACAACTGCCTCTGGGAACCTTACCATGGGTCACAGACCGCACGTCTTGTAATTCTCTGTCTGGGAAATTATCTATCTATCAAATCTATATATTTATTTATCAAATCTATCTATCTATCTATCTATCTATCGTATCTATCAAATGTATATTGCATCTATTGATCTATATATCTAATCTATGTATCTATCTATCAAATCTATCTATCTCGTGGTTGTGCAAATGGACTGTTTGCGGTTGTTGGCGGTGCGTTAAACGGGGAGTTTGGTCTGTCACTGTGAAGCGGGCGTAACCCTTACACTACCTGATCGATACAACATCATACCTGATGTTTTAAAGCACGTTATTCCAAACAATTTAGGAATGTTAGGTGATTTATGCCCTTTATGGATTAAAACCATGGATCCCCCTCCGGCATGCCACAGTCCAGGTGTTAGTCCACTTGAAACAACTTTTCCATCACTATTGTGGCCAGAAAGAGTCCCTGTGGGTTTTAAAATTCGCCTGCCATCGAAGTCAATGGCGGTTCGCCCGGTTCACCCGTTCACGAACAGTTGCGGACGTTCGCGTTGGCTGTTCGGGAACGGAAAATTTTCAGTTCGTGACATCACTAATCAAGTATACAGTATTGCACTATTGGTGTATTTCTGTTTTTCTTTTCATACAATCTGGCATATGCTTGGAGGGAAGTTTCCTGATCTATAACACACCAAAGGATGCACTGAAGACGTAACACCCCTCAGATACGGATCTGGTGGCAGGAACCGTTTGTGAGGCCAAGCTCAGGCTAACTTGGATCATCTTTACTTACCTCATATGACTGAGGTAAGGTCTAGTAAGTAGACATTCTTACCATTTGGGGATTTTTTCCTTTCATATCTTCAAAATGGAAATTTGCTAAAACCTGGGACTATTAATCTTTAGACTCTGATTACAGAAATTTGTGACCCATCCAATTTATAAATGTATTGCTAGCTGAAATATTGAAACATCCACACAGTATTGTGTCTGTATATACAAGACCAGGACTTACAAACAGTCTATTTATATTGCATTGTATTGGATTGTGCACATTGCTCTCCCTGAATTCCTTATCTCTCTCTCTCTTTCTCTCTCTCTCTCTCTCTCTCTCTCTCTCTCTCTCTCTCTCTCTCTCTCTCTCTCTCTCTCTCTCTCTTTCTCTCTCTCTCTCTCTCTCTCTCTCTTTCTTTCTCTTTCTCTCTCTCTCTTTCTTTCTCTCTATTTGTCTCTCTCTTTCTCTCTCTCCCTCCCTTTCTCTCTCTCTCTCTCTCTCTCTCTCTCTCTCTCTCTCTCTCTCTCTCTCTCTCTCTCTCCCTCCCTCTCTCTCTCTCTCTTTCTCTCTCTCCCTATCTTTCTCTCTCTCTTTCTCTCTCTCTCCCTATCTTTCTCTCTCTCTCTCTTTCTTTCTTTCTCTTTCTTTCTCTCTCGCTCTCTTTCTCTCTCCCTCTCTTTCTCTCTCTCTCTCTCTCTCTCTCTCTCTTTCTTTCTCTCTCTCTCTTTCTCTCTCTCTCTCGCTCTCTTTCTCTCTCTCTCTCTCTCTATCTTTCTCTCTCTCTTTCTCTCTCTCTCTCTCTCTTTCTCTCTCTCTCTCTTTCTCTCTCGCTCTCTCTCTCTCTCTCTCTTTCTCTCTCTCTCTCGCTCTCTTTCTCTCTCTCTCTCTCTCTCTCTCTCTTTCTCTCTCTCTTTCTCTCTCTCTCTCTCTCTCTCTCTTTCTCTCTCTCTCTCTTTCTCTCTCGCTCTCTCTCTCTCTCTCTCTCTCTTTCTCTCTCTCTCTCTTTCTCTCTCTCTCTCTTTCTCTCTCTCTCTCTTTCTCTCTCTCTCTCTCTCTCTCTCTCTCTCTCTCTCTCTCTCTCTCTCTCTCTTTCTCTCTCGCTCTCTTTTTCTCTCTCTCTTTCTTTCTTTCTTTCGCTTCTTAGCAATGCGAATGTGTGCTCGCGTTCACATTGTGATTTACTTGTAATACCAGTGCACATTATCGTGAGCTGGAGTGCAAGTATCACTTAAGGCAGCGGACTAGCTAAGGAGCAGCAGTCTTAAGATCTCTGCTGCTTAACTCCTGTTTCGGTGCGAACCTTGGATTAAGCGCTTTTCGTCCCTTGTTAAATCAGCCCCTACACACACTTGCTTCCTTATCTTATATCTTATACCAAAGCCCAATACTTAGTAATCTCTTCTACACCCCTCGGGGAGTGTCATTTCTTCTGCTGGCTGTATTTACATTGCTTGTCAATAACCTGGATTAAGTCTAGAAACTTTTAGTATAGGTGGGGATACCACAGGCTAAATCATTTATTTCAAATGCTGAAATAAAGGTAAATGAGCTACTTGTAAACATTTTTTTAGGGTAAACTGTCCCTTTAAGTCTGCTGGTTTGATACAGCACTTTGTATCTTCCTTATAGAACAAGCCCAGTCTCTGTACTGTAAATAAAATGTAATACCTAACTACCCAGAAGCATGATTTGTGACTGCCCCCCCCCCCCCCCCTCTGTAAACAGCATCACTTAGATGTGTTTAGCGTCTGCGTTTGTCCGGTCATCAGCTCTCATATCCTCCTGTGTGACTGACTGATGAGCATCATAAGACCTAAGGCTACGTCTGTCTCCTGCTTACAAAGTGACTCTTCAGCTTATTCTTTAATACAGCGCATTAACAGCTAGATTACAAGTTGTGCATTCGTCTTTTAACGCTGAAAAAGGTTGTAATTTCAGTGTTAAAACAGCACCGCAGCCATTACAAGTCTTGTCGGTATAGCTGTACTGCAATCCTTTTAGCCTGTAACGCAACGTCAGTCCCGCACATGTAAAAATAACGTTTTTTTCATGGGACTTCCATAGCGCAGCCATTACGAGTTTTGTGGTGAGGCTAATAAGACAAAACAAGTACAATGTACTGTAAGTGCGCTCACAGCAGCGGGAATGAGGAAATATTTAAAAATTACTGGTTAAAAATGTTTAACAGTTAATATTAATCAAGACATAAAACATATTGAAAAATTTAAAAATGTTTAGTTAATCATATTGATCAAGAGTTTCCTCATTGGTAGATGAAAATAATACAGTTCATGTGGAAATAAGGGTATAAATAATAACTATTTATTGTTTAAAACATACACTCTTAGTATTATGCTGCTGTGACCGGTCACAAGTATAAATTCTAAAAACTATCTGTTTACAATCGACTTTAAAAATGCTTTAAAAGTACAAAATACATCTATGTGCAGATCAGGTTAAATGTAAATTTATACTGGTTTGCCCATTGTTAAATAGCTAGCAACAGGAGTTTGTTGGGGGGGGGTTGTTTGTATTTTTTTTTACAGGTAAAAGAGCTGATTACTTATTAGTTTAAATATCTTGTAATTTGTTTATTATTTTCTGTAATTTAGTGGGTTTTTTTTTTTTGTACTTTAGCTAATTGTATGTAATTTATTTAATTGTATTTAATTTAGGTAAGTTATTTAGGTGTTAGTGTAACTTAGGTTAGGTTTTATTTTACCGGTCAATTTGTATTTATTTTAGCTAGGTAGTTATTTATTTTATTTTTTTTAAATATTTTTTTTATTGAGTAACAAACATAAAACATAGTACGCCTTTTGATAACAAAGAGAAAATATAAACAAAATTGAGCGAAACCTTCCGTCAGTTATAAAATACATTGTTGGTAGGCTGATGATACCTCGATTTTGCAATAGGATAGCATAAATGACTGATCAGTTAGGAACACAGTTTTAGGCCAATTGGGCCAAAAATATAACAGATAACTGATGATCAGGTAGGTAGCTCTTTAGGAGCTTCAGGATGAGAATAAAGAAGTTTATAATAAGGGGGGGGGAGTTACAGCGGGTAAGCAACGCTCTGTAGATAAGGGAAAGGGTGGAGGGGCGGAGCCATAGATACAAAGGAAGTTTAAGGGACATGGCGGGATAAAATGTATTAATCTTAAGTTATTGGGAACTAGGCGTTGTAGTATATAGTTAACCAGAATAGTAATATATAGGGTTCTCTACAGGAATAGGGATCAGGTATAACATCTAGTCGGGTCTAGCCAAATCAAACTAGCTGACACTTTCCTGGGTATCACATCATCTATACCCCTATAGGGTAATGAGGTATGTGAGATCTAGAGTATAAGGGCTAAGTAAAGCCATAAATGACCAAGCATGTAGCTCAAACTATTAAAGCATGTGTAGCCAACACACGACAGGGACATAGATCTTTTAAGCTAAAGTAAAAATTAGATGTAGAGAGTGGCGATAAAAAGGTTCTAGGGCAAATATGTGAATATAACAATAGTTAGCCATCCGGATATGGATTATAGAGTATTGAACATATACACCCAAATCTAATATGCAGTGAATAAAAGCATAAAGCCACCTTTTTATATTATAAGAATTACTCCCTGTAATATCTAACAGGCTTAGATATTACAGGGAGTACTTATAACCCCTAATCTGCCGCCCAAACGTCGCCGCCACTATAATAAAGTTATTAACCCCTAAACCTAAATCTAACCCTAACCCTAACCCCCCCTAACTTAAATATAATTTAAATACATCTAAATAAAAATACTATTATTAAATTAATTATTCATATTTAAAACTAAATACTTACCTATAAAATAAACCATAAGATAGCTACAATATAACTAATAGTTACATTGTATCTATCTTAGGGTTTATTTTAATTTTACAGGCAACTTTGTATTTATTTTAACTAGGTACAATAGTTATTAAATAGTTATTAACTATTTAATAACTTCCTAGTTAAAATAAATACAAATATACCTGTAAAATAAATCCTAACCTAAGTTACAATTATACCTAACACTACACTATAATTAAATAAATTACCTAAATTAACTACAATTAATTACAATTAAATTAAATAAACTAAATTACGAAAAAAAACCCCACTAAATTACAGAAAACAATAAAATAATTACAAGTTTTTTAAACTAATTACACCTAATCTAATCCCCCTAATAAAATAAAAAAGCCCCACAAAATAATAAAAATCCCTACCCTATACTAAATTACAAATAGCCCTTAAAAGGGCTTTTTGCGGGGCATTGCCCCAAAGTAATCAGCTCTTTTACCTGTTATTACAAAACATAACAAACACTATTAAAATTAGCAAAAATAAAAGAATTACACCTAATCTAATAGCCCTATAAAAATAAAAAAGCCCCCCAAAATAAAAAAAAGCCCTAGCCTAAACTGAACTGCCAATAGTCCTTGAAAGGGCCTTTGGTGGGGCATTGCCCTAAGTTAAACATCTCTTTTAACTGTAAAAAAATACAAAGACCCCCCAACAGTAAAACCCACCACCCAACCAACCCCCCAAAATAAAAAAACCTAACTCTAACAAAAACCTAATCTACCCATTGCCCTGAAAAGGGCATTTGTATGGGCATTGCTCTTAAAAGGGCATTTAGCTCTTTTAAGAACTGCCCAAACCCTAATCTAAAAAAAAACACACCCAAAAAACACACCCAAAAAACCTTAAATAAACCTAACACTAACCTCTCTTTAGGTACTCACAGTTGCTGAAGTCCTGCTTGAACCATCTTCATCCCGGCGGCTCCATCTTCATCCAGGCGGCTCCAACTTTATCCAGGCGGCTCCATCTTCCTCCAGGCAGCGTCTTCTATCTTCATCCCGGCGGCGCGGAGCGGGTCCACCCTTAAGACATCCGGCGCGGAGCATCCTCTTCATACGGTCACCGCTATATACTGAATCTTCAATTCAAGGTACGCGATTAAAAATGGCGTCCCTTGCATTCCTATTGGCTGATTTGATTTTGGAAATTCACACACACTACATAGCTTACACATATACATGCAGATACACACACACACACTACACAGCATACACTTACATATGCAGTTACACACACACTAAATAGCATAGTTACACATGCAGATACACACACACACACTACACAGCATACACTTACATATGCAGATACACACACACTAAATAGCATACAGTTACACATGCAGATACACACACACTACACAGCATACAGTTACACATGCAGATACACACACACTACATAGCATACACTTATACATGCAGATACACACACACTACATAACATACACTTATACATGCAGATACACACACACTACATAGCATACACTTACACATGCAGATACACACACACACACTACATAGCTTACACTTACACATGCAGATACACACACACTACATAGCATACACTTACACATGCAGATACACACACACACACTACATAGCATACACTTACACATGCAGATACACACACACACACACTACATAGCTTACACATATACATGCAGATACACACACACACACTAGACAGCATACAATTACATATGCAGATACACACACACTAAATAGCATACAGTTACACATGCAGATACACACACACTACATAGCATACACTTATGCATGCAGATACACACACACTAAATAGCATACACTTACACATGCAGATACACACACACTAAATAGCATACAGTTACACATGCAGATACACACACACTACATAGCATACACTTACACATGCAGATACACACACACACACTACATAGCATACACTTATGCATGCAGATACACACACACTAAATAGCATACACTTACACATGCAGATACACACACACTAAATAGCATACAGTTACACATGCAGATACACACACACTACATAGCATACACTTACACATGCAGATACACACACACTACATAGCATACACTTACACATGCAGATACACACACACTACATAGCATACACTTACACATGCAGATACACACACACTAAATAGCATACAGTTACACATGCAGATACACACACACTACATAGCATACACTTATACATGCAGATACACACACACTACACAACATACACTTATACATGCAGATACACACACACTACATAGCATACACTTATACATGCAGATACACACACACACTACATAGCATACACTTATACATGCAGATACACACACACTACATAGCATACACTTATACATGCAGATACACACACACTACATAGCATACACTTATACATGCAGATACACACACACACACTCTACATAGCATGCACTTACACATGTAGATACACACACACTACACAGCATACACTGATACATGCAGATACACACACACACACACACTACATAGCTACACTTATACATACAGATACACACACACACTACATATCATACACTTATACATGCAGATACACACACACTACATAGCATACACTTACACATGCATATACACACACACACACTACATAGCATACACTTACACATGCAGATACACACACACACTACATAGCTTACACTTATACATGCATATACACACACAGACTGCATAGCATACACTTACACATGCAGATACACACACCCACACTACATAGCATACACTTACACATGCAGATACACACACACACTACATAGCTTACACTTATACATGCATATACACACACAGACTGCATAGCATACACTTACACATGCAGATACACACACCCACACTACATAGCATACACGTATACATGCAGATACACACACACTACATAGCATACACTTATACATGCATATACACACACTACATAGCTTACACATATACATGCAGATACACACACACCATACATAGCATACACTTATAAATGCAAATACACACACACTACACAACATACACTTATACATGCAGATACACACACACACTACATAGCATACACTTAAACATGCAGATACACACACATTACATAGCATACACTTATACATGCAGATACACACACACACACTACATAGCATACACTTATACATGCATATACACACACACACTACATAGTATACACTTATACATGCAAATACACACACACTACATAGCATACACTTATACATGCAGATACACACACACACCACATAACATACACTTATGCAGGCAGATACACACAAACACAAACTACATAGCATACACTTACACATGCATATACACACACACACACACTACATAGCATACACTTATACAGGCAGATACACACATACTACAAAACATAAACTTATGCATGCAGATACACACACACACTACATAGCATACACTTATACATGCAGATGCACACACACTACATAGCATACACTTATACATGCAGATACACACACACACTACATAGCATACACTTATACATGCAGATACACACACTACATAGCATACACTTATACAGGCAGATACACACACACATACTACATAGCATACACTTATACATGCAGACACACACACATACACTACGTAGCATACACTTATACAGGCAGATACACACACACTACACAGCATACACTTATATATGCAGATACAGACACACACTACATAGCTTACACTTATACATGCAGATACACAAACACACTACATAGCATACACTTATACATGCAGATACACACTACACAGCATACACTTACACATGCAGATACACACACATACTACATAGTATACACGTATACATGCAGATACACACACTACATAGTATACACTTATACATGCAGACACACACACACTACATAACATACACTTATACATGTAGATACACACACACTACATAGCATACACTTACATATGCAGATACACACACACACTACATAGCATACACTTATACATGCAGATACACACACACTACACAGCATACACTTACACATGCAGATACACACACACACACTACATAACATACACTTACACATGCAGATACACACACACTACATAGCATACACTTACATATGCAGATACACACACACACACACAACATAGCATAAACTTATACAGGCAGATACACACACAGCATACACTTATACATGCAGATACACATACACTACATAGTATACACTTATAGATGCAGATACACACTACATAGCATACACTTATGCAGGCAGCATATATATATATATATATATATATATATATATATATATATATACACACACACACACTACATAGCTTACACTTATACATGCAGATACACACACACACACACACTACATAACAATCCAAAACGAATTACAAGAGCAAAGTCCAGGACAAGCCAGGTGTCAGAAAGCCAGGAATCAGTGCAATCTTACAACAACCACAGGCAAAATACAGAAATATGCTCAGAAGACTTGTCAGGATCAGGAACCAGAATATCTACAATTCAGCAGAATGCAGGATTCAGGTAAGAGGCACAAACAAAGAGGTGAACCACAATATCAGGGCAGAGAGTAGGCTTTAAGGCAGCCTTAAATAGTGCCAGGTTGATTTAGAAACTGCATGCAGTTAGCAGGCAGGTGTAGCCATAGAGTACTGTTTCAAGTGGTGTAAATAATGACAGTACAAGGCATTAGTGTGCAGGAGCCATGATCTTAGAAGAGAACCAACTGAACAGGAAATGCAAAACAGGAAACAAGTGCAATATCAATTAATTATAGAGTTGCATATAAACTAAACATAACACCCATAACATCTCCCTCTTTTAGTGTTAATACATCAACATTGGGAAATGTGGATGAGTCCTTGTGATAGCACACTCTACAGGTCAAGTCTCTTGGGTGGTTGTGAATGTCTGCCACTATGGGTGAAGACTGACCCTTGCTGTACAAAGGGGTTCTTAGTCCTCTCTGAGGTTACTGGTTTCTTCTCACCACTGGCTGGCATGCTCTGTGCTTGACTGCCATCAGATATACCTGCTTGCTCAGGACTGTTATTAATATTAGTCTGTGGCATCACCTCTGTATATTCCTTACCACCAATGGGAGAGTGTGCCCTTGTAATACCAGTTGAGTCTGGCCTGTCAACTGGATATTGAGAATCAGGCGGTTCAGCCACTTGCAGATCCACACAATTCCGGCGATAGAGGGTTTTTTCAATGTCCACAAGATAAGAGCGTGGTGCAACCTTTTGCAGACAGGTACCCATTCTTCAATGACTTGTTAGATCTCCAGACAGTGGTTTCATATGGATTTGTTCCCCAATATTCAATTCAGGCAAATTGCTGGCAGATGTGTCATATTGTGCCTTGAACACTTGCCTCTTAAGTCGTAACTTTTCTGGTATGCCATGTATCACTGATCTATGAGTACGGCATCTGCTGAAACGTGTAGGATCTGTTGGTCCTATGTTTCCTGATTTGGCATATCTTTTAACCTACGTTTAATAAAGATTCGATTCTTATTTTTATATATCCGGTTCCCAGGCTTCTCTTTTTTGTTATTTGCCTTATGGACTACAAGGAGTCCTATTTTTGCCCAGGTCCCGGATACCCCTGACACCGGCTTTTACCCCCCTTGGTTTCAGCATTGAAGCAAGCAGCAGCGGAGTCTTCCGATACACCAAAAGCCTTTACGGCCTTGGAGCTATGTTACACCAGTCATGCCCAGAAGTGCAGACACACATGGACAGCGAGGACGACAGCGCAAGGTAATAATTCCACACCAGAGCTGTGGTTACCGATTCACCAGTGATTGTCTATCATGCTTCTTGTGGTCTTGTCCTCTGGGAACGGTGGAGCAGCAGTAGCAGATGGGTGAGACCTTTACCCTTTCCGCAAGTTGGATGCTACTGAGCGCAGGCATTACAAGTGAATCTGAACCCCCTGTGTGGGTCCGTCTTTATTTGTATCTGGCATTTTTTTGATTGGGGACCTGCTGTAGCTGATTAACCACGAGAAATAGGGTGCCGAGTCTTTAATACTACATTTATACTGGATGGCATTTGTTATAAGGAACTTTCCTCTTTTTTTGTTCTATGTATCACAGAAGGTTCAAGTAGCTTGTTGGCTACTGGTAAGGAGGTCTTTAATCTCCTTGATATCAGTCTTTGTGCCGGACTACTATCTATGCCCTCATTCAGCAGGAACTAGTAATCTGTACACAGGAAATCATAAATGGGGACAGCACTTGTTATAGGAGTGTACGGAGGAGACTTACCATGTCTCAGCCATATAAAAAGTAACAAAATCCTACAGCTCCTCAAGTAGAAAAGACCTTTATTAGTATTCCATCATGGGTCAAATAACCAACAGCAATGTTTCTGGCCTAGCTAAGCCCTTCCTCATGCATACTAATACCTGTCTTTAAATAGTCTCATGCACACCTGTGTCTCACAAAGATATCATGCTTTAGCCCCACCTAGTGGATACCTGTAGAATAACAATCGGCTAGATTACGAGTTTTTGTCAGTAATGGTGTGCGGTGTTAACAAGCCTTTTTTTCTCACCGCTCACTTAAGACAACGCTGGTATTACGAGTTTTCTGAAACCTGGCGTTAGCCGCAGAAAAGTGAGCGTTGAGCAAAATGTAGCTCCACATCTCACCTCAATACCAGCGCTGCTTACGATAGCGGTAAGATGGCTAAACGTGCTCGTGCACAATTTCCCCATAGGAAACAATGGGGCTGAGCTGGCTGAAAAAAAAACCTAACACCTGCAAAAAAGCAGCGTTCAGCTCCTAACGCAGCCTCATTGTTTCCTATGGGGAAATACATTTTATGTTTACACCACCTAACACCCTAACATGAACCCCAAGTCTAAACACCCCTAATATTACACTTACTAACCCCTAATCTGCCGCCCCGACATCGCTGAGACCTGCATTATATTATTAACCCCTAATCTGCTGCTCCATACACCGCATCAACCTACATTATACCTATGAACCCCTAAACTGCTGCCCCCAACATCGCCGAACCCTACATTATATTTATTAACCCCTAATCTGCCGCCCCCAATGTCGCTGCAACTATAATAAAGTTATTAACCCCTAAATCTAAGTCTAACCCTAAACCTAACCCCCCTAGCTGAAATATAATTTAAATATATTGAAATAAAATAACTACAATTAACTAAATTATTTCTATTTAAAACTAAATACTTACCTATAAAATAAACTCTAACAGCTAGATTTAGAGTTTTGTCGGTAACGACCCGCGTATCTAACGCTGGCTTTTTTCTGGCCGCACCTTTAAAATAACTCTGGTATTGAGAGTCCACAGAATGGCTGCGTTAGGCTCCAAAAAGGGAGCGTAGAGCATATTTAACGCCACTGCAACTCTCGATACCAGAGTTGCTTACGGACGCGGCCAGCCTCAAAAACGTGCTCGTGCACGATTCCCCCATAGAAAACAATGGGGCTGTTTGAGCTGAAAAAAAACCTAACACCTGCAAAAAAGCCGCGTTCAGCTCCTAACGCAGCCCCATTGTTTGCTATGGGGAAACACTTCCTACGTCTGCACCTAACACCCTAACATGTACCCCGAGTCTAAACACCCCTAACCTTACACTTATTA
The DNA here is from genome assembly GCF_027579735.1 of Bombina bombina. Taxonomy (NCBI): domain Eukaryota; kingdom Metazoa; phylum Chordata; class Amphibia; order Anura; family Bombinatoridae; genus Bombina; species Bombina bombina. The sequence goes on from NC_069505.1 coordinate 15,902,316, forward strand.
ACCCCTATTCTGCCGCTCCCGCTATCGCTGACCCCTGCATATTATTATTAACCCCTAATCTGCCGCTCCGTAAACCGCCGCTACTTACATTATCCCTATGTACCCCTAATCTGCTGCCCCTAACACCGCCGACCCCTATATTATATTTATTAACCCCTAATCTGCCCCCCACAACGTCGCCTCCACCTGCCTACACTTATTAACCCCTAATCTGCCGAGCGGACCGCACCGCTATTATTATAAAGTTATTAACCCCTAATCCGCCTCACTAACCCTATAATAAATAGTATTAACCCCTAATCTGCCCTCCCTAACATCGCCGACACCTAACTTCAATTATTAACCCCTAATCTGCCGACTGGAGCTCACCGCTATTCTAATAAATGTATTAACCCCTAAAGCTAAGTCTAACCCTAACACTAACACCCCCCTAAATTAAATATAATTTTAATCTAACAAAATTAATTAACTCTTATTAAATAAAATATTCCTATTTAAAGCTAAATACTTACCTGTAAAATAAATCCTAATATAGCTACAATATAAATTATAATTATATTATAGCTATTTTAGGATTAATATTTATTTTACAGGTAACTTTGTATTTATTTTAACCAGGTACAATAGCTATTAAATAGTTAAGAACTATTTAATAGATAAAATAGTTAAAATAATTACAAATTTACCTGTAAAATAAATCCTAACCTAAGTTACAATTAAACCTAACACTACACTATCAATAAATTGAATAAATAAAATACCTATAATTATCTACAATTAAACCTAACACTACACTATCAATAAATAAATTAAATACAATTCCTACAAATAAATACAATGAAATAAACTAACTAAAGTACAAAAAATAAAAAAGAACTAAGTTACAAAAAATAAAAAAATATTTACAAACATTAGAAATATATTACAACAATTTTAAACTAATTACACCTACTCTAAGCCCCCTAATAAAATAACAAAGCCCCCCAAAATAAAAAAATGCCCTACCCTATTCTAAATTAAAAAAGTTCAAAGCTCTTTTACCTTACCAGCCCTGAAAAGGGCCCTTTGCGTGGCATGCCCCAAAGAATTCAGCTCTTTTGCCTGTAAAAAAAAACATACAATACCCCCCCCAACATTACAACCCACCACCCACATACCCCTAATCTAACCCAAACCCCCCTTAAATAAACCTAACACTAAGCCCCTGAAGATCTCCCTATCTTGAGTCGTCTTCACCCAGCCGAGCCAAATTCTTCATCCAAGCAGAGCAAGAAGAGGTCCTCCATCCGGTAGAAGTCTTCATCCAAGCGGGGCAGAAGAGGTCTTCCATCCGATTGAAGTCTTCATCCAAGCGGGATCTTCTATCGTCATCCATCCGGAGCGGAGCGGCAGCATCCTGAAGACCTCCGACGCGGAACATCCATCCTGGCCGACGACTGAACGACGAATGACGGTTCCTTTAAATGACGTCATCCAAGATGGCGTCCCTCGAATTCCGATTGGCTGATAGGATTCTATCAGCCAATCGGAATTAAGGTAGGAATATTCTGATTGGCTATTAACTATTTAATAGCTATTGTACCTGGTTAAAATAAATACAAAGTTACCTGTAAAATAAATATTAATCCTAAAATAGCTACAATGTAATTATAATTTATATTGTAGCTATATTAGGATTTATTTTACAGGTAAGTATTTAGCTTTAAATAGGAATATTTAATTTAATTTAGGGGGGTGTTAGTGTTAGGGTTAAACTTAGCTTTAGGGGTTAATACATTTATTAGAATAGCGGTGAGCTCCAGTCGGCAGATTAGGGGTTAATTATTGAAGTTAGGTGTCGGCGATGTTAGGGAGGGCAGATTAGGGGTTAATACTATTAATTATAGGGTTAGTGAGGCAGATTAGGGGTTAATAACTTTATTATAGTAGCGGTGCGGTCCGCTCGGCAGATTAGGGGTTAATAAGTGTAGGCAGGTGGAGGCGATGTTGTGGGGGGCAGATTAGGGGTTAATAAATATAATATAGGGGTCGGCGGTGTTATTTTTATTTTAAATTATATTTAAGTTGGGGGGGCTAGGGTTAGACTTAGGTTTAGGGGCTAATACATTTAATATAGTGGCGGCGACGTTATGGGCAGCAGAATAGGGGTTAATAAATGTAGGTAGGTGTCGGCGATGTTAGGGATGGCAGATTAGGGGTTAATAAAATTTAACTAGTGTTTGCGAGGCGGGAGTGCGTCGGTTTAGGGGTTAATATATTTATTACAGTGGCGGCGATGTCCTGTCGGCAGATTAGGGGTGAAAAAATGTATTAAAGTGTTTGAGATGTGCGGGGGGGCTCGGTTTAGGGGTTAATAGGTAGTTTATGGGTGTTAGTGTACTTTTTAGCACTTTAGTTAAGAGTTTTATGTTACGGCGTTAGCCCATAAAACTCTTAACTACTGACTTTTAAATGCGGTATCAGTCTTGACAGGAGAGGGTGTACCGCTCACTTTTTCCAATACTCGTAATATTATTATCAGGTATTTGTAGAGCGCCAACAGATTACCGGCGTTAGGCAAATCCCATTAAAAAGATAGGATACGCAATTGACGTAAGGGGATTTGCAATATGCTCGAGTCGCGGAAAAAAAGTGAGCGGTACACTTGTACCTGCCAGACTCGTAATACCAGCGGGCGTTAAAAAGCAGCGTTAGGACCTCTCAACGCTGCTTTTTAAGGCTAACGCAAGAATGATAGTATTTGCAATATATCAGCATCACTATCCAGAACTATTCTTACCAAAACACTGACCAATCAAATTCACGGTTTAGACCCTTGGGGTACATTGTATCCAATTGGTAAATCCAATACATCTCCCTCCTTTTGAGTATTGCAACCCTGTCACCCCCTCTCCTAGGTTTTTTTATTTCTTCTATTATTTGGAACCGCAATTGACTAATATTGTGTCCCTTCTGTAGGAAATGGACAGCTACTGGACATCTTTCTTTTCATTACATCTAATCTGTACAGTCAGTAAATTGTCATTAAGACTGCAATTAATGTTTGGATTTTCTTTCCTAAATGCATCATTTTGCACTTTGCAATGTTAAACCTTAGATCCCAGTCATTTGTTAAATCCTCCAATTTTTTTTATATCATTTCACCTTTTGTCTACCCCCCCCCCCCTCTGGAACATCCACTCTGATACAAATGTTTGTATCATCTGCAAACAGAGGCCTAGATTACGAGTTGTGCGTTAGGGTTAAAAAGCAGCATTGGCCGGTCCCAATGCTGCTTTTTAATGCCCGCTGGTATTACGAGTCTTGCAGGTACAGGTGTACCGCACACTTTTTTGGCCAGACTCGAAAATACCGCAAATCCACTTACGTCAATTGCGTATCCTATATTTTCAATGGGACTTGCATAGCGCCGGTATTACGAGTCTGACCAAAAGTGAACGGTACACCCTCCCCTGTCAAGCCTGGTACCGCATTTAAAAGTCAGTAGCATAAAACTCTTAACTAAAGTGCTAAAAAGTACACTAACACCCATAAACTACCTATTAACCCTAAACACTAATTAAATATTATTAACCCCTAATCTGCTGTCCCTAACATTGCCGCCACCTACCTACATTTATTAACCCCTAATCTGCCGCCCCCAACGTTGCCGCCACTATGTTAAATGTATTAACCCCTAAACCTAACCCTAACCCCCCTAACTTAAATATAATTACAATAAATCTAAATAAAATTACTACAATTAACTAAATAATTCCTATTTAAAACAAAATACTTACCTATAAAATAAACCCTAAGCTAGCTACAATATAAATAATAGTTACATTGTATCTAGCTTAGGGTTTATTTTTATTTTACAGGCAACTTTGTATTTATTTTAACTAGGTACAATAGTTAGTAAATAGTTATTAACTATTTAATAACTACCTAGTTAAAATAAAGACACATTTACCTGTAAAATAAAACCTAACCTAAGTTACAATTACACCTAACACTACACTATAATTAAATAAATTAACTAAATTAAATACAATTAATTACAATTAAATAAAATGATCTAAACTACAAAAAATTATTAGTTACAATTACACCTAACAGTACACTATAAATAAATTAATTACCTAAAATAAATTAAACTAATTACAATTAAATAAAATAAACTTAAGTACAAAAAGAAACAAACACTAAATTGCAGAAAATAATAAAGAAATTACAAGATTTTTAAACTAATTACACCTAATCTAATCCCCCTAACAAAATAAAAAAGTCCCCCAAAATAAAAAAACCCTACCCTACACTAAATTACAAATAGCCCTTAATTGCCCCAAAGTAATCAGCTCTTTTACCTGTAAAAAAAAGTACAAATACCCCCCCAACATTAAAACCACCACCCACACAACCAACCCTACTCTAAAACCCACCCAATCCCTCCTTAAAAAAAACTAACACTAACCCCCTGAAGATCACCTTACCGGGAGACGTCTTCACCCAACCGGGCCGAAGTCCTCAACGAAGCCGGGAGAAGCCCTTCATCCAACCGGGCAGAAGTGGTCCTCCAGATGGGCAGAAGTCTCCATCCAGGCAGCATCTTCTATCTTCATCCATCCGGCGTGGAGTGGGTCCATCTTCAAGACATCCGACGCGGAGCATCCTCTTCTTTCCACGGCCGAAGACTGAATGAAGGTTCCTTTAAATGACTTCATCCAAGATGGCTTCCCTTCAATTCCGATTGGCTGATAGAATTCTATCAGCCAATCGGAATTAAGATAGAAAAAATCCTATTGGCTGATGCAATCCATGTATACCAGATATATGAATTAGTGTGTATATATTTCAGAGTTACTTTTCCATATCTTATCATCACACAGATCATATTATTATGTATGAATATATACTGTTCATAATGTGTAGATGGTATTGAATAGATCAGAGATAAAATCACAAGAAGTCATTTTGTTAAACAAACTACCAGGAAAAGAAAGGATTTTAAGGGAACATATGCATGTGGTACTTTCAAATTCTGTCCATATATGCTGAATGTAAAACAGATGAATATATTCCCTTCCGGAACCATCTTCATAAATGACTTCTTTAATTGCAAGAGTAAAAATATCATCTATTGCATAGAATGTAATTGCAATAAAAAATACGTGGGAATGTCGACACATGAATTCAGGAGACGTCTGGGTGAACATATCTGTAGCATTAAAAATGCCAAGAATGATCTTGAAAATGACAAAAAACTGACTACTGTGGCAAGGCATTTCTTAAAGAAACATGATTGTAAGCCGGAACTACGGAGCTGGATCTTACAGAAAGTATCGCTTGGAATACGAGGAGGGAACATTGAGAATGCCCTCTTAAAAGCAGAAACAAAATAGATTTTCCGACTCCAGAGTATGAGTCCAATAGGCCTTAATGAAATGTTGACATTTAGTGCATTCCTGGAATAAAACAACGATCTAACACAAACAGGAATTCCTTAATAAGATACAAATCAGATAAACAACAAAACCATGTTAAGGGTTAAAAATGAGACACATGTTCAAGGGATTGATAGAATCTACACAATAAAAAAGTTTTCTTTGAAATGGTAGTACATATAATTTGTTTAGTAACTTTCTCATTTATTATTAACTTACTCGTTATACTTAATAGTGGAAACTTTAAGAAGGTGTACCTTATCTTGACGGATGGATTATATTCCACTATAATGTCTTATGGTTGTCCATATATGAACGAGGAGGTCGTATAACATGGACCTGTATTGACATCCATAACAATAATAATGTCTCATAATTGATGGATATAAGATTAGTCCATTGATAATGATGGCACATATGTTGCAGATAATGGAGGAAAATTTGTTTTGGAAACACAAGATATGTAAGGTCAAGATTAGAATACAGGACTTCCCTAAAGGATAATGGTTAAAAATGGTGTCAGTCCGTAATCTCCATAGGGGAATAAATAATACCTTATTTTGATATTACCCAATATCATCTCCATACTATCATACACAATAATATGATCTGTGTGACGATAAGATATGGAAAAGTAACTTTGAACTATATACACACGAATCCATATATTTACTCTCCTCTCTGCACTAATAATAAATGCCATTTATTATTAACTTACTTGTTATATTTAATAGTGGAACCTTTAAGACGGTATACCTTTTCTTGACGGATGGATCATTAAATGGGGTAGTTAGCTCATATCGAAGTTCTTTTAAAACCCTTGGATGAATATTATAAGGACGCACTGATATTTTTACATTTATTTTTGATAATGCCAATAAAATCTCATCCTCTGTAAAAAGATTAGTACTAAGCCCATTTCCATTTTTTGTAGCATTCCTTAACCCCTTCACTACTGGTAATTTGAGAGAAAAACTTGCTCAAAGTAGCATAGAAGATTTACTATCACTCAATTTAAACATAAACAGAGCCTTGGCTTTTTTTTTCTATGAAAACTATATATTTATTTTAAAGCGACAGTCAAGTCCAAAATAAACTTTCATGATTTAGATAGGGCATGTAATTTTAACAATGTCCCACACAAGCAAAAATTGAGGTGCACTCGCAAACAGTGTTGAAGAGTTGAAACATTTATTGTAGAACAAAAACGTTATCTCCCAAATGGGATACAAATTTTGGATCTCCAGTGGCAATGTGAGCGGTATGGACTCCACTCTAGAAACAGACTGCTGTTTGTAGCTGGTGTCTCAGGTTACAATTAGCCTATTATACCTGTTGGAATTAGCTGATTGGTTAAAATTTAAAACCCTTGGAATAAGCTGATTGGTTAACATTTAAAACCCTTTAACTAGAGTGGAGCTCATATCCAACCCATTATTGTGAAGGTCACAATCGTATGGAATACACTTCATACAATAGACATAACTCACAATATCAGATATTCAGTAATTATGTTGCAGTTTAAGCTGATGTGTGCAATCACCAAAAGTACTTTGAAGAACAATTTAAAACAGTAAAAAGACAATGAACCAAAAATATTGCTTTTCAACATTATAGGCATGTTATAAGTTAAACTTCAATATAGTATTGATATTAAAGCTAATCAGTTCAAGTCAAAATGCTTAAATAAAACTAAACCCTAAATCCAAAATGGCCAATATATAAACTGGACGAAGCCATGAGTAATGTTTTTAAAGTTTTACATGCAATTTTGCAATAACATAATTTATTTTTGCAAACACTTCTAATCCCAAGTATTACACAGGATTTCAAAAATGCCATAATCATATACATATATATCTTAGATACACAGACGCAGGACCTGCTACTCCCAGAAATGTATTAAATCATATTCAGAGTTAAGTCCTTCAGGTATTCTAGTCCTGAGCCTGTGTATCCAAAATATCTCCCTTTTAGCCAACAATTTGTCTCTATCTCCTCCTCTTTCCTTGCTTTTTTTTTTTTTTTTAAATATAATTTTTATTGAAAAGTTCAGTACATGGTACATAACATAGAACACCTCATATTTTTCAATTTTCCAGTACATTTCTGGATGCTAATAACATGTTTGTGGGTGCTGCTAAGGGTTGCAGCGCCTTTATAGAGTCCAAGTCCTTATAGGCTCACTAGCCAACCAAACATAAACAAGAGTGTTAATCAACAGGATTATATAATGTCAGTCATAATATGATAGTTTTAAAGAAAAGATACTGTTCGCAATTTCAATATAGGATTGTCAAATGAAAAAGTTATAACAAAGTCATAGGTTCACCTGTAAGAGCAAAGTTTTGAAATGTTAATTGTTCCTAAGCTCGAGCTCTCCGATTCTCAATGTCACCATTACATGTGTCGGGCCTGTCTTTGCCCTGTGTGGTTTTTAGGTGTGTGTGCTATGTCAGTAACTACTCGTCCTACCTGTGACGGGGTGTTCCATTGGAAATTATTGCTGCTGGGCAGCTTCGCTTTGCGCCCATAGCTGTAGCATAAGGTCGTGTGTGTCTGCTGTACCCTGTTGTAGGTGATGATATCTCTGAAGCTGAAGTAGAGTGTCACCTGTTTCCTCCATACCCCCATAGTTGGGACTGTCCTAGTTTTCCAGTACTTTGGGATAAGCATTTTAGCACTATTCAGCATTGCTAGTAGCAGGGCCCTGCTCTGTCTGGTCTCTAGTTTTGGCAGTGATAGATATAGAATTGTTTTGGGGCTGTTTTGCAGTGACTTCCCTATCGTGTGTGCAATATGCTGGAAAATGTTCACCCAGTACAAGTCTAGTTTGGGGCAGGACCACCATATATGTGCCGGCGTACCCTCTCCCCCCCAGTCTCTCCAGCACTTCCCCGAGGCTTTCTTGTATATGCGTTGCAGCCTGCTAGGTGTGAGGTACCACCTTGATAAGAATTTGTAGCTTTCCTCTTGTACTCTCACGGAGATTGAGGCCTTCTTGGTGATCTGGAAAGCTGTTTGCCACTCTGTGAAGTTTGTAAGTTAGTGAGATGGCATGAGTTATGGGGTACCTCGTAGACACAGGTTTTTGAAGGCCGTCGTCTGTCTTGTGAACCTAGATTTAGAGCGGTGTGTTGTGAGGAAGTGGTTTATCTGTGTGTGCGCTAACCACTTCATGTGAGAGCCTAGTGTTGTTTCTTGTATGTCTGTTATCGGTTCAAGTTTATCCCCATCAGCTCTCTAAATGGGGTCCCTGAATTTACATCCTTCCCCCTGTGGTTCCAGGGTATTTCGGGGTTCTGGTACATGGGGATCAGGGGTCCATGCATGGTGGAAATGTTTGTTGAAGTGCATTGGATTTTGTCCCAGTGTGTATAAAAATCTATCAGTAGTGGGTATGTGTGGACAGCTGGGGACCTATGCTTCTCTGAAACCCAGGCTTGGAGGCCCGCGTTTACTGTGGTCAGAATGTCACAATCCAAAAGCACCCATTCTTTATTGGGATCATTGGGGCCCCAAGGCCCCCTCTGTCTCTGGGGAGGTACATGGTTCTCTTAGCTATCCTGGGCAGTGTGTTCCCCCATATGTATTGCTCAAGTATGCTTTGTAGCTTTTGTAGGTAGTTCGTCGGTAATGGAATGGGGGTGGTCTGGAGTAGGTATAGTAACCTGGGAACCACGTTCATTTTGATAACGTTAATTCTCCCTATCCATGATATCGTCTTTTTTTTCCAGCTGGAAAGATCTGATACCAATGTGTGTTCCAGTGCTTTGTAGTTAGCCTGAAAAAGTACCTGTGGGTCTTGTGATATGTATATGCCTAGGTATTTAATTTTAGTCTGTTGTATTCGTAATGGGCAAGCAAGGGGGGTCACTGGTAGTGTATTGGGATCGTATGAAATATTCAGTAATTCAGACTTTGTTATGTTAAGATGAAAGTTTGAGACCCGGCCATATTCCCTGAACAGGGCAAGGACTCTGGGTAGGGAGACTTCTACTTTGATTAGTGTGAGCAGGACATCGTCCGCATAGAGCTCCAATTTATGTTCCCGTGAGTTCACCGGGATCCCTGAGACCTGTGTGTCCTCTCTTATTTTCTGGGCCAGCGCCTCTATGGTTGTGGCAAAGAGGATCGGTGAGAGGGGACAACCCTGTCACATTCCATTGTGGATGTATAACTTATCAGATAGCAGGCCATTAACCTTGACCCGTGCTGTTGGGCATCTGTATAGTGTGAAAATTTTAGCTATGAAGTGGTCACTAAACTTCAACTTGCACAGGACCGCTTTTAGAAAAGGCCAATGTACATTGTCGAAAGCTTTCTCCGCGTCTGTCGACACAAAGATTGACGGGATTTTGTGTTGTTGGGCATATGACATCAGTTGTAAAACCTTTAATGTGTTGTCCCTCGCTTCCCTCCCCGGGACAAAACCCACCTGGTCCGGATGTATCAATTTGGGTAGGAATTTATTGATTCTGGTGGCGAGGATCTTAGCAAAGATTTTGATGTCTGAGTTTAGGAGGGAGATGGGGCGAAAATTTTCAGCTTTGTCTGGGTTCTTGCCTTGTTTGGGCAGGACTGTAATGTTAGCCTCCAGCATATGCTCAGAGAAGCCCCCTTTCTCTAGAAGTGAATTAAATAGGTATATAAGTGGTGCGCACAAGTGGTGAATGAAGGTTTTGTAATATTTGATCCCTAATCCATCTGGCCCTGGGCTCTTGCCGTTTGGCATGGATTTGATGGCCGCTATAATTTCATCTCGTGTGATCGGCAAGTCCAGTGCCACAGTGTCCTCCATGTCAAGTGAGTGTAAAGTCACCCCTTCCAGGTAGTTTTCTATCTCCTGCTGACTGCAGTCATTCCGGATGTTATATAGTTTGTCATAGTATGTCCTGAATGTCTCCGCTATTTGTACACTGTACCTGTGGGTGTCTCCTGCTGCGTCTGCTAGCATATGCACGTGTGTTGTTAATTGTTGTCGCTTAAGCGCCTTAGCTAATGAAGACCCTGATTTGTTGTTTAGTATTTTTGTTTCAGTAAAGTGGCTTTGTGTTGGTACTCTTTAATGTAATGGTTGTTGAGCTCTCTTCTCACATTAGTTAAATTGGACAGGAAAATTGAGGAGTTCGGGTCTTGCTTGTGCTGAGTTTCCCAGTATCTTATTTGAGAAAGGGTAGAATTTACAAACTGCCTATCGTTTCTGATTTTCCTCGCCCTGTGTTTAATGAATTCCCCCCTCACCACGCATTTATGTGCTTCCCACGTCATGGATGTTGATATGTCAGTGTGAGTGTTTTCCCTAAAGTAAAGCGATAGTGTCCCGTTTATATCTGTCTGGATCAGGGGGCTAGTTAGATCGGCTTCGTCCAGTCTCCACAGAAAAGAGTGTGGTGGGACACTCAGCCAGGTGACCGAGCACCTCACTGGAGCATGGTCAGACCATGTGATCGGCAGTATATCAGCTGCCTCTACCATGGACAGTGCTATCTGATCCGTCAGTATGTAGTCAATCCTGGTATAGGTGTGATGTGGATGCGAGTAAAATGTGAAGTCTGTGACACCTGATGTTTGGTTCTCCATATGTCGTGTACTTTTAACAGCTGTAAATGAGAGTTTATGGATTTAATTACTTTTAATGGGGTGCTTGTCTTCCTGTTGAGGTGTCCTGCATGGGGTCTAATGGCAAGTTGATGTCGCCTGCAATAAACATGTCTCCCCTCATTTGCGCAAGTAATAACTGTGTCATTTGCTTAAAGATCAGGTGTTGCCCTGGTTGGGTAGATATACATTTACCAACATGACATATGTGTTAAAGAGGAGTCCTATCACTATTATGTACGCCCCTTTAGGGTCTTTTATAACATGCTTTGGCTGAAAGTGTACTGAATTTTTTAGAAATATACCCACCCCCCCCCTCTCTTAGATGGACTGGAGGCCAGAAAGAAGGTCTTGTAGTTCCTGTTCATGAATTTAGGCTCCCTTCCCTTTTTAAAGTGGGTCTCTTGTATAAAGAGTAAATCCCCTGTGGCTTTGTGTAACTGGCGAAATGCTATCAACCTTATTGATATTAATGAGAGGCTTTGTCCCTGCTGGTCTCGCTGGTCTGTCATTTTACTGTTTCCCCTGGTCCGGGGTGCTTTTATGGGTAGAGGTGTTCGGGGTCTTCCTCACTGTTGAGGAATGCCTAAATCCCTGCTACGTAGGGTGTCTATCGTTGGTGCCCTATCGAAGAGGTTAGGTAGGTTTAATTTGTGTTTATGGAAGACTGTCTACCGGTGTTAGTAGGTGTACTGCAGCTAAGTGAGTAAACAGCACAGAGAGACTCAATCAGTGTCACAGGTGAACCCAGAGCAAAGTAAGAAAGCAAGGTTATTTGAAATGCAACAACAATACAACAGTGGTAATCAGCAAACAGTAAAAACAAAATAGTACTATGTAACAATTTAGGGCAGTATCTCAACCCCTAAGCCCTTTAACTTAAGTATTAATTCAAGACATACGACCTGTAGCCATTCATAGCGATTAAGAGTCCCCTCGAGCCAGTGAGTGTCCATTATCTGAGTGCCTGCAAAAGTCCACTTGGTGTGGGCCTGTATTTGTTGTATTGGCTCGGCTTTCAGAGTCTGTCCTTGTTCTGGCCTCTAAAGGTAGCCAAGACCTGTTGTGTGATCTTTGTGTAGCCATGTTCACTTCATCTGTGGTGTCTGGATGTTGAATGTTGATCCACAGAGATTCTCAGAAACTCGGCAGGTCCTCCCTGATTCTGAAGACAGCTGTGGTACCCTCCCTTGTGACAATGATGCTGACTGGGAATCCCCATCTGTAGGGTATCTTCTGTTCCCGTAGGGCGGTGGTGATGTAGTTGAGGTCTCTCCTTTTCTGCAGAGTTGTTGGACTCAGGTCAGCGAAGATCTGTATACGGCTGCCCGCATGTGTAAAGTCCTGCTTTTGCCTGGCATATTTGAGGATTTCTTCCTTGTCTTTGAAATGGAGGAGTTTCAGGATAACATCCCTAGTGGGTGCTTTAGGCGGTGGCTTGGCTCTCAACGCTCGGTGCGCTCTCTCATTTGGTATCTCAGGAGCACTAGCATCCCCTTTGAGGGTCCGGAACAGATCTTGTAGGCAGCCCTCTAGGGCCGCCGGCTGTATGGTCTCAGATATGCCACGTATCCGGAGGTTGTTCCTCCTACCCCTGTTGTCCAGGTCCTCCACCTTGTCTAGCAGGTGGTGTATGGTGTCTTCCTGCTCATATGCCAGGCGTGATATGTGTTGGATATCCTTTTAGGTTGTATTGTGATTTTCCTCTAAGTTTGTTACTCTTTGAGTCACCCTGGATAGGTCGCGCTTCAGGTCGGTGTACCAAGTTTTAACTTCTGACATGATCTCTTTTACATCCTCTTTGGTACATAAAGGTCTCAGATCTTCCTTTGTTAGTCCGGCAGAGCCAGAGGGCGCCTGTTGTGGTGCCTGTGGACCTTCTGTTGGTGTAGTGGCATTAGATGTGGATGTGTTTGGGGGTGTAGGTGGTTCCACCTGTTTCAAATATTGTTGCGACATCTTAGGGTTCGTTGCTCCGTCTGGCTTATTTTGTTTGCGGGCTGGCATACTGTGATATTTGAGACAATAGGGCAGTGTGTAGGCCTGGCTGTAGAGGTGGCGTACTCCGTTTATGGCCTCCCTGTGTGGTTTTATTTGGGCTGAGGTTTATAGCTAGTACTGGGAAGGCTGACCAGGTGCCTTGCTGTGCTTGTTTTGTGCTCTTCCTGCGTAAGGTTCCCTTATTTCAGGGAGTGCTATATTCCAAGTGTTAACTATGTATTTACTGCTGTGCAATCAGCAGTAGCTGCAGCCTTGTTGTGGAGTGAATTTACCTTATGGTGAGAGAGCTATTTAATAAAGTCTGTTAAAGTCTTTTATAAAGATGCTTGATTGTGTTTACTGCTGGTGCAGTCTGTATTTATGTATGGCTTAATACTGCGCAGTTTTAGAATGGCCCTGTATTTTACTTTCAGGCCTTATCTATGCACTTTCACCACACAGGTTGTCTGGCCTCTACGTGTGCTACCCTTATAATGAAATGTTGCGGAGCTCCTGTCTTGCCACTGGTGACCCACAGATTCGTAGCTAGCTGTGTTCTGGGAAGACCTATTGCTCCTGTAGGGGATTATGTTATTATGGGCCTCCCGTCCTGTGCTGCGTGCTATCCCCACTTGCGGTGTGCTGTCCGGGACTTATGCACTGCAGTTATAGCGCAATCACCACCACCCTCCGACCTCTCTGACCTGTCAAATTTTCGGCTGCCACACACACCTTGCGTGCCTTTGGGGCACTGTCACTGTTGTCTCTGAGGGTTCACTGCTCCTCTGCTTGCGGCCTATGTTCCGGGCGTCGGCCCGCAGACTCCCCGCGTTATGCTGTGGTCGCCACTATCCTTCCCTGCTGGCTTTGTGGGATCCTCCAGCACTTGCTTATCGTGTAGGCTCACTGTTGGGCTGTTTAAAGAGTTGTAGGCTAATTTTGTCTATGGGCTTAGACGGTATGGGCCTAGGAGCTGTCTTCTCACGCAGCCATTTACCAGAACGGCTAAGCTCCGCCCCCTCTTTCCTTGCTTTTGACCATTTCAATAATGGTCCATCTTAGCGTTTTAGTACTTTTGTTGTGTAACAATTTAAAGTGTTGGACCAATGGTGTTGACAATTTTCCCTTCTTAATATTTGTAACATGTTCCCTAATTCTATCACGGGTTTCCCTTGTCGTGAGACCTGTATATTGCACATTGCACTCAGTGCAGGTCAATAAGTAAACAACATAGCTTGTGCTGCAATTGAGACATGAAAAATGTCTGAACAATTCTCCTGTTGCTGTACTTGAAAACCCGTCACCTTGCTGTAAATATTCACATGCTATGCATCGTGCATAGCTACATTTGTAAGTCCCTTTGAATCTAAGCCAAGATGATCTTTCAGGATTTTCTTTTACTTTTTCCTCTCCTAAATGCATATCTGCAACCTTTGAACACTGTATCCACTAAATTATCATCTGCTTTTAACAAATTAAAATGCTTTCTAATAATATTGCAAATTTGGTGGTATTGGCTACTGTATTGTGTGATAAAAGATACACCTTCGAATCTATCGGTTTTTACATTGTCCCTATTATTGGACTTTAGAAATTCTCTTCTTACTTTATCTCGGACGCTCATTCTGTAAGCCCTTACTTCACTTCCATTGCAGCCCCTTTCACAAAATCTCTCCTCCAGCTCAAGAGATTGTTTATCAAAATCTTCATTTGTAGTGCAATTTCTCCTAAGCCTAATAAATTGTCCTTTCAGGACTGATCTAAAGACTCTTTTGGGATGATTGCTCTTGGCATGGAGGAGAGTATTTCCAGTGATGGGTTTCCTGTACACCTCTGTGATGACATGTCCTTCCTTGGTACCCACTAGTGTTACATCTAAAAAATTGATACTTATTGCACCAAACTCATATGTGAATCTGATTCCATTTTCATTATCATTTAGTATCTGTAAAAAATTGGCAGCCTCTGTCTGAGTACCATTCCAGACGACCAGAAGGTCGTCTATATACCTTCTGTAATGTATGATTTTTGATTTCCAACGCTCATCACATCCAAAGATGTGGGACAGCTCCCACCAACCCATGAAGAGGTTGGCGTAGGAGGGGGCAAATTTTGCCCCCATAGCTGTCCCACATCTCTGGAGGTAATGAGTGTCTTCAAACACAAAAGCATTATGAGTGAGCAAAAACTCAGTTACTCTGAGAATGTATAGTCGGAAATCCTGATTAAAAACTGTAAACCTTTGCAAACAAAAGTTAAGAGCCTCTAGGCCTTTATCATGGGGAATGGAGGAATACAGTGAGGCAATGTCAATAGTTAACCAACTGTATCCCTCCTTCCAGACAAAACTATCTAGTTCCACCAAAAGTTGTTTGGTATCTCCAAGATAACTATTTATCCCCTTAACCAGTGGTTGTAAGATGGAATCAAGCCACTGGGAAAGAGGCTCAAATAAGGAGCCAATACCACTAATAATTGGTCTAACTTTGATGTCTATTAAAGATTTGTGTAACTTAGGTAGAAAATTAAAAACTGGCATAACAGGATTTTCAACAACTAGAAATTGACTAGTGGAGAGGTCAATAAAGCCTTCTTCTCTTTCATCGTCAACAAGTTGTTCCAACTCTCTTTTGAAGCGATGGGTGGGGTTGAAATCAAGCACCTGGTATTGAGCTGGGTCTGATAATTGGCATGATGCTTCTTGGATGAAAAAACTTTTATCCATCACTACCACAGACCCACTCTTATCAGCCGATCTGATTACCAAGTGTTTGTTTTCTTTTAGGCTTTTGAGTGTGGCTAATTCTTCTGTGTTTAAATTTGAATTTTTACTTTTATTAGTAGTGTATGCAAGTTTGGTAAGATCTAATTCAATTCTCCTTTGAAACTTTTCCAGGATAGCACCCCTGGTATGTATTGGATATAATTTGGAAGCATTGTGGAAAACAGGACCTGTATTAACCCCTTAAGGACCAGCGACGTACCCTGTATGTCACTGGCCTTTTTTTGGGACTTGATTGTTTTATAGCGCGGTCTTGACACCAGCGTTGAGACTGCTCTATTCCACAAAGCCTGCTGGAGGGAGGGTATTAATAGCGTCTTCTTGATAGACTTGTGCTATTATGTCCTAAAAAAAACCTTAACGACCAGTGACATACAGGGTACATTGTGGTCATTAAGGGGTTAATATCATTGGTATCCACACTTTCAGAATCTACATCCCCCTCCACACATAATGCTTCCAAAACCTCCAAATCCCAAGCTTCCTGGAAAGTTAAAGGAGTTTCATTTGACCCTTATTCTGAATTTTCAGACTTTTTAGGGTCCTCTTTATGAGATGTATTGAAATATGTAAGGTTTCGTATCAACCTATTCACATCCACCAATGTTTGGAACAGGTTAAAATTATCAGTAGGCACAAAAGTGAGACCATAGCTTAACACCTTACTTTCCAATTCATTGAGTGGATGTGACGATAAATTAATAACAAGTCTTAGTTGTATTTGGTCCTTGATCTCCCCCGTCTGGGTGGTAGTGATGGCTCTTTCAATATTCCTTTTTCTCCCTTTTCTCCCCCCCCTTCGAATCCTCTTGGGGGCCTGGAAAAAACCTGAGCAATTTCTAAATTTTCAGAGTTACTGGAATTAATAGGGCCTATTTCCCTATTTTGTTCAGACTGATACTTAGAGCCCGAGCCTTCAATAACTTCAGTATGTGTACCCCTCAATCCTTGCTCAACACTAATTGAATTACTTTCTATCTCTCTTTCCTCTCCAGAAGATGAATATTCCCCTGAAGACTCAACCTCACTCTCATTGAATGTTACTTTTTTGGATTTTGGATTTTTGTTCTTGGCGTTCTTTTTATTACCTGATTTATTACCTTTTGGGAATTGTTTCTGATCATTATCTCGTCTATAGTTAGATCTCTGTTTCCTGTTCCAAATGTAGATTTTATTAGAATCCTAATCATTTAAATTTCTAAGATATTTATCATGTTTAATATCCTTTATTAAGCTTTTAGCTTCTGCTATTGATTCTTTTAGTATCTTATCAAATTTGCTAAATTGAATCTCTTTACTTCTCAAATTAAGTTCTACTTGCAAAACATAAATTTCATCAGATATAGTAGATAACAATTTAGTTTTAAATTCAATTAACATTCCCATTAATTTCAAGGAACAATCTGAAAGTACACTGTTCCAGATTATTTCTGATCATTATTGTAATGATCCATTCATATGAATCTTATCTTTAACTAAATATGGTAGTGTTTCACAAGGGGAACCAGCGCTTGTACAAAAAGGTTACCCCTGTGAAGTTATTATATGCCCATTTGTGATTATGCATGAGATATAGAATCATCTAAATTCACAGAGTGGCAATGAGGTTGGTTAACACTAGCAACATAAACATATACTTATGTATTATATGTGTACACACAGAGTTGTAGAGAAAGCATGCTTATGGAGTTGATATAAATGCAGCTGAATAGCGTACAACTATCAAAAGCCTTTTAGATAAGTAATGGATATGCAGTTCAGAGGCGGTATAACAAATAATACAAGCGGAGATAGAGATGTGGTTAATTCAAACCTTAGTCCGTTTTGTATCCGGCGTCTGTAAGCAGGAGGACTGGAGCCACAGAGACACAGGAAGAAGCGGCGGGCAATAGCTGATGACGTATCCGCTCTAGGCAACTGCGGTCTCAGCTGTCAGCAAGGAAATAGATCACTGACACGGAGCTTTGATTTCCCTGCTAGCGAGCAGGAACGGAGGATTCCGGTAGAGGAATATTTCAACAAGGGTTGTCACAGGTAAGTGGAAGGTACTTACTGAGGCAAGCGTATGAGAGGTTCAGAGAACTGAAGAAATCTCAATCAACCAGCAATGTAGCTAGGGAGGAGTTAGAATATATAGCTGGTTGATTGAGGGGGTTGGTCTGTGTAGTTTTAACCCTTACAGAGCCCCCCAAATAAGGAACCACAGCGAGGTTCAAGGCCTGGGTCGATCAGGGCAACGCCTGTGGAACAAAGATACCAGTCGAGGTGCCGACAGGTTGGAAGCAGGTTCCCACGTATCATCCTGATGGTCAAATCCTTTCCAATGAACCAAATAGAACAAAACACCTCTCCTGTAACGAGAGTCCAAAATACTGTGTACCTCGTACTGTTCATCTGGATCAGGAACAACAAGAGTGTCCAGAGGAGCAGAACCAGTAATGGGTGAAGTACAGAGTTTGACCAAAGAGATGTGAAACGTCGGGTGTATCCTAAAAGCGGAGGGCAGCTGTAGGGTAACAGTGACCGGATTCGGGATCCTCAGAATCCGATAAGGACCAACATAGAGCTTGCCTAGTTTCCTACATGGGTAGGGAATCTTGAGTTTTTTTGTGGAAAGCCAGACGTACTGCCCGACAGCATATGGAGCAATAGGACGATGGCGAAGGTTATAGAACCTTCGTTGTGAGGCCTGAGCATGCAGTATATTATCCCGAACTGTAGAGAAGGCAGCTGATATGTCGTTCATAAGATCGTTAACCTGAGGACATGGTGTCTCGACTCTGGGTAGGAGAGTAAACGGTGGGTGGAGGCCATAATTCACAAAAAATGGACTATAACCAGTGGTAGAACTCTTGGAGTTGTTATATGCAAACTCAGCCAAGTGTAGAAATGTAGCCCATGAATCCTGTTGATGGGAGCAGTAGCAACGCAGGTATTGCTCCAGCCACTGATTTACCCTCTCAGTTTGCCCGTTCGTCTGGGGTTGGTATGAGGTGCTGAGTTTCCGTTCGATATGAAGAGCTTTACAAAGACTCCGCCAGAATCTGGACGTGAACTGAGATCCGCGGTCACTAAGGAACACCTTGGGAACACCATGTAATCGGATAACATTCTGGAGGATCAGATCAGAGGTTTGTTTCGAGGTAGGTAAAGATGCAGAAGGAATAAAATGAGCCATCTTTGAAAAGAGGTCCACGACTACAAGAATAGTCGTAAAACCATTTGACAGTGGAAGATCCACTATAAAATCCATTGAGATAAACTCCCATGGAGTATGGGGAGCAGGGAATGGTTGTAGAAGCCCAACTGGAAGTTGCCTGGAATGATTAGATGTTGCACATGTGGTGCAATGAGAAAGGAAATCTTTCAAATCACGGAGCATGGAAGGCCACCAGTAAGAACGTTTAAGGAGTTCTAAAGTCTTTTCCCTGCCCATGTGTCCTGCGAGGGGTGAGTCATGTACAGTATTGAGAATGGTAGATCTGAATGATGGAGGTATATATAATATGTCATCCCTGTAGAACAGACCATCTGATTTCCTGATGATATCTGGAAGAGGTTTAGAGGTATCAGTCCGTATCGCTTTTCTGAATTCTGAACTGACTTCTGTGAGCAGACCCAAAAAACAGTGCTTAGGAATTATGGTGGTTGGTAAGTTTTCTGGGACTGTTTTTTGTCCTTGTCTGGAAAGGGCATCGGCTTTACCGTTTTTCGTACCGGGTCTGTAGGTGATGACAAACTGAAAATGTGAGAAATATAAGCTCCAACGGAGTTGCCTAGAAGATAGAGTGCGGTTAGATTGTAAATATTGGAGATTTTTGTGGTCTGTGTATATGACTGTGGGATGCGTAGAGCCCTCAAGCAAATGTCGCCAGTGGTCAAAAGAACTCTTGATTGCAAGCAATTCCTTCTCCCCGACCGGGTAATTCAATTCTGCTGGCTGCATGAGTCTTGAGAAGTATGCCACGGGATGTAGGGGGTCTTTAAAGGATTTTCTCTGTGAAAGTATCCCAGCAATGGCAAAATCAGAAGCATCCACCTCTAATATGAACTGTTTGTCCATATCGGGATATTGTAAGATGAGAGCAGTGGTAAATTTCATTTTCAGGAGATCAAACACGTTTTGAGCTTCAGTTGTCCATTTAAAGGTTTGATTCAGTTTGGTAAGATCAGTTAAGGGTTTAGTGATAGCTGCAAACCCAGGAATGAATTTCCTGTAGAAATTAGAAAAACCTAAGAAGCGCTGTACTTCTTTCTTATTGTGAGGCTCAGGCCAATTCTGGATGGCTTGTACTTTGTCATTTTGCATCTTAATGCCTAGAGGGGATATTACATATCCTAAAAATGCTATCTCAGTGGACTCAAAAATACATTTTTCGAGTTTGGCATATAGGTTATTTTTTCTTAACCTGGTAAGGACCTCCTTTACATGTTGTCTATGTTGTTCAAGGTTTTGAGAATAAATTAAGATGTCGTCAAGATAAACGACAATGAAAACATCCAAGATATCCCTGAAAAGGTCATTAATAAGACACTGGAATGTAGCTGGAGCATTGCAGAGTCCGAATGGCATCACTGTATATTCAAACAGACCGTATCTGGTCCGGAATGCAGTGAGCCATTCGTCTCCAGCCCTCATTCGTATTAGATTGTAGGCGCCCCGGAGATCCAATTTTGTGAATACGGTAGCGCCCCTCAATCTTTCTATTAATTCAGGGATGAGGGGGAAAGGATACCTGTTCTTACGTGTACGCTTGTTAAGCTCCCTATAGTCTATAATGGGCCTTAAAGACCCATCTTTGTTAGTCACAAAAAATATGCCAGCCCCTGCGGGTGACGTACTGGGTCTAATAAACCCTTTCCTAAGATTCTCATCTATATATGCCTTGAGATGTTCCAATTCAGGCTTGGAAAGAGGGTATATGTGACCAAAAGGGATTGAAACCCCTGGGAGTAAATCAATCGGGCAATCGTAGGCCCTATGAGGCGGTAGAAATTCTGCATCTTTTTGTTAAAAACATCAGAAAACTCAGAGTAGTTTGGGGGTAAATTGGAATCACTCATTTGTAAGAGTGTGAGGTTGTCATTATTCTGGCCCTTAAGATGACAAGTAGGGAAAGTAAGGCTACGATCCACCCAGTTTATATGTGGTTTATGTGATGCAAGCCAGTCTATACCAAGTATAATATTAAACATAGGTGAAGAAATTACATCGAAAGAGAGCGAGTCAGTTGAATGTGTATTGAATATTACCTGGAGGGGAATGGTTTGATGTGTGACTGGCCCAGACGACAATAAAGAACCATCAATGACCTTTACTAAGACCGGATTATGCTTAGACAAAACTGGAATTTTATTTTTATTCACAAAACCAAGGTCAACAAAATTCCTACAAGATCCAGTATCCACTATGGCTTCAGTAGTGATCCTGGAGTGGTCCCACTGTAAGATAAGAGGGATGGTTATGTAAGTAGTGTTAATAGTTTTAGTAAGTAGGCTTACTGAGGAGTGTAAACACCTACCCTTCTTAGTCTTCAGTAAGACTGGGCAGTCTTTAACTTCATGTGAAGGAGAGGCACAGTACATGCAAAGGCACATTTGTTTTCTCCTGGATCTCTCCTGGGGAGTCAAAGGTCCCTTTAAGACTCCTATATCCATGGGTTGTGAATGTTCTTTAGTAGAGTATGATGGGGTTGCAACATAAGCTTTTGATGTACTAGCCCGCTCCAATCTCCTTTCCCTTAGACGTCTGTCTATATTGATGGTAAGGGTAAAAAAGTCCTCTAGAGTATCAGGAATTCCTGTGCGTGATAATTCGTCTTTGATTTCATCCGTTAAGCCCAATCTAAACTGAGTCTTTAGAGAGACTTCATTCCATTCTGAGTCTCTAGCGAATATTTTAAATTGGGTAATGTAGGTCTCCACAGGATTTTTCCTCTGTTTTAGAGATCTTAATGCATTTTCTGCAGACATCTGCCCGAATGGATCATCATATAAGGCAGACATCTGAGTGAAAAAAGCAGTAAGAGATCCTAGAATAGAATCCTCTCGCTCATAAAATGTATCTGCCCAGGCCCTAGGTTCCCCTCTAAGATAGGAAATTACTGTAAGTACTCTAGATCTCTCTGATGGATAGGTCCTGGGTTTCATCTCAAATAAGAGCATACAGGAGTTTTTAAATTCCCTAAACTGGGTACGGTCTCCTGAGAATTTCTCTGGAGGGGAAACCAAAGGCTCAGGGTGTATTTCTGAGGAGGGAGGTTTAGGGGCTAGAACTTCCCTTAAACAAGCTTTTAAAGCTTGATTTTCAATCTGCAGTTCATGGAATGAATTAGATAAAACATCCATTCTGTCTGTTAATGCTTGTATCCTGTTACAAACAGCTTCTTGATCCATAGTAACCACTTAACTAGGAAAGCAAAAAATAAGAACAATCTTATGTAAGCAACACAAGGTCTTATTTACATTTTTGGCTGGTTGATTATGTAATGATCCATTCATATGAATCTTATCTTTAACTAAATATGGTAGTGTTTCACAAGGGGAACCAGCGCTTGTACAAAAAGGTTACCCCTGTGAAGTTATTATATGCCCATTTGTGATTATGCATGAGATGTAGAATCATCTAAATTCACAGAGTGGCAATGAGGTTGGTTAACACTAGCAACATAAACATATACTTATGTATTATATGTGTACACACAGAGTTGTAGAGAAAGCATGCTTATGGAGTTGATATAAATGCAGCTGAATAGCGTACAGCTATCAAAAGCCTTTTAGATAAGTAATGGATATGCAGTTCAGAGGCGGTATAAAAAAGGTTACCCCTGTGAAGTTGTTATATGCCCATTTGTGATTATGCATGAGATGTAGAATCATCTAAATTCACAGAGTGGCAATGAGGTTGGTTAACACTAGCAGCATAAACATATACTTATGTATTATATGTGTACACACAGAGTTGTAGAGAAAGCATGCTTATGGAGTTGATATAAATGCAGCTGAATAGCGTACAGCTATCAAAAGCCTTTTAGATAAGTAATGGATATGCAGTTCAGAGGCGGTATAACAAATAATACAAGCGGAGATAGAGATATGGTTAATTCAAACCTTAGTCCGTTTTGTATCCGGCGTCTGTAAGCAGGAGGACTGGAGCCACAGAGACACAGGAAGAAGCGGCGGGCAATAGCTGATGACGTATCCGCTCTAGGCAACTGCGGTCTCAGCTGTCAGCAAGGAAATAGATCACTGACACGGAGCTTTGATTTCCCTGCTAGCGAGCAGGAACGGAGGATTCCGGTAGAGGAATATTTCAACAAGGGTTGTCACAGGTAAGTGGAAGGTACTTACTGAGGCAAGCGTATGAGAGGTTCAGAGAACTGAAGAAATCTCAATCAACCAGCAATGTAGCTAGGGAGGAGTTAGAATATATAGCTGGTTGATTGAGGGGGTTGGTCTGTGTAGTTTTAACCCTTACAATTATCTCGTCTATAGTTAGATCTCTGTTTCCTGTTCCAAATGTAGATTTTATTAGAATCATAATCATTTAAATTTCTAAGATATTTATCATGTTTAATATCCTTTAAGCTTTTAGCTTCTGCTATTGATTCTTTTAGTATCGTATCAAATTTGCTAAATTGAATCTCTTTACTTCTCAAATTAAGTTCTACTTGCAAAACATAAATTTCATCAGATATAGTAGATAACAATTTAGTTTTAAATTCAATTAACATTCCCATTAATTTCAAGGAACAATCTGAAAGTACACTGTTCCAGATTCTAATAAATTCCACATCTTCAACTACAAATGTAGGAAATGGATTCACTCTCAGTCCTCTTTAAATATTTCTGTAATGTCCAGATATCCCATTTTAACCTGGTTTCTTTTATAAGAAGGGATTCCACTGTTTCAAACAATTTGCTGAGAGTAAAAGTTGAGAGATCAGATGAGAAAACAGTTCTAAAATATCCCCTTTGCGTTCATCAGCTGACTGCAAAGCATAAAACTTCAAGCTCTGATAGCCACTTGGTTCTTGATCCATTGTGATATTTTTTTTCAACAATAACCCTGCTATATTGTTAATGAAAGAAAATAGTGCTCAGACAAAATCACCTGAACTTAAGGTGTTATAATGAAATAAAAGTCTTGGAATGTCGGCACTTATGTCCCTCAAAGAACAATACCCATCAACATATGGAAGCTCTTAATTAACTGGGGCCATTTCAATATGCCCTTGAAATATTCCTCCCCTCTCCTCTTACCTCCGATTGGCGAGTGGAAAAAATGTGAATGTATGCCACTGCCAAAACCTCAGAGGCCTTCGTGTAACTCACCAACCTTCTCCTCGCTGACATACAGCAACTCTGACCAGCCCGGCTCTTGTCACCGAATGTGGCTGATCCGGTTGGCTACACGCTTCCGCGGCTCCTCTCTGTTGGCGTGTGATGTCACTATGTGTCTCCCATTTCCGGTTCCTGTCCTCCTGATCGTCTGTATCTGGGACTGCTGGCCAATCGGTTAGAGGAGAGGGGGTAAAGCTGTGCAGGGATAACAACTGTAGTAGTGCTGTGCAAACCTCTGTTCAACGATGTTCCACACAAGCAAAAATTGAGGAGCACTCGCAAACAGTGCTGAAGAGTTGAAACATTTATTGTAGAATAAAAACTTTATCTCCCAAATGGGATACAAATTTTGGATCTCCAGTGGCAATGTGAGCGGTATGGACTCCACTCTAAAAACAGACTGCTGACATGTTTCGGCTCAGAAAGCCGTAATCGTAGCTGGTGTCTCAGGTTACAATTAGCCTATTATACCTGTTGGAATAAGCTGATTGGTTAAAATTTAAAACCCTTTAACTAGAGTGGAGCTCATATCCAACCCATTATTGTGAAGGTTACAATTGTATGGAATACACTTCATACAATAGACATAACTCACAATATCAGATATTCAGTAATTATGTTGCAGTTTAAGCCGATGTGTGCAATCACCAAAAGTACTTTGAAGAACAATTTAAAACAGTAAAAAGACAATGAACCAAAAATATTGCTTTTCAACATTATAGGCATGTTATAAGTTAAACTTCAATATAGTATTGATATTAAAGGGACATTGAACCCAAACATTTTTTCTTTTGTGATTCTTATAGAGCAAGCAATTTTAAGCAACTTTCTAATTTACTCCTATTATCAATTTTTCTTCGTTCTCTTGCTTTCTTTATTTGAAAAAGAAGACATCTAAGCTAAGGAGCCAGCCAATTTGTGGTTCAGAACCATGGACAGCACTTGTTTATTGGTGCTGTCCAATCAGCAAGGACAACCCAGGTTGTTCACCAAAAATGGGCCGGCATCTAAACTTAAATTCTTGCTTTTCAAATATAGATACCAAGAGAATAAAGAAAATTTGACAATAGGAGTAAATTAGAAAGATGCTTAAAATTGCATGCTCTATCTGAATCATGAAAGAAAAAATTTGGGTACAGTGTCCCTTTAAAGCTAATCAGTTCAAGTCAAAATGCTTAAATAAAACTAAACCCTAAATCCAAAATGGCCAATATATAAACTGGACAAAGCCATGAGTAATGTTTTTAATGTTTTACATGCAATTTTGCAATAACATTAAACTGGTTTCCATTTATTTTTGCAAACACTTCTAATCCCAAGTATTACACAGGATTTCAAAAATGCCATAATCATATACATATATATCTTAGATACACAGACGCAGGACCTGCTACTCCCAGAAATGATAATGAAATTGGAATCAGATTCACATATGAGTTTGGTGCAATAAGTATCAATTTTTTAGATGTAACACTAGTGGGTACCAAGGAAGGTACAAATGAAGATTTTGATAAACAATCTCTTGAGCTGGAGGAGAGATTTTGTGAAAGGGGCTGCAATAGAAGTGAAGTAAGGGCTTACAGAATGAGCGTCCGAGATAAAGTAAGAAGAGAATTTCTAAAGTCCAATAATAGGGACAATGTAAAAACCGATAGATTTGAAGGTGTATCTTTTATCACACAATACAGTAGCCAATACCCCCAAATTTGCAATATTATTAGAAAGCATTTTAATTTGTTAAAAGCAGATGATAATTTAGTGCATACAGTGTTCAAAGGTTGCAGATATGCATTTAAGAGAGGAAAAAGTAAAAGAAAATCCTGAAAGATCATCTTGGCTTAGATTCAAAGGGACTTACAAATGTAGCTATGAACAATGCATAGCATGTGAATATTTACAGCAAGGTGACGGGTTTTCAAGTACAGCAACAGGAGAATTGTTCAGACATTTTTCATGTCTCAATTGCAGCACAAGCTATGTTGTTTACTTATTGACCTGCACTGAGTGCAATGTGCAATATGCAGGTCTCACGACAAGGGAAACCCATTATAGAATTAGGGAACATGTTACAAATATTAAGAATGGAAAATTGTCAACACCATTGGTCCAACACTTTAAATTGTTACACAACAAAAGTACTAAAATGCTAAGATGGACCATTATTGAAATGGTAAAATGCAAGGAAAGAGGAGGAGATAGAGACAAATTGTTGGCTAAAAGGGAGATATTTTGGATACACAGGCTCAGGACTAGAATACCTGAAGGACTTAATTCTGAATATGATTTAATACATTTCTGGGAGTAGCAGGTCCTGCGTCTGTGTATCTAAGATATATATGTATATGATTATGGCATTTTTGAAATCCTGTGTAATACTTGGGATTAGAAGTGTTTGCAAAAATAAATGGAAACCAGTTTAATGTTATTGCAAAATTGCATGTAAAACTTTAAAAACATTACTCATGGCTTTGTCCAGTTTATATATTGGCCATTTTGGATTTAGGGTTTAGTTTTATTTAAGCATTTTGACTTGAACTGATTAGCTTTAATATCAATACTATATTGAAGTTTAACTTATAACATGCCTATAATGTTGAAAAGCAATATTTTTGGTTCATTGTCTTTTTACTGTTTTAAATTGTTCTTCAAAGTACTTTTGGTGATTGCACACATTGGCTTAAACTGCAACATAAATACTGAATATCTGATATTGTGAGTTATGTCTATTGTATGAAGTGTATTCCATACAATTGTAACCTTCACAATAATGGGTTGGATATGAGCTCCACTCTAGTTAAAGGGTTTTAAATTTTAACCAATCAGCTTATTCCAACAGGTATAATAGGCTAATTGTAACCTGAGACACCAGCTACGATTACGGCTTTCTGAGCCGAAACATGTCAGCAGTCTGTTTTTAGAGTGGAGTCCATACCGCTCACATTGCCACTGGAGATCCAAAATTTGTATCCCATTTGGGAGATAAAGTTTTTATTCTACAATAAATGTTTCAACTCTTCAGCACTGTTTGCGAGTGCTCCTCAATGTTTGCTTGTGTGGGACATCGTTGAACAGAGGTTTGCACAGCACTACTACAGTTGTTATCCCTGCACAGCTTTACCCCCTTCTCCTCTAACCGATTGGCCAGCAGTCCCAGATACAGATGATCGGGAGGACAGGAACCGGAAGTGGGAGACACATAGTGACGTCACACGCCAACAGAGAGGAGCCGCGGAAGCGTGTAGCCGACCGGATCAGCCACATTCGGTGACAAGAGCCGGGCTGGTCAGAGTTGCTGTATGTCAGCGAGGAGAAGGTTGGTGAGTTACACGAAGGCCTCTGAGGTTTTGGCAGTGGCATATATTCACATCTTTTCCACTCTGCAATCAGAGGTAAGAGGAGAGGGGAGGAATATTTCAAGGGCATATTGAAATGGCCCCAGTTAATTAAGAGCTTCCATATGTTGATGGGTATTGTTCTTTAAGGGACATAAGTGCCGACATTCCAAGACTTTTATGTAATTTTAACAAACTTTCCAATTTACTTTTATCACCAATTTTGCTTTGTTCTATTGGTATTCTTAGTTGAAAACTAAACCTAGGAGGTTAATAGTCTAATTTCTTAGACCTTGAAGGCTGCCTCTTATGTGAATGCATTTTGACAGTTTTTCACTACTAGAGGGAGTCAGTTAATGTGTGTCATATAGATAACATTGTGCTCACGCACGTGAAGTTACCTAGGAGTAAGCACTGATTGGCTTTAATGCAAGTCTGCCAAAAGACCTGAAATAAGGGGGCAGTCTGCAAAGGCTTAAATACAAGGTAATTACAGAAGTAAAACGTGTATTATTATAACTGTGTTGGTTAAACAAACCTGGGGAATAGGCAATAAAGGGATTATCTATCTTTTTAAACAACAAACAATCTGGTGTTGACTGTCCCTTTAAGTAGACAAGGTATTGATCTAGGCCAATTTTAATATATTTCATGCCATCATATTGCTGCCACAAATGATCATATTAAAAAATTGTTAACTTTTCGCAAACTTTGGATTTTTCACGGAAATTATTTACATACACCTAGATTACCAGTTTTGCGCTAAACACGGTGCGAAACGAACGCAAAAAAAATTTGCATTATTTCACTCTCCATAGCGCTGCCATTACGATTTACTGAAAAGCCTCCTTGTGCGTGCAATATGGTGGCGTTAAGCTCCATAACACACAAAATCCAAGGGCTGACTTGACGTGCTCGTGCACGCTTTCCCTCATAGACATCAATGGGGAGAGAGTGTTAGAAAAAAAATCACCTGAGGTGCGGAATGAAAAATCTCCGTAACGCAACCCCATTGATGTCTATGGGGAAAATAAAGTTAAGTTTAAACCTAACACCCTAACATAAACCCCCAAGTCTAAACACCCCTAATCTGCCGCCCCAACATTGCTGACACCTACATAGTTATTAACCCCTATTCTGCCACTCCTGACTCTGCCACTCCCCAACATCGCCGACACTATAATAAAGTTATTAACCCCTAAACCTCCGGCCCCCCACTTCACTGCTACTAATTAAACCTATTAACCCCTAAACCGCTAGCCCCACCACATTGCAAAATACTAATTTAAACTATTAACCCCTAAACCTAACACCCTCCTAACTTTAAATTAAAATTACAATATAACTATCTTAAATAAATAAAAACTTACCTGTCAAATAAAAAACCTAAGTTTAAACTATAAATTAAACTAACATAACTATTCTAATAAAATTTTAAAAAAAAACTACCAATTTAAAAAAAATTAAATTACAAATTTAAAAAACTCAACACTACGAGAAAAATAAAAAAATCTAAAATTACAAATAATAATAATCACTAAATTACGAAAAAATAAAAAACACTAAGCTTACAAAAATAATAAACGAAATTATCAAAAATTAAAACAATTGCACCTAATCTAATATCCCTATAAAAATAAAAAAGCCCCCCAAAATAAAACACCCTCAAGCCTACAATAAACTACCAATAGCCCTTAAAAGGGCCTTTTGTAGGGCATTGCCCTAAGCTAAACAGCTTTTTTACCTGTAAAAAAAATACAAAGACCCCCCAACAGTAAAACCCACCACCCAACCAACCCCCCAAAATAAAAAAACCTAACTCTAAAAAAAACCTAAGTATCAGGGCTTTTTCCCTGTTGTGTTTGCCATGTGCTGCTGGCATCCATTTTACTCACCTCTCTGACTGACTATGGTGCATTGTGGGGGATGCTGCTCACTTCCTGCACTTCCTTTTATGGCCAGACTGGTGTGCATCATCCATGTGAGACAGGATGCTGTCTCAGAATTGGGATGTCATCGCTTATTATTTAAAGGGCCTCTGTTCAGTATGCTTTGCCTTTGCGTTGTCTCAGACCTGTTTGAGAGAGTTCCTGTGTATTACCTGGCTGCCTGACAACTTCCTGGTTCCTGATCCCTGGCTTGTTCCTGACTCTGCTGTTTTCCTTGTTCCTGATACCGGCTCGTCTGACTATTCGTTTTGGCTCCTGACTCGGCTCGTCTGACTACCAGCTCTGGTTTTTTCTCCTGGCTTGTTATTTGACTTGTGGACTTTTTTATTATTTTTTGCTATTATTAAAGGGACAGTCTAGTATAAATTAATCTTTCATTATTCAGATAGTACTTTTAATTTTAATCAACTTTCTAATTTACTTTGATCATCAAATTTGCTTTTTTCTCTTGTTATTCTTAGTTTTGAACTAAACCTAGGAAGGCTCATATGCTAATTTCTAAGCCTTTGAGGGCTGCCTCTTATCACAGGCTTTTTAAATCTCTTTTCAACACAAAGAGACAGAAAGTACACGTGGGCCATATAGATAACACTGTGTTCAGGCACAGGGGGTTATTTAAGATCTAGCACAACACAATGCTAAATTTAAGACAATAGATAATAAACAGTCACAGTCATGTGATCAGGGGGCTGAAAGAAGGTTCCTAGATACAAGGTAATTTCAGAGGTAAAAACTATATTAATATAACTGTGTTGGTTGTGCAAAACTGGGGAATGGGTAATAAAGGGATTATCTATCTTTTAAAACAATAACAATTCTATGGTAGACTGTCCCTTTAAAGGTGTGATTATTTTTGCACTTCTCGTCTCAGTCTGATTCCTGGCACCCTGACATTACGCAAAGGCCATGAATCCTGATGCTGCTAATTATCCACCTTTTCCTGCCATCATTTCCAGGATGGATGTACAGGATCATCGCTTGGATCAATTTGCACTAGCCCAGCAAACCATTCTGACTCGTACTGCACATTTGGACCAAAGTGTCCCGCAAGTTATGGCTGCTCCTGTTTCCGCTGCTGCACCTATGCCTACCAGGAGCATGTCCGGTTCTGGTCCTCTACCTCAGCGATATGGAGGCGAGCCTATTCAGTGCAGAGGGTTTTTGAACCAGGTGGGCATTTACTTTGAGTTGTTACCTCAGGCGTTTCCCTCTGACAGAGCTAAGGTGGGATTTCTCATCTCGTTACTCTCTGACACAGCTCTTGCCAGGGCTAATCCTTTGTGGGAGACAAATAAACCTGTGATTTCAAATTACCCTGAATTTGTGGCCTCCTTTCGAAGGGTATTTGATGTTCCGGCTCGCTCCTCCTCTGCTGCTAAACGACTCATGTCCATTCAGCATGGTACAAGATCTGTTGCTCAGTATGCTATTGAGTTCCGTACGCTTGCCGCAGAGGTAGGTTGGAACAATGAAGCCCTTGTTGACGCCTTCTTTCATGGGCTCTCTGATGCGATTAAAGATGAAGTTGCTGCCAGAGATTTACCAGAGGATCTCGAGGCATTGGTGTCTTTTTTGATCCTATTGACATCAGGCTCAGAGAGAGGCCCTCTTTCAAGGAGCGCTTGCGGAAGCCTCCTGTTCCGTTGTCTCCTATGTATTCGTTCCCACCCATGCCTCCCTCTCCTCCCATGCCTCCTGGTCCCGAGTCACAAGGTACTGCTGAGCCGATGCAGTTGGGATTCACGCATCTCTCCGCGGCGGAGAGGGCCTTTAGGAGGAGGGAGGGGCTCTGCCTCTATTGTGGGTTACAGGGCCACCTTTTGAAGTCTTGTCCTACACGGCCGAGAAACGCTCACACCTAAGGTCCTGTCGGGGGCAGACCTTGGATGGTTTATCCTCGTCCCCGGAACCACTTAAGGAGAAACCTTTGGTCACGGTTGTCCTTTCCTGGGTGGACTCCTCCATAGTCACTCAGGTTCTTGTTGACTCCGGTGCTGTGGGCTATTTCATTGATAGTGCTTTTGTATCAAAGCACTCCATTCCTGTTTTGCCTTGGTCCGTTCCGCTTGCTATTGAGGCCATTGATGGCAGGCCCCTTCAGCCCGCACTCATTACTCACGAAACTGCTCCGTTGTCCATGGCTGTTGGGGCTCTCCATTTAGAAACCCTCCAGTTCCAGGTGACAAACTCTCCGCATTTTCCGGTTGTTCTGGGTTATCCCTGGCTCCAAAAGCACAATCCCAGTCTTGACTGGCGCAGGTCCGAAATTTTGTCGTGGTCCCCACAATGTATTTCCACTTGTCTTCGGAAACCAATTAAAGTCTTGTGCACTTCTTTGGTATCTCAATTGCCAGAGGAGTACAGAGAGTTCATAGACATGTTTGACAAGGTGCGTGCCGGTACGTTGCCTCCTCACCGGTCTTACGATTGTGCCGTAGACCTGCAACCCAGAGCCATTCCTCCTCGGAGCCGGGTGTACCCTCTGTCTGTTGCAGAAAATTGTGCTATGGAGGAGTATGTTGCCGATGCTCTGTCGTGGGGAGTCATCCGCATATCCTGCTCTCCTGCAGGGCTGGCTTCTTCTTTGTGAAGAAAAAGAGTGTCGAGTTAAGACCATGTATCGATTATAGGGGTCTTGATTGTCTTACCATTAAGAATGCTTACCCTATTCCGCTCATTACGGAACTCTTTGACCGCCTCAAGGGAGCTACGGTTTTTACTAAACTTGATTTGAGAGGAGCGTACAATCTCATTAGGATTAAGGAGGGCCACGAATGGAAAACAGCATTTAACACCAGGAGCAGGCATTATGAGTATCTTGTAATGCCCTTTGGCCTATGTAATGCTCCTGCTGTTTTTCAGGAATTTATTAATAATATCCTATGAGATATGTTGCAACAGTGTGTTGTGGTGTACTTAGACGACATCCTCATATACTCACCCACACTTGAGGCTCATCATTCTGATGTTACACGGGTTCTTCAGAGACTACGTGAGAACGGCCTGTTTAGTAAACTCTAGAAATGTGAGTTCCATCAGACTCAAGTAACCTTCCTAGGTTATGTTATCTCTGTTGCAGGGTTCTCCATGGATCCTGACAAGTTATCTGCAGTTCTGCAGTGGCCTCGCCCAGTTGGTCTTCGGTCTATTCAACGTTTTTTGGGGTTCGCCAATTACTATAGAAAGTTTATTAAAAACTTTTCTTCCTTGGTCAAACCTATCACAGACATGACCCGTAAAGAGAATGATCCACTTAATTGGTCACCTACTGCCATTAAGGCCTTTGATAGTCTTAAGGCTGCCTTTGCTGACGCTCCAGTTCTGGCTCATCCTAACCCTGTCCTGCCTTTCATTCTTGAGGTCGATGCGTCTGAGACTGGAGTAGGTGCCCTCTTGTCTCAACATCCTACGTCTGACGGTTCCTTGCATCCGTGTGGTTTCTTCTCTAAGAAATTGTCTCAAGCGGAGTGTAATTATGAAATTGGCGACAGGGAATTACTGGCCATAATTTTGGCACTCAAAGAATGGAGGCATCTTCTCGAGGGTACTAGCGTGCCAGTGCTCATTCTTACTGACCAAAAGAATTTAACTTATCTATCTGAAGCAAAACGTTTGTCACCTCGACAGGCCAGATGGGTGCTATTTTTGTCTCGGTTTAATTATGTGGTCTCCTACCTGCCTGGTAGTAAGAATGTTAGGTCTGATGCCCTCTCTTGACAATTTTCGCCACTGTCCAAGGAGGATTCTGTACCTACTCCTGTTATACCTCCTGACCATATTTTGGCTACCATACATACTAATTTGACTTCTCCCTTGGGGGAGGAGATCCTGGCTGCACAAACCAATGCACCTCCTGAGAAACCTAGTGGTAAGTGTTTTGTTCCTGAGAATCTTCAAACTAAACTTTTGCACACTTACCACTATCCTAAAGCCGCAGGTCACCCAGGCAAGAACCAAATGATTTGGTCTGTCACTCGACAATTCTGGTGGCCAGGTCTTCGTTCTGATGTTGCTGCATATGTTGCCTCCTGCTCAGTTTGTGAACAGAATAAGACTCCTCTACGTCTTCCTGTGGGTCTTCTTCAACCTATTTATAATGGTGAGCGTCCTTGGACACATCTTTCCATGGACTTCATTGTCGAGCTCCCTTTTTCCAATGGCAATACTTTTATCCTTATGGTGGTTGACCGTTTTTCTAAAATGTCACATTGCATTCCCTTGATGAAGTTGCCTACTGCTCAGGAGCTTGCTTCAATTTTTGCCCAGGAGGTATTCCATTTACATGGGTTACCCAAGGAGATAGTGTCGTACCAGAGTAGCCAGTTTGTCTCCAGATTTTGGCGTTCCTTTTGTGCTCAAATGGGGATCCAGCTTTCCTTCTCCTCGGCATATCACCCTCAATCCAAAGGGGCTGCGGAACGGTCTAATCAAGCTTTGAAACAGTTCCTCCGTTGCTATGTCTCAGATCACCACAATAATTGGTCTGAACTGTTACCTTGGGCAGAGTTTGCTATTAATGCTTCCTCCAAGTTTCCCTGTTCATGGCGAATTATGGGTTTCAACCTTCCTTGTTGCCCGATTCATTCATGTCTCAGGGTATTCCGGCTTTGGAGGAGCATCTCCGGCAACTCCGTTCCACGTGGGTGCAGATTCAGGATTGCCTTCATCGTTCTATGCAGTGCCAAAAGTTCCAGGCTGATCGTAGGCGTCTGCCCGCACCTTCCTACCATGTTGGTAAGAGAGTTTGGCTGTCCTCCCGCAACTTGAACATTCATGTGCCTTCCAATAAATTGTCTCTCCTTTATGTTGGTCCTTTCTGAATACTCCGACGGGTTAATCCTGTGGCCTACGCTCTTGACCTTCCTCCTGCTATTATTATTATTATTATCGGTTATTTGTAGAGTGCCAACAGATTCCGCAGTGCTATTAACAAAGGTGGAGAACAAAAAAACTGTTATAGGGATCAAATAGGTAGAGGGCCCTGCCAAGAGTTGCACTGTTGTAGTCAGCTCTTGAGAAGGTGATCAACAAACAGCTGGACTCTTAAGCTTACATGCTAAGGGGGTTCAGGGGATAGCAATGGAGGGGAGGAACTGGTATAAAGAAAGGTTAGCGTAGGTTGTATGCATCCCTGAACAGTAGAGTCTTTAGGGAGAACTTGAAGCTTTTAAAACTAGAAGAGAGTCTTGTGGAGCAAGGCAGAGAGTTCCATAAGATGGGAGCCACTAGGGAGAAGTCCTGTAAACGGGAGAGTGATGAGGTGACAAGAGAGGAGGAGAGTAGGAGGTCGTGAGCAGAGCAAAGGGGACGGGAGGGAGAGTATCTGGAGACAAGGTCTGAGATATAGGGGGGTGCAGTGCAGTTGAGGGCTTTGTATGTCAGCAGAGTGAAAGGTCTGGTGCAGAGAAGTAGATTTGGGTGTCATCGGCATACAAATTATATTGTAAACCGTGGGACTTTATTAGGGAACCTAGTGATGAAGTGTAGATTGAGAAGAGAAGGGGACCGAGGACAGAGCCTTGCGGTACTCTGACAGAAAGTGGCGACGGGGCAGAGGAGGCCCCAGAGAAGGCTACACTAAAGGTACGGTTTGACAGATAGGAAGAGAGCCACGAGAGGGCTGTGTCACATATGCCGAAGGATTGGAGGGTTTGGAGCAAGAGAGGGTGGTCAACAGTGTCAAAGGCTGCGGACAGATCAAGGAGAATAAGCAGAGAGAAGTGGCCTTTTGATTTTGCTGTAAGTAGGTCATTTGTAACCTTAGCAATTTCTGTGGCGTGATGGGGACGAAATCCAGATTGCAATGGGTCAAGGAGGGAGTTTATTGTAAGGAAATGGGATAGGCGTGCATAAGCTAGTTTTTCGAGAAGCTTTGATGCAAGAGGGAGGAGGGAAATAGGGTGGTAGTTGGATGGGGAGGTAGGATCAAGGGAAGGTTTTTTGAGGGTAGGTGTGACCAGTGCATGTTTCAGCGATGAGGTAAATATACCGGTGCTGAAGGAGAGATTGAAAGTGTGTGTGAGTATAGGGGTAAGGGTGGCAGAGAGGGAGTAGCTGTGAGGGGATAGGGTCAAGGGGACAGGTAGTGAGGTGAGAGCGCAGTATAAGTGCCAAAACCTCTTCCTCAGTAACAGGGGAGAATGAGCTAAGTTTAAGGTTATGTGGGTTGTGGTTGATTGAGAGCATTTGAGGGGGTGAGAAAATGAAATTATGTTGAGAGCGGATTTCATTTCTGATGGAGTTGATTTTGTTATTGAAGTGGTTGGCAAAGTCTTGAGCTGACAGAGAAGTTGTATTAGGAGGTGGGGGAGGGCGGAGAAGAGTATTGAAAGTGGAGAACAAACGTTTTGGGTTTGAAGAAAGATTAGAGATAAGAGTAGAGAAGTAGTGTTGCTTATGGAAATTAAGGGCAGAGTAGTAGGAGTTCAAGATAAATTTGCAATGTTGAAAATCAGCTGAACTCCTAGATTTTCTCCAGTGCCGCTCAGCAGTACGGGAACATCTGCGTAGGTATCGTGTCAGAGGAGTATGCCAGGGCTGAGGATGAGTGTTTAATTTCCGAGCTGTGGTAAGAGGGGCAAGATTGTCAAGGACGGATATAAGGGTGGAATTATAGTGGCAGATAGATTGGTCAGGGCATGAAAAGGAGGAGAAGGATGAGAGGAGAGGTTTGAGAGAATTAGAAAGCTGTTGTTGATCTAATGACGTAATGCTTCTGTGAAGTTTGGTGTGAGGAGCAGAAGGAGGGAGATTTGTAGGGAGGGATGATATGTTGCAAGTAAGGAAATGGTGGTCAGAAAGAGGAAAGGGGAAGTTTGTGAAGTTTGAGAGGGTGCATCAATAGCTAAAGATCAGGGAGTGACCATCTTTGTGAGTGGGAGAATCAGTCCATTGCGACAAACCAAAAGAGGAAATGAGTTGCAGAAGTTGTTTTGCAGAGGAGGCAGTGGGATTGTCAAGAGGGATGTTGAAGTCACCAAGAATGAGGGAAGGGGTGTCTGAGGAAAGGAAATAAGGTAGCCATGCAGCCAAGTGATCTAGAAATTGAGTTGAGGAGCCAGGAGGACGGTATATGACTGCGACACGTATAGAAAGAGGAGAGAATAAGCGAATCATGTGGGTTTCGAATGAGGAAAATGTGAGGGAAGAAATTGGATGTATTTGTTGAAAGGTGCAACAAGAGGAAAGTAAAATAACTACACCACCTCCTTGTCTATTACCAGACCTAGGAGTGTGGCTGAAGGGGAGAACCCCATGTGATAGAGCAGCAGGGGAGAGAGCCAGGTTTCTGTTAGGGCCAGAAGGTTGAGGGATTGGGAGATAAAGAGGTCATGTATAGAAGTGAGTTTGTTGCAAACAGAGCGAGAGTTCCAAAGTGCACAAGTGAAGGGGGAAGTGGCTTTTGATGCAAGAGGAATGTGAGTAAGGTTGTCAGAGTTTTGTTTTTTGAGTCTGTGGGATGGTACACATGGATGTGCACGGCAGTTGTTGGGGACCAGGATTAGGGGAGATGTCACCAGCAGTTAGTAGAAGCAAGAGGGAGAGTGACATAAGATGAGATACAGA
Source organism: Bombina bombina (assembly GCF_027579735.1). NCBI lineage: Eukaryota > Metazoa > Chordata > Amphibia > Anura > Bombinatoridae > Bombina > Bombina bombina. The sequence continues at coordinate 15,939,292 of NC_069505.1, forward strand.
TTTGCATAGTGAGACTGCTTTTGAGACAAGGTGCAGGGGGGAGAGAAAGTATTTAGGAATAGGTAAAGTTCATGAGTACAAAAGTAATGTGAGTTTAAGAGAGATGGGCTAATGAACAGTGCAGGTGGAGAGGGAGAAGGAGTAATTGAATAAAGTAGTTTGTTATAGAGACAAAAGGCAGCAAAAAGGAATAAGAAGGTATTAGGCATTTTTACAAAAGAGGGAAGCAGTTAAACACATAAGGCACAGTATTACAGTAGCAATTGCATAAGAAAACAGTAAGGTATATCAAACATATTACAAAAGTACCTGCCTTTTTCTTGCCCCTTGCCCAATCCTTGTTCAATTCTTGTATAATTCTATTGCAAGTGCCTCACTTATAAAATGTTCACTTTGAAAATGTGAACATATGTTATGGCAATGCACATCACTGTGCAATGCACATATCAGACTGGTGTGAAATATATGCAGGGAGGGCAGTGAGCTGAGTCCACTACATTTAGTTGATTGCTAATCAAAGACAATTGGAAAGTTAGATTCTGGTCTGGTCAGGGTGAGATGTTAAGTAAACATAAAATAAAATTTGGGAGAGGTTAAAACTATTGAATAAGGCAGCTATACATTTTAGAATAATAGCAAGTATTGATAAGGATTGAACATCACATGGCAATTAAATGAACATTAGAAATAACACATTGGATAACAGTACAACAGATGTAGGACTAAATTAACAAACTAAAATCATTTGCTCTATGTAAATATTCACGTACCAGAAGAGAGTTGCAGGAGAGTAAAATACACCAGAGAGCAGTGAATAGTTGCAGATTGACAGGGTCTCTATTCACGTACCAGAAGAGAGTTACAGGAGAGTAAAAAACACCAGAGTTCAGTGAAGAGTTGCAGATTGACAGGGTCTCTATTCACGTACCAGAAGAGAGTTACAGGAGAGTAAAAAACACCAGAGAGCAGTGAATAGTTTACAGATTGACAGGGTCTCTATTCACGTACCAGAAGAGAGTTACAGGAGAGTAAAAAACACCAGAGAGCAGTGAATAGTTGCAGATTGACAGGGTCTCTATTCACGTACCAGAAGAGAGTTACAGGAGAGTAAAAAACACCAGAGAGCAGTGAGTAGTTGCAGAATGACAGGGTCTCTATTCGCGTACCATAAGAGAGTTACAGGAGAGTAAAAAACACCAGAGTGCAGTGAATAGTTGCAGAATGACAGGGTCTCTATTCACGTACCAGAAGAGAGTTACAGGAGAGTAAAAAACACCAGAGAGCAGTGAATAGTTGCAGATTGACAGGGTCTCTATTCACGTACCAGAAGAGAGTTACAGGAGAGTAAAAAACACCAGAGTGCAGTGAATAGTTGCAGATTGACACAGTCTCTATTCACGTACCTGAAAGCAGAGGAGAGAGAATAGGGTTAGCTTGATGTAGTGTGCAATTTTTCAGCAGATGTCAATAGGCAGCATGTTGTCTTAATAAGCAGCACTGTGCTGAGTAGTGAGTGCAGTTCTTGTATAATTCTATTGCAAGTGCCTCACTTATAAAATGTTCACTTTGAAAATGTGAACATATGTTATAGCAATGCACATCACTGTGCAATGCACATATCAGACTGGTGTGAAATATGCTATGCGCATCTCCAATGTTTTTCATGTCTCCCTCTTGAAACCATTGGTTTGTAATCAGTTTACCACTGTGTTGCCTCGTCCCCGTCCTATCTTTGTTGACAACCATGAGGAGTATGAGGTCAGCAGCATTATTGAGTCTTGTATGTCCAGGGGCCGTGTACAGTATTTGGTTCACTGGATGAGCTACGGTCCGGAGGAGCATTCTTGGGTTCCCTCCTCTGATGTTCATACTCCCGACCTCCTCCGTGCCTTCCATGCCCATTTCCCCAATAAGCCTTTTGTCCTCCTGCGGAGGAGGGGTCGTTGAGGGGAGGGTACTGTCAGGGTTTTCTCCCTGTTGTGTTTGCCATGTGCTGCTGGCAGCCATTTTACTCACCTCTCTTCCCGACTATGGTGCATTGTGGGGGATGCTGCTCATTTCCTACACTTCCTTTTATGGCCAGACTGGTGTGCATCATCCAGGATGCAGTCTCAGAATTGTGATGTCATCACTTATTATGTAAAGGACCTCTGTTCAGTATGCTTTGCCTTTGCGTTGTCTCAGACCTGTTTGTGAGAGTTCCTGTGTATTACCTGGCTGCCTGACGTCCTTCCTGGTTCCTGATCCCTGGCTTGTTCCTGACTCTGCTGTTTTCCTTGTTCCTGATTCCGGCTCGTCTGACTATTCGCTTTGGCTCCTGACTCGGCTCGTCTGACTACCAGCTCTGGTTTTTACTCCTGGCTTGTTATTTGACTTGTGGACTTTTTTATAATTTTTTTGCTATTAATAAAGGTGTGATTATTTTTGCACTTCTCATCTCAGTCTGATTCCTGGCACCCTGACACTAAGCTACCCATTGTCCCTAAAGGAGTATTTGTATGGGCATTGCCCTTAAAAGGGCGTTCAGCTCATTTTCATTGCCCTTAAAAGGGCATTTGGCTCTTTTAAAAAAAGCCTAAAGCCCTAATTTAAAAAAAAAAAAAAACACCCCCTAACACTAACCCCAGAATATCTACTCATGGTTCCTGAAGTCCGGACATCCATCTCCATCCAGGCAGCGAGAAGTCTTTATCCATGCGGCGATATCTTCATCCATCATGGGGCATCTTCTATCTTCATCCTGGAGCGTCCGCTTCATACGGTCACCGATGTACGCTGAAGTTGAATGCAAGGTAGCCATTTCAAAACGGCGTATCTTGCATTTCTATTGGCTCATTAGATTCTTCAAATTCAAATCAGCCAATAGGATGAGAGCTACTGAAATCATATTGGCTGTTCAAATTTTGAACAGCCAATAGGATTTCAGAAGCTCTCATCGTATTGGCTGATTTGAATTTGAAGAATCAAATCAGCCGATAGGAATGCAAGGTACACCATTTCTTTCATATAGGTGGCAAGAGTCCATGGGCTAGTGAAGTATGGGATATACATTCCAACCAGGAGGGGGCAAAGTTTCCCAAACCTCAAATGCCTATAAATACACCTCCCACCTCACTCATAGCTCAGTTTTACAAACTTTGCCTCCTTAGGAGGTGGTGAAGCATGATGTGCTTGATTTCTTCAGTGAAAGGCGCTTCTAAGCATATTGAAGCCCAATTCCTCTCTAAGTGCAGTGTATGTCTGAGGGATGTGAAGGGAGTCTCACAGGTTGGGGAGCTGTCTGGGGGACTCTGACAGCACAAGGAGTTTGGAATCCTCAAGAGGCGAGGTTACCAATCAATATTAGAACTCTGTACTATTTTCAGAGCCCTTCAGGCTTAGCCTCTATTAAAGAGAGAACTGAAAATTCAGTTTCAAACAGACAATGTCACAATAGTGGCATATGTCATTCATCAAGGGGGGACTCACAGTCCCCTAGCAATGAAAGAAGTGTCTCTAATACTTTCTTGGGCTGAATCCAACTCTTGTCTAAATCACTGCGATTCATATACCAGGTGTAGACAATTTGTAAGCGGATTACTTCAGCCGTCAGATTCTACATCTGGGGAGTGGTCTCTCCATCCAGATGTGTTCTATCAGATTGTGCAGATGTGAGGTCTTCCAGACATAGATCTGATGGCCTCTCGTCTAAAGAAGAAACTTCCCAGATACCTCTCCAGGTCCAGGGATCCTAAGGCGGAATTGATGAATGCTCTAGCATTTCCATGGTTTTACCAACCCGCTTACATTTTTTTCACCTCTGGGAGTGATTTCAAAGATCATAATGGAACAATCTTATGTGTTTCTGATAGCACCAGCATGGCCTCACAGGTTCTGGTATGCGGACCTTGTGTCAGGTTTTTTTTCCTGTTTAGTTTGCCATGTGCTGCTGGCAGCCATTTTACTCACCTCTCTTGCTGACTCTGGTGCATACTGTGTGATGCTGCTCATTTTCTGCACTTCCTTTTATGGCCAGACTGGTGTACATCATCCGTGTGAGACAGGATGCAGTCTCAGAATTGTGATGTCATCACTTATTATTTAAAGGGCCTCTCTGCATTATGCTTTGCCCTTGCGTTGTCTCAGACCTGTTTGTGAGAGCTCCTGTGTATTACCTGGCTGTCTGATGTCCCTCCTGGTTCCTGATCTCTGGCTTGTTCCTGACTCTGCTGTTCTCCTTGTTCCTGATTCCGGCTCGTCTGACTACTCGCTTTGGCTCCTGACTCAGCTCGTCTGACTACCAGCTCTGGTTTTGATTCCTGGCTTGTTATTTGACTTGTGGACTTTTTATTATTTTTTGCTATTAATAAAGGTGTGATTATTTTGCCCTTCTCGTCTCAGTCTGATTCCTGGCACCCTGACATTACGCAAGCGCCATGAATCCTGATGGTGCTAATAATCCATGATAAGTTAGCTTAATGGAGCGCAAATAAAATGTACTTGGTGTGGGGGTGGTCTGGAGGAGGGCAGGGAGGTTGGTGGTATTGACAGGGTTTTTTATGGTATCGTGGTGGGGATTGGGTGCGGGGGGGCGTCAAAATGCACCTTCGCCTGTGTAGACAAAAATCCTTGCACCGGCCTTGAAGATGGCGGTATGGATCGTGTCGGTATTTAAGCTTTTTAGCCTCACAGTACAGCCTGTAATACCGGCGCTATGAAAATCCTATGCAAAAACGTATTTATATTTTTAGTGCGGAATGGACGTTGTGTTAGAGGCTAAAATGCTTGCGATATAGCTATACCGACACGACTCGTAATATTATGTTCCTGCCATTACGCTGAAATTGCCAATTTTTCAGCGTTAAAAGCCGCAACGCAAAACTCGTAATCTACCCAAATGGCTTGTGCAGTCATAACACAAATGAATATAAATGCTTCTCTGGGACCCCCCTTTGTTCAAAAACAGCAGACACGCAAGGCTTTTCCATTTCTTTTGGTAATTAGAAGGCCTCTAATTGCAGCTGTGCACCACAGCTATGAAATTCTTAGTCTTAAAGGGGGTTTTATTTAGTAGGTAAGGGTAACAGTATTGTAATGCAGTGATTACCCTCCCGCCTGACAACTCCCTGATCCCTCCCACACAGCTCTCTTCACACCCAGAGAAACCAAGCTTTTTTCTTTTTAAAAACAGCTTTATTTAGTAATAAACCAAGTGTACAAAGACTGGGAGACGCAGCTTCCCTTCTAATGTCAAATCCTAGAAATGTCTTGCGGACCTGATCCGACAGTGCGGATCAGGTCTGCAAGACCTCGCTGAATGCAGAGAGCAATACGCTCTCCGCATTTAACATTGCACCAGCAATGCAATGCTGGTGCAATGCCGCCCCCTGCAGACTCGCGGCCAATGGGCCGCCAGCAGGGAGCTGTCAATCAACCCGATCGTACTTGATCGGGTTGAATTGTTGCGATTCCTGTCCGCCTGCTCAGAGCAGGCAGACAGGGTTATGGAGCAGCGGTCTTTGTGACCGCTGCTTCATAACTGCTGTTTCTGGCGAGTCTGAAGACTCGCCAGAAACACGGGCCCACAAGCTCCTTTCAGAGCTTGATAGATAGGCCCCAGTGTCTTTTACCAAAACCCTACATCAACATTTTATATATAACATAATACAAATCTTTAAAATACACATATTACGTTTGTATTGGATGTCAGAACATAGTGGTATATACCGCAGAAGATCTATTGCGTGAGAGAAGCTGCGTGGTCTGCAAAGAACCCGAACACCGGGGGCACGCTGGTTTGTCCCAAACATCTTAGTGGGACTGTGGAAGAGGTTTGCCATACATCGCATGGATCGTCTGACATTATCAACTATCAGATAAGTAAAAATCTGAATTTCCACATATAATCGTCACATTGCAGACATGATGCCCCAGGAGGATTAGCCTGAGATAAGATAGGCTTTACGTGGATGTATGATCTTCAGAAAGGGGCTTTATTTGAAAAAGTCGAGATCATTTATGATTTGAACTTCGGATATTTGTATGTCAAAAGAGAAAAAAAAGAAGAAAGAAAAAGGGGAAAGAAAGGAGGAATTAAAGGAAAGAGATGAGATTAATTAGAGTCGCCCTTACTATCATACCACAAAGGTGCTCTAAAAAGGAAAAATTTGGATCAGTTTGGGAACTGTCTGTACAATCTCTCCAGGCTTAAAAGGACAGTCAACACCAGAATTTCTGTTGTTTTAAAAGATAGATAATCCCTTTATTACCTATTCCCCAGTTTTGCATAACCAACACAGTTTTAATTATTATTATTACTAATAACAGGTATTTGTAGAGCGCCATCAGATGCTGCAGTGCTATAAACATAGGCGGTATACAGGGAGTGCAGAATTATTATGCAAGTTGTATTTTTGAGGATTAATTTTATTATTGAACAACAACCATGTTCTCAATGAACCCAAAAAACTCAATATCAAAGCTGAATAGTTTTGGAAGTAGTTTTTAGTTTGTTTTTAGTTATAGCTATTTTAGGGGGATATCTGTGTGTGCAGGTGACTATTACTGTGCATAATTATTAGGCAACTTAACAAAAAACAAATATATACCCATTTCAATTATTTATTTTTACCAGTGAAACCAATATAACATCTCAACATTCACAAATATACATTTCTGACATTCAAAAACAAAACAAAAACAAATCAGTGACCAATATAGCCACCTTTCTTTGCAAGGACACTCAAAAGCCTGCCATCCATGGATTCTGTCAGTGTTTTGATCTGTTCACCATCAACATTGCGTGCAGCAGCAACCACAGCCTCCCAGACACTGTTCAGAGAGGTGTACTGTTTTCCCTCCTTGTAAATCTCAAATTTGATGATGGACCACAGGTTCTCAATGGGGTTCAGATCAGGTGAACAAGGAGGCCATGTCATTAGATTTTCTTCTTTTATACCCTTTCTTGCCAGCCACGCTGTGGAGTACTTGGACGCGTGTGATGGAGCATTGTCCTGCATGAAAATCATGTTTTTCTTGAAGGATGCAGACTTCTTCCTGTACCACTGCTTGAAGAAGGTGTCTTCCAGAAACTGGCAGTAGGACTGGGAGTTGAGCTTGACTCCATTCTCAACCCGAAAAGTCCCCACAAGCTCATCTTTGATGATACCAGCCCAAACCAGTACTCCACCTCCACCTTGCTGGCGTGAGTCGGACTGGAGCTCTCTGCCCTTTACCAATCCAGCCACGGGCCCATCCATCTGGCCCATCAAGACCCACTCTCATTTCATCAGTCCATAAAACCTTAGAAAAATCAGTCTTGAGATATTTCTTGGCCCAGTCTTGACGTTTCAGCTTGTGTGTCTTGTTCAGTGGTGGTCGTCTTTCAGCCTTTCTTACCTTGGCCATGTCTCTGAGTATTGCACACCTTTTGGGCACTCCAGTGATGTTGCAGCTCTGAAATATGGCCAAACTGGTGGCAAGTGGCATCTTGGCAGCTGCACGCTTGACTTTTCTCAGTTCATGGGCAGTTATTTTGCGCCTTGGTTTTTCCACACGCTTCTTGCGACCCTGTTGACTATTTTGAATGAAACGCTTGATTGTTCGATGATCACGCTTCAGAAGCTTTGCAATTTTAAGAGTGCTGCATCCCTCTGCAAGATATCTCACTTTTTTTGACTTTTCTGAGCCTGTCAAGTCCTTCTTTTGACCCATTTTGCCAAAGGAAAGGAAGTTGCCTAATAATTATGTACACCTGATATAGGGTGTTGATGTCATTAGACCACACCCCTTCTCATTACAGAGATGCACATCACCTAATATGCTTAATTGGTAGTAGGCTTTCGAGCCTATACAGCTTGGAGTAAGACAACATGCATAAAGAGGATGATGTGGTCAAAATACTCATTTGCCTAATAATTCTGCACTCCCTGTACAAGATAACATTTATAGGGATCAAATGGGTAGAGGGCCCTGCCGAGAGTTGCACTGTTGTAGTCGGCTCTTATGAAGGCTCTTATGTATAATAATACGTTTTACCTCTGTGATTACCTTGTATCTAAGCCTCTGCAGACTGCCCCTTATTTCAGTTTTACCTCTGTGATTACCTTGTATCTAAGCCTCTGTAGACTGCCCCCTTATCTCAGTTTTACCTCTGTGATTACCCTGTATCTAAGCCTCTGCAGACTGCCTCCTTATCTCAGTTTTACCTCTGTGATTACCTTGTATCTAAGCCTCTGCAGACTGCCCCTTATTTCAGTTTTACCTCTGTGATTACCTTGTATCTAAGCCTCTGTAGACTGCCCCCTTATCTCAGTTTTACCTCTGTGATTACCCTGTATCTAAGCCTCTGCAGACTGCCTCCTTATCTCAGTTTTACCTCTGTGATTACCTTGTATCTAAGCCTCTGCAGACTGCCCCTTATTTCAGTTTTACCTCTGTGATTACCTTGTATCTAAGCCTCTGTAGACTGCCCCCTTATCTCAGTTTTACCTCTGTGATTACCCTGTATCTAAGCCTCTGCAGACTGCCCCCTTATCTCAGTTTTACCTCTGTGATTACCTTGTATCTAAGCCTCTGCAGACTGCCCCTTATTTCAGTTTTACCTCTGTGATTACCTTGTATCTAAGCCTCTGTAGACTGCCCCCTTATCTCAGTTTTACCTCTGTGATTACCCTGTATCTAAGCCTCTGTAGACTGCCCCCTTATCTCAGTTTTACCTCTGTGATTACCTTGTATCTAAGCCTCTGCAGACTGCCCCTTATCTCAGTTTTACCTCTGTGATTACCTTGTAACTAATCCTCTGCAGACTGCCCCTTATCTCAGTTTTACCTCTGTGATTACCTTGTATCTAAGCCTCTGCAGACTGCCCCCTTATATCAGTTTTACCTCTGTGATTACCTTGTATCTAAGCCTCTGCAGACTGCCCCCTTATGTCAGTTTTACCTCTGTAATTACCTTGTATCTAAGCCTCAGCAGACTGCCCCCTTATCTCAGTTTTACCTCTGTGATTACCCTGTATCTAAGCCTCTGCAGATTGCCCCCTTATCTCAGTTTTACCTCTGTGATTACCTTGTATCTAAGCCTCTGCAGACTGCCCCTTATTTTAGTTTTACCTCTGTGATTACCTTGTATCTAAGCCTCTGTAGACTGCCCCCTTATCTCAGTTTTACCTCTGTGATTACCTTGTATCTAAGCCTCTGCAGACTGCCCCCTTATCTCAGTTTTACCTCTGTGATTACCTTGTATCTAAGCCTCTGCTGACTGCCCCTTATCTCAGTTTTACCTCTGTGATTACCTTGTATCTAAGCCTCTGCAGACTGCCCCTTATTTCAGTTATTTTGACAGACTTGCATTTTAGCCAATCAGTGCTCACTCCTCAGTAAATTCATGTGCATGAGCTCAAAGTTATCTATATGAAACACATGAACTAACGCCCTCTAGTGTTGAAAAACTGTCAAATGCAGAGGCTGCCTTTAAGGTCTAAGAAATTAGCATATGAACCTCCTAGGTTTAGCTTTCAACTAAGAATACCAAGAGAACAAAGCAAAATTATTGATAAAAGTACATTGGAAAGTTGTTTAAAATTACATGCCATATCTGAATCATTAAAGTTTTTTTTGGACTTGACTGTCCCTTTAACAATCTGATAAAAAGTTTGTTGTGGATAAGGAGAATAAAGGAAGAAAAAGGGAGACCAGACCAAGTTGACTAATTGGAGATGGTGCTAGGGAGCTAACCCACACCTAGTTAAGGAGTCTCTTGGAACCTGTAGCTAAGAAGTGAGAAGGAACCATCTATTACCCCTGCCATGTGGATATTTCATTTACAGAGTTTGGGCATATTAACAGCGGGCACCTGATGGTGGATATTTCATTTACAGAGTTTGCGCATATTAACAGCGGGCACCTGATGGTGGATATTTCATTTACAGAGTTTGCGCATATTAACAGTGGGCATCTGATGGTGGATATTTCATTTACAGAGTTTGCGCATATTAACAGAGGGCACCTGATGGTGGATATTTCATTTACAGAGTTTGCGCATATTAACAGCGGGCACCTGATGGTGGATATTTCATTTACAGAGTTTGGGCATATTAACAGCGGGCACCTGATGGTGGATATTTCATTTACAGAGTTTGGGCATATTAACAGCGGGCACCTGATGGTGGATATTTCATTTACAGAGTTTGGGCATATTAACAGTGGGCATCTGATGGTGGATATTTCATTTACAGAGTTTGGGCATATTAACAGCGGGCACCTGATGGTGGATATTTCATTTACAGAGTTTGCGCATATTAACAGTGGGCACCTGATGGTGGATATTTCATTTACAGAGTTTGCGCATATTAACAGCGGGCATCTGATGGTGGATATTTCATTTACAGAGTTTGCGCATATTAACAGCGGGCACCTGATGGTGGATATTTCATTTACAGAGTTTGCGCATATTAACAGCGGGCACCTGATGGTGGATATTTCATTTACAGAGTTTGGGCATATTAACAGCGGGCACCTGATGGTGGATATTTCATTTACAGAGTTTGGGCATATTAACAGTGGGCATCTGATGGTGGATATTTCATTTACAGAGTTTGGGCATATTAACAGCGGGCACCTGATGGTGGATATTTCATTTACAGAGTTTGCGCATATTAACAGCGGGCATCTGATGGTGGATATTTCATTTACAGAGTTTGCGCATATTAACAGCGGGCACCTGATGGTGGATATTTCATTTACAGAGTTTGCGCATATTAACAGCGGGCACCTGATGGTGGATATTTCATTTACAGAGTTTGGGCATATTAACAGCGGGCACCTGATGGTGGATATTTCATTTACAGAGTTTGGGCATATTAACAGTGGGCATCTGATGGTGGATATTTCATTTACAGAGTTTGGGCATATTAACAGCGGGCACCTGATGGTGGATATTTCATTTACAGAGTTTGCGCATATTAACAGCGGGCACCTGATGGTGGATATTTCATTTACAGAGTTTGCGCATATTAACAGCGGGCACCTGATGGTGCATATTTCATTTACAGAGTTTGGGCATATTAACAGCGGGCACCTGATGGTGGATATTTCATTTACAGAGTTTGCGCATATTAACAGCGGGCACCTGATGGTGCATATTTCATTTACAGAGTTTGGGCATATTAACAGCGGGCACCTGATGGTGCATATTTCATTTACAGAGTTTGGGCATATTAACAGCGGGCACCTGATGGTGGATATTTCATTTACAGAGTTTGGGCATATTAACAGCGGGCACCTGATGGTGCATATTTCATTTACAGAGTTTGGGCATATTAACAGCGGGCACCTGATGGTGGATATTTCATTTACAGAGTTTGGGCATATTAACAGCGGGCACCTGATGGTGGATATTTCATTTACAGAGTTTGGGCATATTAACAGCGGGCACCTGATGGTGGATATTTCATTTACAGAGTTTGGGCATATTAACAGCGGGCATCTGATGGTGGATATTTCATTTACAGAGTTTGGGCATATTAACAGCGGGCACCTGATGGTGGATATTTCATTTACAGAGTTTGGGCATATTAACAGCGGGCACCTGATGGTGGATATTTCATTTACAGAGTTTGCGCATATTAACAGCGGGCACCTGATGGTGGATATTTCATTTACAGAGTTTGGGCATATTAACAGCGGGCACCTGATGGTGGATATTTCATTTACAGAGTTTGCGCATATTAACAGCGGGCACCTGATGGTGGATATTTCATTTACAGAGTTTGGGCATATTAACAGCGGGCACCTGATGGTGGATATTTCATTTACAGAGTTTGCGCATATTAACAGCGGGCACCTGATGGTGGATATTTCATTTACAGAGTTTGCGCATATTAACAGCGGGCACCTGATGGTGGATATTTCATTTACAGAGTTTGGGCATATTAACAGCGGGCACCTGATGGTGGATATTTCATTTACAGAGTTTGGGCATATTAACAGCGGGCACCTGATGGTGGATATTTCATTTACAGAGATTGCGCATATTAACAGTGGGCATCTGATGGTGGATATTTCATTTACAGAGTTTGGGCATATTAACAGCGGGCACCTGATGGTGGATATTTCATTTACAGAGTTTGCGCATATTAACAGCGTGCACCTGATGGTGGATATTTCATTTACAGAGTTTGCGCATATTAACAGCGGGCACCTGATGGTGGATATTTCATTTACAGAGTTTGTGCATATTAACAGCGGGCACCTGATGGTGGATATTTCATTTACAGAGTTTGCGCATATTAACAGCGTGCACCTGATGGTGCATATTTCATTTACAGAGTTTGCGCATATTAACAGCGGGCACCTGATGGTGGATATTTCATTTACAGAGTTTGCGCATATTAACAGTGGGCATCTGATGGTGGATATTTCATTTACAGAGTTTGGGCATATTAACAGCGGGCACCTGATGGTGGATATTTCATTTACAGAGTTTGCGCATATTAACAGCGTGCACCTGATGGTGGATATTTCATTTACAGAGTTTGCGCATATTAACAGCGGGCACCTGATGGTGGATATTTCATTTACAGAGTTTGCGCATATTAACAGCGGGCACCTGATGGTGGATATTTCATTTACAGAGTTTGGGCATATTAACAGCGGGCACCTGATGGTGGATATTTCATTTACAGAGTTTGGGCATATTAACAGCGGGCACCTGATGGTGGATATTTCATTTACAGAGTTTGGACATATTAACAGCGGGCACCAGATGGTGGATATTTCATTTACAGAGGCCTAGATTTGGAGTTTGGCGTTAGCCGTGAAAACCAGCGTTAGAGGCTCCTAACGCTGGTTTTAGGCTAACTCCGGTATTTGGAGTCACTCAAAATAGGGTCTAACGCTCACTTTTCAGCCGCGACTTTTCCATACCGCAGATCCCCTTACGTCAATTGCGTATCCTATCTTTTCAATGGGATTTCTCTAACTCCGGTATTTAGAGTCGTGTCTGAAGTGAGCGTTAGACATCTAACGACAAAACTCCAGCCGCAGGAAAAAAGTCAGTAGTTAAGAGCTTTCTGGGCTAACGCCGGTTTATAAAGCTCTTAACTACTGTGCTCTAAAGTACACTAACACCCATAAACTACCTATGTACCCCTAAACCGAGGTCCCCCCACATCGCCGACACTCAAAATTTTTTTTAACCCCTAATCTGCCGACCGCCACCTACGTTATCCTTATGTACCCCTAATCTGCTGCCCCTAACACCGCCGACCCCTGTATTATATTTATTAACCCCTAATCTGCCCCCCTCAACGTCGCCTCCACCTGCCTACACTTATTAACCCCTAATCTGCCGACCGCAAAGCGCCGCCACCTACGCTATCCTTATGTACCCCTAATCTGCTGCCCCTAACACCGCCGACCCCTATATTATATTTATTAACCCCTAATCTGCCCCCCACAACGTCACCTCCACCTGCCTACACTTATTAACCCCTAATCTGCCGACCGGACCTGAGCGCTACTATAATAAAGTTATTAACCCCTAATCCGCCTCACTAACCCTATAATAAATAGTATTAACCCCTAATCTGCCCTCCCTAACATCGCCGACACCTAACTTCAATTATTAACCCCTAATCTGCCGACCGAATCTCGCCGCTATTCTAATAAATGTATTAACCCCTAAAGCTAAGTCTAACACTAACACCCCCCTAAGTTAAATATAATTTACATCTAACGAAATTAATTAACTCTTATTATATAAATTATTCCTATTTAAACCTAAATACTTACCTGTAAAATACATCCTAATATAGCTACAATATAAATTATAATTATATTAGAGCTATTTTAGGATTTATATTTATTTTACAGGTAACTTTGTATTTATTTTAACCAGGTACAATAGCTATTAAATAGTTAAGAACTATTTAATAGCTAAAATAGTTAAAATAATTACAAATTTACCTGTAAAAGAAATCCTAACCTAAGTTACAAATAAACCTAACACTAGACTATCAATAAATTAATTAAATAAACTACCTACAATTACCTACAATTAACCTAACACTACACTATCAATAAATTAATTAAATACAATTGCTACAAAGAAATACAATTAAATAAACTAGCTAAAGTACAAAAAATAAAAAAGAACTAAGTTACAAAAAATAAAAAAATATTTAAAAACATAAAAAAAATATTACAACAATTTTAAACTAATTACACCTACTCTAAGCCCCCTAATAAAATAACAAAGACCCCCAAAATAAAAAAATGCCCTACCCTATTCTAAATTACTAAAGTTCAAAGCTCTTTTACCTTACCAGCCCTGAACAGGGCCCTTTGCGGGGCATGCCCCAAGAAATTCAGCTCTTTTGCCTGTAAAAAAAAACATACAATACCCCCCCCCCAACATTACAACCCACCACCCACATACCCCTAATCTAACCCAAACCCCCCTTAAATAAACCTAACACTAAGCCCCTGAAGATCATCCTACCTTGTCTTCACCATACCAGGTTCACCGATCGGTCCAGAAGAGCTCCTCCGATGTCCTGATCCAAGCCCAAGCGGGGGGCTGAAGAGGTCCATGATCCGGCTATCAGCCAATCGGAATTAAGTTCAATCCGATTGGCTGATCCAATCAGCCAATCAGATTGAGCTCGCATTCTATTGGCTGATCGGAACAGCCAATAGAATGCGAGCTCAATCTGATTGGCTGATCGGATCAGCCAATCGGATTGAACTTGATTCTGATTGGCTGATTCCATCAGCCAATCAGAATATTCCTACCTTAATTCCGATTGGCTGATAGAATCCTATCAGCCAATCGGAATTCGAGGGACGCCATCTTGGATGACGTCATTTAAAGGAACCGTCATTCGTCGTTCAGTCGTCGGCCAGGATGGATGTTCCGCGGTGGAGGTCTTCAGGATGCTGCCGCTTCGCTCCGGATGGATGCCGCTTGGATGAAGACTTCAATCGGATGGAAGACCTCTTCTGGCCCGCTTGGATGAAGACTTCAGCCGGATCATGGACCTCTTCAGCCCCCCGCTTGGGCTTGGATCAGGACATCGGAGGAGCTCTTCTGGACCGATCGGTGAACCTGGTATGGTGAAGACAAGGTAGGATGATCTTCAGGGGCTTAGTGTTAGGTTTATTTAAGGGGGGTTTGGGTTAGATTAGGGGTATGTGGGTGGTGGGTTGTAATGTTGGGGGGGGGGTATTGTATGTTTTTTTTTACAGGCAAAAGAGCTGAATTTCTTGGGGCATGCCCCGCAAAGGGCCCTGTTCAGGGCTGGTAAGGTAAAAGAGCTTTGAACTTTAGTAATTTAGAATAGGGTAGGGCATTTTTTTATTTTGGGGGTCTTTGTTATTTTATTAGGGGGCTTAGAGTAGGTGTAATTAGTTTAAAATTGTTGTAATATTTTTTTTATGTTTGTAAATAATTTTTATTTTTTGTAACTTAGTTCTTTTTTATTTTTTGTACTTTAGCAAGTTTATTTAATTGTATTTCTTTGTAGCAATTGTATTTAATTAATTTATTGATAGTGTAGTGTTAGGTTAATTGTAGGTAATTGTAGGTAGTTTATTTAATTAATTTATTGATAGTCTAGTGTTAGGTTTATTTGTAACTTAGGTTAGGATTTCTTTTACAGGTAAATTTGTAATTATTTTAACTATTTTAGCTATTAAATAGTTCTTAACTATTTAATAGCTATTGTACCTGGTTAAAATAAATACAAAGTTACCTGTAAAATAAATATAAATCCTAAAATAGCTCTAATATAATTATAATTTATATTGTAGCTATATTAGGATTTATTTTACAGGTAAGTATTTAGCTTTAAATAGGAATAATTTATTTAATAAGAGTTAATTAATTTCGTTAGATTTAAATTATATTTAACTTAGGGGGGTGTTAGTATTAGGGTTAGACTTAGCTTTAGGGGTTAATACATTTATTAGAATAGCGGCGAGATTTGGTCGGCAGATTAGGGGTTAATAATTGAAGTTAGGTGTCGGCGATGTTAGGGAGGGCAGATTAGGGGTTAATACTATTTATGATAGGGTTAGTGAGGCGGGTTAGGGGTTAATAACTTTATTATAGTAGCGCTCAGGTCCGGTCGGCAGATTAGGGGTTAATAAGTGTAGGCAGGTGGAGGCGACGTTGTGGGGGGCAGATTAGGGGTTAATAAATATAATATAGGGGTCGGCGGTGTTAGGGGCAGCAGATTAGGGGTACATAGGGATAATGTAAGTAGCGGCGGTTTACGGAGCGGCAGATTAGGGGTTAATAATAATATGCAGGGGTCAGCGATAGCGGGGGCGGCATATTAGGGGTTAATAAGTGTAAGGTTAGGGGTGTTTAGACTCGGGGTACATGTTAGAGTGTTAAGTGCAGACGTAGGAAGGGTTACCGCATAGCAAACAATGGGGCTGCGTTAGGAGCTGAACGCGGCTTTTTTGCAGGTGTTTGGGTTTTTTTCAGCTCAAACAGCCCCATTGTTTCCTATGGGGGAATCGTGCACGAGCACGTTTTTGAGGCTGGCCGCGTCCGTAAGCAACTCTGGTATCGAGAGTTGAAGCTGCGTTAAAAATGCTCTACGCTCCTTTTTTGGAGCTTAACGCAGCCTTTATGTGGACTCTCAATACCAGAGTTATTTTTATGGTGCGGCCAGAAAAAATCCGGCGTTAGCTACGCGGGTCGTTACCGACAAAACTCCAAATCTAGGCCAGAGTTTGGGCATATTAACAGCGGGCACCTGATGGTGGATATTTCATTTACAGAGTTTGGGCATATTAACAGCGGGCACCTGATGGTGGATATTTCATTTACAGAGTTCGGGCATATTAACAGCGGGCACCTGATGGTGGATATTTCATTTACAGAGTTTGGGCATATTAACAGCGGGCACCTGATGGTGGATATATATTTGTATTATTCTTACATAGTGATTATACATAGGGGTATATTTAACAAGGGGCGAATAACCCTTGTTCCCCCTGTTTCCGCGCGAGCCTTCAGGAAACAGCAGTTATAAAGCAGCGGTCTAAAGACCACTGCTTGTCCACTGCCTCTGAGGCCGTGGACAGAAATCAACCCGATCGAATATGACGCGATTTGATCTAATACCAATTGGCCATGAATCTGCAGGGGCAGCATTGCACAAGCAGTTCACAAGAACTGCTTGTGCCATGATAAATGCAGACAGCGTAGGCTGTCGGCATTTATCGATGTGCGGCGGACAAGATGCGCTACCTCGTATCATATCCGCTCGCACTTTATTAAATTTGCCCCATAGAGTCCGACTGTTACTCACTTATAGAGGCATTTATGGTCTGGCATAATTATAGCCAAATTGTCTACTTTGTATCCTGTATGTGAGTATTTGTTTCAGTGAGAGTCCTCTTTCCTGTGTTTTTGTTTTGTTTGAAATTGACTCACGAAGATATGTACAGTATATTACTGACAGAGATTGTTCCCTTGTGGAGGTCTTCATCTTATGGTGTGAAACAGATGCTTTTTGTTTTCTTCCCTTCACATTATTATTTTCACACTATTTTTTTTATTTGTTTACAATTGTCCTATCTATTGTCACCCAAGGGAGAAATTGTGTCAGGTGGAAAGCTATACAGAATCTGTTATTGTTAGGTTGTAAGGAAAAATCACCAATTTTATTTTTTTTGTTATAGGGTGAGCCTTGTGCATTGTTGGACGCACTACACATTTCTGACTTTCTATACCAAGTTTTTTTTTAATTATTATTATTATTTTTCTATTTTTTTCTAATGGATACATTTTGTACTAAGGAGGTATTTTGAATATGTTTATATTGGGGTATAATAATCCAGTACTGTATTTCTCTTATCTCTACTAATAATCTGCCTTTTTTCTCCTTTCTTTGAAAACAGATCTTCTGTAAAGGGCGAACTTTAGGCTAGGGAGAATAGATACCTATGGATAAATGTATCTCCTCGGCTACTCATACTAAATATTCTATAATGTCAGGGAGAAATAGGCATCAAGAGAAAAAACAAACGAGAGGTAGCACAGAGGCAAGTCTAGAATCCCTTCACGAGAAGGGAGCTGAATTAGCAGGAAAACATATTAAGTGGTTTAGGGCCAACTGTTCCCCTCGTAAGACTATGTTCCCCTGTAGCCAACCTCCTATTTGAAAACATCCCTTGTTCCCTCTACCAATAAATACACAACACTGTTGTAGTGGCAAAAAATTGTAAAGGTCACTTTATATACATATCAGTAATGGCAATGAGTCTCCTAACTAAACCCCTTAATTGCGGCGGACTTGACAATTAACACTGAAATGTTTTCCAACATAGGGGGAGCCCGCGCTCCCCCAACCAGCCTATTATGTGCATAAATTACACCGCACCAAACGCTGCATTGCACATGTGAAAAACTTTTACCGGCTCGCCCGTCGGGGTCGTAGACCTATAGTTCCACTTACGCCCTGTGCATTACTCGGTCAAACCGTGCACCAATACTGGCCGCAAATTACCGCCACCATAAGCCAAAAAAGAGGGGACACTTTTTGCCGCCACCTCCCCACCATATTCCTACCCCTACCTGACCGTGACCTCCTCTTACCATGCTTTGCAAGGTGACCTTTATGTCTTCCAGAAACATGCCTAACCCGATATCCGATAGGTGTACCCCATCTGGTCTGTACAGTTCCGCACAATCCACATTTATTTTTGTATGTGCTGCCCATCCATGCCTTTCTGGCCCATGTAGGGTCATGATAAATTTTGTAACCGCTCTATTAAATCTTTTCCTTGCCCAAAATGCTCCTCTCTGAGACTCTACCCCAACCCAGATCTGCCTTGATATTATGGGAGACCAAACTAGCCTAAGGTGTTTCATTTCGTAGTAAGCCACTGTATGTCTGATTTGATAGCCGCGATCAGATCTATATTTTGCCAGTATCCTATGTCGTTTCCCCCCAAGTGGATTACTATAATGTCTGGGGGACCCCCACCTTGCCACTGCCTGGTTAATAGCCTGTGTAAGGTGTTCCCATCTCATGCCTCTCCTCCCTATCCATCTTATTGACACTTTACTAAGGTAGAAGCCTAATTGTTGGTAATTATCCTTCACCGCCTTAACTGCTGCCCAGTGTATGTAGGAGTGCCCAACTATCCCTACTCTCATCGCACTCTCCCTTTCACCTGTACGGAAACAAAGAAAGACAAAGAATAGTTACCACTCATCTATTATTAATAAGCCTCCAATGAATATTTACCATTTCTGCGGAATGTTATCAATAATTTTTTTATTTTTTTTTATGGTCTTACATATGCCTTAAAACAGTTCGACCTCCACCTACCTAGTTTCTTAATCTGCTCCTCTGTTGCCCCACTTAATGCTGCTGATGTCGCTGCTCCTATTCTAAAAGAGTGTGTGTTATACCTGGAGGCCTCCCACCCCAGTGTACTGTTAATTTCAGAACTTGTTTGAATTGAAAAATAGAAACCAGTTCTCCCTTGACGTGTGAAAACAGTTGATTACCCCCTTTTGGACGAGTAGCAATATAATTATGCAAGTTTCTTAGCGGCATGTTCCCTTATCCATGTCTTTATTAATGGATATCCAACATCCCTTTCCCTGTTGGTCAGTTTTTGACTTCCTCACGTACACCATTATGGAGTCGTGGTACCATCGTACCTGATCGAATTGTAATCCCCCTTCCTGGCCCTTTTTGCTTTTTGCTACTACTTCATTCACTCTAAACGCCCCTGCGAATGCTAATGAGTATAGAGCTCTAAATAATTTAGTTTCAAATTTGTCTTTACAAATATACTTTAATTTCTTTAGAATTAAAGCCAGTCCTTCTTTTGTTATGGGTTCCCTTTGGTCTTCTTATGGGGTTCCCTTATCTCACCCTTTCACAACTTTCTTAACCATAAACTGCTTAGTGTAGTCCCTGTGTCCCAACAGTTGATTAAAATGATACTGCAGCTAGTTTTGCCTTGATTAGGCCTTTTTTGACCCCTTTCTTCTTTTGTGTAGCCATGTATTCGCACAGCGCCATTAGAGAGTTGCCCTGTCTCTGTTTTTTTTGTCAGGAATGAGACCCATTCTCCCCAGTACCTTCTGTAATTGTTCCATGTTCTGGGGGTGAAGGATTGTTTTATCAAATCCCCAAGGATGCTTTCAGATTCACAACCTGCCAAAGATAGCATGGGCAAGCTGTTCTAGTTTTTTTTGCGTTAGGTGCCACATTCCAGAACACATCCCATTCACCCCGTGATAGTGCATCGGCTGTAAATGTGATGTTACTTTGCATACACCTAAGTACCAATAACCAATAAAATTTTAATGACTGGCTTTGATTTTGAAGCTAAATTGTTAATTGCATGCACTACACTCATGTTGTCAGTCCAAAATCTCACACTTTTGTCTCTTAAATGATTAGGCCAAATGTCAACCACAACCACTATTGGGAAAAGCTCCAAGAGTGTGAGATTTTTTGTAGCTCCTTTTTCCACCCAATTCTTTGGCCATGTCTCTGCGCACCATTTTCTGTGTAAATAAGCCCCAAACCTATGGGTGTCTGCTGCATCTGTGAACAAGTGTAGCACCTGGTTGGAGTGGGGTCCCTTTTGTCAAATTCTAACTCTGTTAAACTGTGATATAAATTTTGGCCACATTTGCATGTCCTCCCTCATCTCGTTAGTCAATTTTATGTTGCTTCTTGGGTTATTAAGATCTGCTGTAGCTTGTTCCAAACGCCTGTTGAAAATTCTGCCCATGGGGAGAACCTTACATGTAAAGTTTAGGAGCCCTAGCAGTGCCTGCATATCCCTGAGTGTTATATAACTTGATGTGCTTGCCTTATTTAATTGATTAACCAGCTTCTCCAACTTGTCACGAGGAAGGCTGCACTTTTCCCCAAGTGTATCTATTTGTATACCCAGAAATGTCAGTGACGTTACTGGTCGATCTGTCTTTTCCTGTGCTATAGGGACCCCTAATTGTTTAAGCAGTGATTGTAGCTGGACCATTAACAAAATACACTGCTTTGTTCCCCTTTCCACTCCAATCAAAAAGTTGTCCAAATAGTGTGCTATACTGTTCTCACCACTAACATGTCGTGTATAAATGAGCTGAACTCCTCGAAGTATGCACAGGATATTGCACAGCCCATTGGCAAACAATGGTCATAGAAATATTGCCCCTGAAATTTGATTCAACCTATAGCTCTGTGGGTGTAACGGTAGCAATCTAAATGCCGCTTCAATGTCTATTTTTCCCAATTCTGCACCTGGTCCTAACCTTTTTATCCTTTGGACTGCCTGGTCAAAGGATTGGTATTTCACTGAACATAACTGTTCATCTATAGCATCATTTACTGAAGTACCTTTCGGCGTGGACAAATGATCAATGAGTCTAAATTTCCCCTGCTCTTTTTTTTTGGCACTACCCCCACTGGTGAAATTACCATATTGGATAATGGTGGCTTTTTAAACGGACCAGCTACCCTCCCCAAATTAACCTCTTTTCTAAGTTTCTCCCTCAGCACCTCTGGGTATTGGTAAGCTGATATTAAGTTACGTGATTTTCCGGTTTTAATCTCCCCTTGCGTTGGTATACAGAAGTCATTTGTGAATGACTCTGTCAGAAAGGTGGTTCTTTTTGTATTTTCGTAGGTTCTAAGCATTTTTACAATTATTGGGATATGGAGCGGGATGTGGTTAGTACGTTTGGGACTGGCTGGATCCCTTACCCTGTGTGGGCCAAAAGGGCCGCCTGGTGTTTCTATTAAAGTGAATGTAAATTTTTATGCTAAAGTGCCCGGTTTTTAAAACTTTGATTAAAAACAGGGGCACTTTAATTCATCAAAATTTACATTTCACTCCTGTTCTGAAAAAATACTTACCTTTTAAACTTCACAGCAGCTCCAGCTTCCTCCGGTCTCACAAGCCATTTCTGATGTCAGAAATGATTGATAGGTCATCCTCCAATCACAGCTTCCCCCCTGGGGGAATCAGTGTCTGATTCAATGCTGTGATTGGAGGAAGCTGGATGCCTCATTTTAGACCCAGGAAGAGGCTTTGAAACGGGTGGAGGAAGCTGGAGCTGCTGTGAAGTTTAAAAGGTAAGTTTATTTTCACAACAGGAGTGAAATGTAAATTTTGATGAATTAAAGTGCCCCTATTTTTAATCGAAGTTTGAAAAACCAGGCACTTTAGCATCAAAATTTCACTTTAAGTCTGCTCCTGGGTGAGCTCCCTTACAGTATCTGCATGCATGTTTAAAATTGCAATTTTGTCTGTCACATTTTTTGTCGTTATCTTTTTATTACTCTCATCCGTCGTGTGACTTCCAAAACTGTTACCATAATAACTTCCCTTCTACCGTCCAGTTTAACTAGTCTAGTCCACATGTTCAGTTCCTTTCTCCCAAAATATATAGCATTTGCTTTTCCTGAATTCAGTGTCATAATCCCTCCATGCCTGATCCCCAAAGGTTGTGTATACCTCCAATATGGTGTGCATATATATAGTCAGGCTCTACCCCTGTGTGGGTCTATCTTTCAAGTAGCATGCTGCATATATTAAAAAAACCTTCATCCATTGCACTATGTCCCTCCTAGGAGCATTTTTTCTGTGATCTATCACCTTTGTTATCCTTATCCTTCACTGCCTCCTTGGTTAATTGGAACACATCTCTGTACCGCCCCAGCCTTGCTTTCCTTATTGTTTTTTGTTTCAAATGATCCCATAAAGGATCCAGTTCACATGGAATATCTGATCTATCTGCTGAGTTAGCAACTCCCCCTCATACTTCTATTTGTTTGCTATCTGCTCTTAAGGTGTTGTTTGCGTACGCGCCTGTTGTGGCCCCCGTTTGCATAGTTGTTGTACTCTGACTGGTTTTCTTTTTCATTTTTTGCAGCAATTTAAGAATGTTATCACACTTGGACCTGTTATCCCCTCCCCCATCTGAATCGGAGTCGGAACCAGAGCTGTCTGACCCCGAGTCCGATGATGAATTTAGATCACTTATATTACATAATTCACTGTACTCACTTAGGCCCTTGGTAGTTTCAGTCTGATCCCTGCGTATCCCCTCTCGAGTGCTTCCTTCTGCATACTGCTGTGACCTGTGTTTCTCTTCTGAGGCTGTAAATCGCACTTGCGCCACTTTCGGAGCAATCCATTTCCTGTGGTGGCTGCTGTAGTGCTGGGAAGATGGGGAGAGGGGAGCAAAATATGGGTGGTGTGGGAGAACCCTAGGAGGGGGAGGGGACAGGAAATAGGGATGGGAGACCTCCCAAGCGGGAGCAGTACAGGATGAAAGAGGGGGATGGAAATGGGAATTGTATTGAGGGGATGAAGGGATGGGCCATCTACAGTTGTACTTTATATGGTGCTTATAGGGGGGGGGCAGGCTGGGATGACCCTGAGTCAAAACCCCAGCGTGCATTCTAGGGGAGGGCATGGGTGCCCTGTGAAAAACTTCTAGCCCCTTATGTGCCCGGTTGTTAGGGGGTGGGCTAATCCTGCTAGATTCCCCTGCTCGTTTACTAGGGGGGGGGTGAAGGGTCTAATTCTGGTCTAAGTGGGGGTGAGGGGAAGGGTTAATGAGTGCTGGAGAGGGAGAGGGGATATGGTGCGCAGCACTGGTTTGCTTATAGAAGTCTTTTCACTTGGAAGGGGACCTGGGGAATTTAAATGGCTGTGCGCATGCGTGACTGGAAGCAATGTCCCTGTTCACTTCCGGTGCCACTTCGGTAAAGGGGAATGACCGGGAGGTCCCTCCGACTCTGAGCCTACTTGTCTATTAGAGGAGGGAACGGAGGTACCAGCGTTATCCTCCATTCCCTGGGAACAATAGGCCTTGCTGGGTGGTGCTTCCGATACCGGGAATGACGACCGCGGTCGTTTCCGGGATTGGCCGGGGGGGGGAGGGGATACCGCAGAGGCGGCCATGTTAGAAGGGAACCGCCTATGCCCCACAGCTGCTGCACGGCTCCATGCGGTCTAGGGAAAGTGTGCTCAGTAGACTGGTGGCGGGGGGCTATCCACGCAGGAGGGACTGGGTGGGAGGTAAAGGAGGCCTGGGGAGGAGGACCTGGATACTGGTTAGGTGTCCAGAGAAGGCGAGCTACAGGGGGAGCGGATAGAGCTGCTAGAGGATGCGTGCAATGGGGGGGGAAATAGGGAAAAGGGAGCAGGGACAACCAGGGGAAGGAGAAGGGATGGAGGGTGCAGCGGTACTTTTAGCCCCTAGTTTATACTTAACTGCTGCTCTTTTGTTCCTCCTAGGTAGCTGGATGGTCACCACGCTGTCCTGCAATCTTTTAGGGGGAATTTGTTTCCTGCTTCGCCGATCCATGCTGCTTCAGACTCCAAGAATGCCCAGGTCCGACCCTGCAACAAAAAAGACAAATTGAAACTGATGCTGCAGAGAAAGGTAAGCCCTTATATCCCTTCCTACCCCCCTCTCTTGACCCTCCTTCGGCCTATCCCTATTCCTCCCCCCTTTCTCTGGTTTGCATGCAGCTCCCCCCTCCCAACCCCCCTCTTGCTCACAGGGAGTGGAGAGTTGCTGGCCATGTTTACTCTTTCCATTGTCCCGGACACTTACTGTGCTCCCTGCCTATGTGGCACTCCACACTCAGAAGTTTTGAAACAGATTAGTGCCTTTTTTATACCCATATTTGACTCTTTACAAAATAGTATAGATGCAATCTCACTAGAAATGAAGCAATTCTCCTCTAGAGTAGCCTTAGTTGAACAACGAATATCAGATCTTGAAGATAAAGATATTGCCTAAAGGGACAGTCAAGTCCAAAATAAACTTTCATGATTCAGATAGGACATGTCATTTTAAACAATTTTCCCATTTACTTTTATCACCAATTTTGCTTTGTTCTCTTGGTATTCTTAGTTGAAAGCTAAACCTAGGAGGTTCATATGCTAATTTCTAAGCCCTTGAAGGCCGGCTCTTCTCTCTGGGAATTTTGACAGTTTTTCACCACTAGAGGGTGTTAGTTCATGTGTGTCAAATAGATAACACTGTTCTCACGCACGTGGAGTTCCTAGGAGCCAGCACTGATTGGCTAAAATGCATGCCTGTCAAAAGAACTTAAATAAGGGGGCATTTTTCAGAGGCTTATAAACAAGGTAATCACAGAGGTAAAATGTGTACTTATATAACTGTAATGATCAGCAATTCGATTGCTGTTTCTTTAGTCTGATTATGAGTATTCTCTGGTAAATAGTTTGTATGTATCATGTGATTAAGTCTGTCTGCTAGTGAGGAGACAGAGTCTTAATCACCTGGATTAATGTAGCCCGGAATATTCACCTCAAAATTATAAGTAGTAAGATCAGGTGAATTATATCTGGGTCCAGAGATAAGTTTGTACTGTGTAAACTTTTAGATAATAAGTAGCAGTTTATATAGGTTTGTGACAGATAAGTGAGGTCCCCTTTAAGGTAATACTGTGCCTTTAAATAATACACCTTGCGGTAAAGATAAGTTCACAGTGTGGAGTATAATGTTTCAGCTTGCTGGGCCTTTAAATAATACACCTTGCGGTAAAGATTTGTAAACAGTGTTAAGAATACTGTATCAGCTTGCTGCGCTGTTAAACATTACACCATACAGTAAAGATAAGTTCACAGTGTGGAGTATAATGTTTCAGCTTGCTGGCCCTTTAAATAATACACCTTGTGGTAAAGATAAGTTCACAGTGTTAAAGGGACATAATACTCATATGCTAAATCATTTGAAACTGATACAGTATAACTGTAAAATGCTGACAGGAAAATATCACCTGAGCATCTCTATGTTAAAAAGGAAGATATTTTACCTCACAATTTCCTCAGCTCACCAGAGTAAGTTCTGTGTAAAAAGTTATACTCAGCTGCTCCCAGCTGCAGGTAAAAAAATTAAAAAAATTAAGAAATGAACTGCAGCCAATCAGCATCAGCAGTGCTGAGGTCATGAACTCTTACTGTGATCTCATGAGATTTGACTTAACTCTAATCAGATTTGATAGTAAGCTTCCTTTACCTGATTGGTGAAATAATATGAGAGTGCACGAAGCTCATCCTTTCTGTTGTCCCGGGACAGACACACTAATATGCTGCTTAGAAATCCTTTACAATGGGAGGTGGCTACTGAGGAACTTTTGAGGTAAAATATCTTTCTTTTTTACATAGAGATTTTCAGGTGATATTTTCTAGTCAGCTTTTTACAGCTATGCTGCATCACTTTCAAGTGTTTAAACATTTGGGTATTATGGCCCTTTAAGTTTACTGTTTCAGCTTGCTGGGCCTTTAAATAATACACCTTGCGGTAAAGATTTGTAAACAGTGTTAAGAATACTGTATCAGCTTGCTGTGCTGTTAAACATTACACCATACGGTAAAGATAAGTTCACAGTCTTAACGGCAATGCTAACACTTGTATACGGAACCTGGCTCTAGCAGCTGTGTGCGTGCATCCTCTCTGATCCTCTCTGCAGATTGCGGCCTGTGTCCGTTAGACTGGAAGTTGTTAGAGCGGCGTGCGTGCTGCAGTTGCAACAGGTGACTTCTGCTTTAGATGAGAAGTAGCTTCAGTTGAAGGAGACAGAGCTAATCACAGAACAAGTGATACTCTGTTTTAGACAAGTAACAAGAAAGGCTGGAGAGTGAGTGGGTATCAACCTTCAATAAACCAGCAAAGGTTTATGGGAATAGAAAGCTTTTAAAGGAAAAGAGAGCCTGATAATTGATTCTTAAGGTGGTATGTGACGAGATGTAACAACATAAGTTAAGGTGGAAATGAGGAGTTCATGACACATCCCCCCCTCAAAGGAACCTCAAGGAGGTGTCAAGGCGCTGGACGATCAGGATCCCTACGATGGAACACAGACACCAGACGGGGAGCCGAGAGATTGGATGCTGGCTCCCAGGAATCCTCAGAAGAGTCATACCCCGACCAGCGGACAAGGTATTGGAGTTCAACGTGATACCTTCGGGAGTCGACTATAGAATGTACTTCATATTCGGGGTCAGGTGTGGGAGATTCTAGAGGAGATGGAGAGACATGAGTAGAGGGATCACAGGGCTTGACAAGTGACACATGAAACGTGGGATGTATGCGGTAAGTTGCTGGGAGTTGAAGGGTAACAGTGACAGGGTTACTTATAGCCACTATTGGAAAGGGTCCCACAAAAAGTTTATTGAATTTCCTACAGGGTGTAGGTAATTTAAGATTTTTGGTGGCGAGCCAGACTAAGTCACCCACTTTGTAGGCAGGTTGGGGACGATGGCGTAGGTCGTAACATCTTTTTTGGGTGGCTTGTGCTTGCTTGATGTTCTCTTGTATGACCGTATAGGTCTGTTTAATGGAGTTGACCAAGTCATTTACTTGTGGACAGGGACTGTTTGCAGGAGGTAGAGGGTGAAAATGAGGATGCCTTCCTGAGTTGACATAAAAGGGTGAAAATCCTGTGGATGAGTTGGTAGTGTTGTTGAATGAAAATTCTGCCTGGGGAAGGAGCGAAGCCCAAAAGTCGTGTTTATGGGAGCAAAAACATCTCAGGTATTGCTCCAACCATTGGTTGGTACGTTCGCATAGCCCATTTGTTTACAGGTGGTATGACGTAGTCAGGTGTTGCTGAATGCCAAGAGATTGACATAGAGATCTCCAAAACTTGGATGTAAATTGTGACCCTCTGTCACTGAGTACAGATACTGGAAGGTCATGCAGTCGAACAATCTCCTTGATAAATAGATCTGCAGTCTGCTGTGCTGTAGGAAGTGAGCCTGTAGGAATGAAGTGGGCCATTCTAGAGAACAGGTCCACAATGACAAAGATGACTGTCATGCCACAGGAGCTTGGAAGATCAATGATAAAATCCATAGAGACGTATGCCCATGGGTAGTCTGGTAAGGGTATGGTTTTCAATAGGCCCAAAGGGAGCTGATGAGATGGTTTACAGGTTTGACAGGTGGAACAGGAACTTATATATTGTTTTACTGCGTGTCTCATAGAAGGCCACCAGAAGTGCCTTTGTAGAAGGTCATAGGTCTTATGTATCCCCAAATGACCAGCTAAGGAGGAATCATGAGTTATGGATAACACTTTTGTCCGGAGGGATGGTGGTATGTAATATCTTGACTTATTACAGAGGATACCGTTTTGATCGGGGATGAGAGGGTAAGTAGCCTTTGTTGTATCCAATTGTTGTTGGTTCTTTAATTCAGTGCTATCAGGTGAAAGTACACCGATTATGGATGTAAAGGGAACTATTGTTGAGTTGGGTGGAGCTGTGGAAGGCTTAATATCTTTTCGAGACAGCGTCTGCCTTACCGTTTCTTGATCCAGGTCGATATGTGATGGTGAAAGTGAATCGTGAAAAGTACAAGCTCCACCTGAGCTGACGAGCTGACAAAGTACGACTAGTTTGGAGATATTGTAAGTTTTTATGGTCCGTATATATTACAATTGGATGTTCTGCACCCTCCAGCAAATGTCTCCACTGGTCAAATGAAGTCTTAATTGCGAGAAGCTCCTTTTCCCCCACCGGATAGTTGAGTTCAGCAGGTGTAAGGAGTCTGGAGAAGTAACATACTGGGTGCAAAGGATCTTTCGGTAAGAGTCTCTGGGATAGAATAGATCCGATGGCGTATTCAGACGCATCCACTTCCAATACGAATTGTGCTTTGCTGTTGGGAATGTGTAGTACAGGGGAAGTGACAAAAAGAGATTTCAGGAGTTCAAATGCTTTTTGAGCTTCTGGAGTCCAAATGAATGGTTTGGAGGTCCTAGTCAGGTTAGTGAGTGGCCTAGCAATGGCTGCAAAATTGCAGATAAAGTGCCTATAAAAATTGGCGAAGCCTAAAAACCGCTGGACTTCTTTTATGTTGGAAGGTATAGGCCAAGTGGTGATGGCAGAGATTTTACTATCCTCCATAGATACCCTGCTTTTGCTAATGCGATAGCCAAGAAATGATACCTCATTTACATGGAAGAGACACTTCTCCAACTTGACATACAGCTTATGAGTCTGTAATCTGGATAATACTAACCTGATGTGTTTGACATGTTCAGAGAAAGAGGAAGAATAGATAAGAATATTGTCTAGATAGACCACCAGAAAAGTGTCAAGGATGTCCCTAAAAATATCATTAATGAAATTCTGGAATGTTGCCGGAGCATTACACAACCCGAATGGCATAACAGTATATTCGAAAAGACCGTGCCTGGTCCTAAATGCAGTCAGCCACTCGTCTCCGGACATTATTCTTTCAAGGTTGTAGGCACCCCTAAGATCGAGTTTAGTAAAAATAGTGGCGCCTCTTAACCTCTCGATTAACTCGGGAATGAGAGGCAGAGGGTACCTGTTCTTTTTAGTACGCTTGTTTAATTCCCGATAATCTATTATCGGACGTAGAGACCCATCCTTGTTTTTCACGAAAAATATGCCGGCTCCGGCAGGGGAGGTGGAAGGCCTAATAAAACCTTTTTTTAGATTATCAGTGATATAGGTTTTTAGATGAGCCAATTCAGGTCTAGAAAGAGGATAGATGTGGCCGTAGGGAATGGTTGCCCCGGGCAGTAAGTCTATGGGGCAATCGTAAGGCCTGTGTGGGGGCAACGACTCGGCTTCTGTTTTATTGAAGACAGCAGAAAAGTCAGAATATTGTGTAGGAATAGGAGATGAAGAAGTGGTGAACAAGTGAGTGTTTGGAAAACAAGTTGAGACACAGTAGGTAGAGGAGAATGAAATGGTGAGGGTATCCCACTGTACCAGAGGTTGGTGTAGTTGAAGCCAAGTGATTCCCAGAACAATAGGGTAAATGGGAGAAGAAATAATGTCAAAGGAGATAGTTTCAGTGTGACCAGGTGGAGAGGAAACGAGTAAAGGAATATTCTGTTGAGACACTGGACCAGATGCTAAATGCGAACCATCAATTACTTTTATAGGCAAAGGTGTGCTTTTGAACTGAAAGGGTATTTTATTTAATTCAACCAAACGTAAATCAATAAAGTTGGCGCAAGCGCCTGTATCGATGATGGCGTTACACTCTATCATGTGTCAGTCCCACTGCAAAAGCAAGGGAATGGTAAGGTAAGCTGTAGCAGAGGTTTTTGTGTGGAAACAGTGTTTTATGTTACGGATCTTACCTATCTTCTGCTTTAGTAATAGAGGGCACTCCTTAACTGCATGACCAGTACCTGCGCAGTACATACATAAATTCGCAGTTCGGCGTCTAGCCTTTTCCTGCGGGGTAAGTGGACACCTAATAAAACTGATGTCCATGGGTTGGTTGGACGCTGGACCAACGGTTGGAGGAGTTGGCAGTACTCTGCGAACTGGTGCTGTAGAAGGGCTTCTTTCCTGTTTCCTCTCTCTAAGGGGTCTGTCAATTGTAATTGTGAGGGCATAAAGGTCGTCAAGTCGATCCGGTATTCCAATCCTGGCGAGCTCATCCTTGATCTCCTCTGTAAGTCCGAGACGGTATTTGTTTTTTAGAGATACCTCATTCCAGAGGGAATCTCTAGCCCAGATTATAAATCTGGTAATGTACTCTTCTACCGGTGCTTTAGACTGCTTTAAGTTCCTGAGTTTACCTTCTGCAGTTATTTGACGGTAGGGGTCATCGTAGAGGCCTGATAATGCCTTTAGGAAAGCATCCAGGGAATTTAGAATGGGGTCCTGAGTCTAATAAAAGGAGTCGGCCCAGAGTATGGTTAGAACCTTGGACCTATCAGTTGCATATGTCCTAGGATGAAGGTCAAAAAGCAAGAGGCATGCATTCGTAAACTGCCTAAATGTGGAACGATCTCCAGAAAATTTCTCCGGGTAGGAGACTTGGGGTTCTGCTTGATGATCAGTTCCAGAGTTCCTATTTGACAGTGCTTCCCTTAAACAGGCTTTGAGACTCTGGTTTTCTACCTGCAGCTCTCTAAAAGCCTGTGTCAGAATATCCAAACGCTGATTTAGGGTATGGATTTGTGATGTCAGGTCACTGGGCTCCATTATCAAATATAGATTTTAAGGCTGGTTTATTATGTAATGATCAGCAATTCGATTGCTGTTTCTTTAGTCTGATTATGAGTATTCTCTGGTAAATAGTTTGTATGTATCATGTGATTAAGTCTGTCTGCTAGTGAGGAGACAGAGTCTTAATCACCTGGATTAATGTAGCCCGTTATATTCACCTCAAAATTATAAGTAGTAAGATCAGGTGAATTATATCTGGGTCCAGAGATAAGTTTGTACTATGTAAACTTTTAGATAATAAGTAGCAGTTTATATAGGTTTGTGACAGATAAGTGAGGTCCCCTTTAAGGTAATACTGTGCCTTTAAATAATACACCTTGCGGTAAAGATAAGTTCACAGTGTGGAGTATAATGTTTCAGCTTGCTGGCCCTTTAAATAATACACCTTGGGGGGGCGGAGCTAGCCGCAGTGCAGACCAGACGTGTTTCAGCTCAGCTCCTGAGACACAGGGTGCTTCTTACTAAATTAATTGACTAATTAGCAAAAAATTTAGACCAAAGTCCATGCATATGTAGCCCACTGACTAGCCCTATAGATCGGATCACTTTTTCTACATTTTCAAGAGACTTTGCTTGGATATAGTGATCGAGTCTGTGGCGGCGGCAATCTACACTGCTCCGGAGGTGACTCGGTGACTGGCGGCCTGTCAGACCTCACACTGGGATAAGCTGCGGAGGACCTTTGTCTCCTGGGGGTCTCCCTACTGTTACCAGCCGCCTGCCGAATACCACAAAGCTCCGGAGGGTCGGGGATCCGCTCCGGAGCACTCCCCCAGAAGAACACAGAGGCCGCGGGACTGATTGTTCCACCCGACCGAGTCTGAAGGACTCCTCCTGTTGGCGGAGATTGATTGCCAGCCTCACTTCACCTGACCAGCTCCGGAGGGCCGGGGATCCGCTCCGGAGCATACACCCAGCAGCCTGGCCCTGGGAGGAAGAAGGACCGCGCGGCTGGGAGCCTTACCTAGCTGCGCCAGTGACCCTCCAAGGTTAGTGCCGCCTATGTTGTGGACCTCAGGGGGTGTACGTCTGGGCCATTTGGGGG
This sequence comes from Bombina bombina, assembly GCF_027579735.1. Classification (NCBI taxonomy): domain Eukaryota; kingdom Metazoa; phylum Chordata; class Amphibia; order Anura; family Bombinatoridae; genus Bombina; species Bombina bombina. Next base: position 15,971,358 of record NC_069505.1, read on the forward strand.
AGAGGGAGAGCCTGTGTAATTAATCGGGGCCCACGCAGGAGGTTGTTAGAACGCTAACCTGCTTGAAAAAGGCGCGAACGCCCGCCATCTTGGGCCTAGTCTGGTGACTCATTTGACACTGCGCCACTGCATCCTAGAGGCCTCCTTGGGCTCCTCACACCCCGAGACTACCTAGGGCTCACTTCTGCTGATAACCCATACACTCCTAAGGAGGAAGCCATAGTATTTTACATAACACACACCTGGATTACACCTACCACCCTCCAGCTAACAAAACGCTGTGGCCCAGGCTGCTTCTCTATAGACTTTCAGCTTGTTATAAGATCTGCACTTGCCCACCTGAGAGGGAACATAAAGGGAACGGCTGAGGCATCGGCCCTGGTGCAGCTCTTCTCTCTGATTCCACGCAGCCTGCTCATATTCACAAACCCCTAGTGCAGAGAGCTACAGACATAGATAAAAGGAGAACTACCTAAGCCATTCTCCTTGGTCCGCCATACAATCTCCACACAAGTCAGCATCCTACTACATAAGCATCTGTGAACCTCTTTTGTTGCTAATTCCTCAACCCTATCAGGACAATACTAGAGGTTAATATTCAACTTTCCTACTACTTTACTTTTGTTGCAGTAACGCCAGCTCCTGTCGCTGGGCCCATCCACGGAGGACATCCACACACACTGAGCATTTGTACTAATTTACCTAGTCTAGCAGGTTGAGTGGTCTCAAAAAAGTTCAGCCTAGAGAGCCTTACATAAAGTGACAGTGACTGTGCATTCTCTCTTACTGCATAGTCTGGGAGGAAAATAATTGACCCCACCTCTGGATAATAACTTACATAGCCCCCTTTCCTATCAGATAACTCAGAGAACTTGATCTCTGCTACCCCATTTCCACTTTACTCTCTCGAGACTGTGGGACTCTATTCTGAACTCTTAGTAAATGAATAAATGTGAAAGGCTGCTGCGTCAGTGCAATTGTCCTTGGGCTTGATACCTAAGGTGTAGTGTCATTTCATAACAACTGTTTCCTTCCACAGGTTTTCCTCAGACCCTAACTGGTTACCGGCCTCTGTTCCTCTGTGGCCTTGTTTAGAGTGGAATGTTTTATCCTATTTGATTGTATTGACCCCACATAACTTTTGTTCTCTCCCCTACAGAACTTGTGATTCCACATTACCTGGACCCCAGTTTCCCCTGCCTGTCTACTGCACTTACCCAAATTATTAACTATTTGAGAAAGCAATCTTAGCCTTTCGCTCTGTGCACTAGCTGACAGGGGCCACGGCTCCGAATAACCTAGGTTTACAAGCCCGTCTGTGTACTAATATCACTTTCTCACCTTATATTCTGACACAGTCGGATTCGCTATTGCTGATTTAACAAGGCACTTGTGGTATATTGACTGACCTCTAACTACTGCTGTCTAACCCCTCACCTCCCCGCTCCCGCCCGGCTAGTCCGGGTGGGTCACTTCCAATTCCCTTCCCCCTTCCTTCGGGTCGTATCCCCCTACTCCCCGAGGTGAGGGACTCGGGTGGTAGTAACAAAATTGAGTACTCATGTAACTTCTCCTTTTGAAGTGTGACTCAGCCCCGCTCTAACTACGATATAGGTATTATGTAAGCTACGTGCTTCACTTTGGTATGTATAACCCTTGAATTTCTTCCAAAACAGCAGGTTACTGCCCTTGAACCCCCAGAGACTTACTACCTTGCCTTCCGGAGATCTAATCACTAGCCTATAAGATGCCTCACATAATAAAGAAACATTCAAAGTCTAACCCCAAACCTAGGAAGACAGTCTTTGACCATTTTACCAACGCTTCCAAGGAACCCCCACCCCACCTTAGTGGTGAAATAAGTGAACCGGACTCCCAAGATGAAGAGTCTCAATCTAGCCAACACTCAGCATCTTCCTCCCAACATTACATTACAGAATCATCGCTCAAGAAACTCCTGGCCATCCAGACTAAGTCCATTACCCAAGAAATCCAGCGCAGCTCCGCAGAACATAAGAAAGAAATTTCAGAAATTGGTGACAGAGTTGATGCGCTGGAGCGCAAGCAAGATGATCAGGCTGATCAATCCAACATCCTGGCCTATGCCGAAAAGCTGGCTGAGCAGATCTCACAATTAGAATCTAAACTGGCTGACATGGAGGACAGATCGAGGCGAAGTAATATCAGATTCAGAGGAGTCCCAGAAACGGTGGCTCCAGCAGACATCCAAGGCTACCTTCAAGATCTCTTCAAAGAGCTTATAGGCACCCCTGAAGGCCTATCTGGCACAATGGAGAGAGCGCACAGGGCTCTGCGCCCCAGGTCGTGAGTTCTGACAAGCCGAGGGACATTGTAGTGTGCTTTCATAGCTACTTATATAAAGATCGCCTCCTTCAAGCTGCTTACCGTAAACCAAATCTAAGTGGTAGGTTTGAGGGGGTACAAATATTACCCGACCTTTCGGCACATACCCTCCAACAGCGTCGACACTTCCAGTCAGTAACCACTGCTCTGCGCAAGGCCAACTACCGATATCGATGGGGGTTCCCAACCAGGCTCATAGTCACCAAAGATAACCAATCCATAACCATCACCACACCCTCTCAGGGTATGACTCTATTAGCCTCATGGGGTCTATTAGTGGACCCCCTGAGTGTACGGGCTCAACCTCAATCTGCCTTGAGAGCTTCAGCCCCTGAATGGTCAACAAAAGAACAGATAATAAAAAGGCCCAAGATACAACATTTGCAAGCTTCTCAAGGACACCCTGAGCCCACTGAATAGGCTCCTACAGAAGTCACTTGACCTGGTTTAGAAGTATGTCGGCTCTTAGATCTCTCCTGATGGTACTTTCTGCCTAGCCTGCATTTTGTCTCAGGCAAGGTTCCTATGAGACTTTCTGAGCCGCTATAATGGTTATTTATGGAATAGGTTATATATTATAAGTTATGATAAGTTATGTTATTTGCTGTTTTGTAATTGTTTTGGTTTAAGCACTTTATATTATGACAAATACATTCTTAGAGCGGGGTTGACGTTTCTGCTCCGCTGTGCTAGCTCCGGAGCTGTTTACTCAGCCCCCCAACTGAAGCCCACGCTAGGGCTCCCTTGAGGTGGACTACTTCCACCACACCAGAGGCACTACTCAGTGTCCTCCTTTTCTACTTATCTATCCCCCCCTTCTCTTCTCTTTTTCCCCACTTTGTCTTCCAGACCCAGGTACTCCGACTTCCCGACTCCAACTCTCAATCATTACTAGACATGACTTGCTCTCCTTTGAGGTTTCTTACTCAAAACGTTAGAGGACTTAACACCCCCTTTAAGAGAAGTCTTTTATTGCGCTCGCTGAAACACCACAATCCTGACGTAGTGTTCCTCCAAGAGACGCATTGGTTAAATGATGAACCGATCAGACTTTCCTCCAGGGATTACACACATATTGAGTATGCTCCCTTTACCAAAAAAGCCAGGGGCACTGCAATTCTCCTGCACAAGAGACTAGCTATTGAACCAGTCTTGACCATCAGAGACCCACAGGCCAGATATATCATCCTGGTCTGTAATATTAACCACGTGCTCTATACACTTGTATCAGTCTATCTACCCAACACTCACCAACCCAAGTGCCTCAAACACATTCTCCACGTCATCTCCCAGCACAAACAGGGTAGGGTCGTTATCTCGGGCGACTTCAATATGACTTGGGAACCGAAACTAGATAGAAAATCTTCTGACTTAGCTAGGGCCCCTCCCTCTACTGAACGACTTGCAGCGAAATTCCGTACTCTCATGACAGGCTCAGGGTTATTTGACATTTGGAGGGCTATTCACACTCAAGACCGAGACTACACGCACTATTCACAGCCACATCGACAATACTCCAGACTCGACTACATATTCTCTACGGCAGACTCTCTAGATCTAGTCACTAACACGGCCATCCATATTTGCCCCTGGTCTGATCATGATTGCATTACTGCCGACCTTATATCTTCAAACACCACTCGCTCTAGACCCTCCTGGCGCATGCCCCACAACCTTTTGCAAGATATTCCCCTCAGAGAAAAATTACGTACAGAAATTAGACACTTTCTTGAAACCAACGACCGGGCACAGGTTGGTGATGACACCCTATGGGGAGCTGCTAAAGCAACCATAAGAGGCTTAATGATATCCGAACAGGCTAAAATACGAAGGCAAGCGGGTCTCTCGCTGTCTCAGTCTCACATTAAACTTAGAGAATTAGAGGCCCAAAATAGAGTAAAGCCTACTAACTCCTTAACGACACAAATAACCGATCTTAAAAATCACATCTCTCAGCTAGAGCTTCGGAGAACCCAGGACAACCTAACTAAACTTAAGCAACTGTATTTCTATAAGGGCAACAAGGCGGACACTCTCCTAGCCAATAAACTCAGAAACAGAACTAGTATCTCACGTATACATGGCATTGTCAAGGAGGGTTCCCTCCTTAAAATTCCCTCACAAATAGGGGAGGCTTTTGCCGAGTTTTACTCCAACCTCTATAACATAGAAAAATCCGAGAACCCCCCTGTGACCTCAGAAGACTCCATTCGCGAGTACTTAAAAGCTTTGAACCTACCGTCCCTCTCACCCGATCAAAAGGAAACCCTAAACCTGCCACAAGTTATCAAGAATTCTAAATCATTTAAATCACCTGGGCCAGATGGCTTCCCAGTGCATTTCTATAAAACCTATATCCAAGAACTCTCCCCCCTGCTTCTTAGACTCTTCAACTTGGCTAGGAAGGAAGGTAAATTTAAGAGTGAATTTCTTGAAGCCACTATTGTAACTATATTGAAACCTAATAAGGACCCCTCTCTTTGTGCCAGCTACAGGCCAATCTCACTAATCAATACTGATATTAAGTTCTTCTCCAAAATTTTAGCTAATCGTATTGCCAACCTTCTCCCCTATTTAATCAACCCAGACCAGGTAGGATTTATCCCCAAAAGAGAGGGACCAGATAATACTAGAAGACTCTTGAATGTGATGACTCTGTCGTCTAGCCTCAACAAACCTATGGCGATTATATCGTTAGATGCAGAAAAGGCCTTTGATCGGGTGAGATGGCGCTTTCTGTGGGAAGTACTAGATACCTTTCAATTTCCAAGCTCCCTCATGGGAGCAATTAAAGCCTTATACTCTACTCCCTCCGCCTCGGTAAAGGGACTCGGTTTCCAAACTCCCCCTTTCCAAATATCCAACGGGACTAGACAGGGCTGCCCCCTATCACCCCTGCTTTTCACGCTGGCCATCGAGCCGTTGGCAGAACAAATTAGACTTGACCCGCACATGAGGGGGATTACCCTATGTGGTACCAAACATAATATAGCCTTATTTGCTGACGACATTACCCTTTTCTCCTCGGATCTCGCGACCACCCTCCCTAGACTTTTACTGATAGTCAGGGAATTTAGTGCCCATTCGCATTACAAACTAAATACTCCTAAAACTGAGATTTACACTCAAGGCTACCAGAACTCGACTGTGGCCCCCCTAAAATCCAAATATCCGTTCAGATGGTCGGAAACTTCAGTGACCCATTTGGGAGTTAAACTGTCCAACGACTTCCCCCGGATTATCAGGGATAATTACCTCCCCTTGCTATCGGAGCTTCGCTCCCTCAGTAAGAGTTGGAACCTCTCGCAAGTCTCATGGCTGGGACGGATCGCAGCTTTAAAGATGTCTTTTCTACCTCGTCTCACATACTTATTCCGCTGTCTGCCAATCAGAGTTCCCAGGCATATTCTATTACAACTTCAGAGCGAGTTCACTAAACATATATGGCAGAACAAACCCCCAAGAGTGGCGCAGAGAGTTCTGCAGCTGCCTAGGTCAAAAGGAGGTTTGGGCTCTCCCTCGATAGTGAGATACTACGAGGGAGCCATGCTCACCCATATCTCTCAATGGGGAGTCATGCAGTCTTCCTCCAAATGGCACTCCATTGAACAGGCCTCGTTACCCTACAACTTAACTTTGCGTGACCTGATTTGGACGCCTACACATTGCCGTAGGGAATTATCCCTGATAAATCCCATCGTCCAGGAATGCCTGCAATTTTGGGATAAAATTCGCCACTCTAGACAAATTGCCCCTCACCCCTCCCCCATAACCTCCTTGTCCGGCCTATTGGTAGGCCTACAGGATGCCCATCCACTGAAATGGACCCAAATCGGAATAAAGGTGGTCTCGGATCTCTGGCTTCCACCATCGGAGTGTGGATTTAAATCTGCGTCACAGTTGGGAGCTGAGGTGGCCTTACCCCATATCCTGAAATTTGAATATTACCGAATTAAAAGCTTCTTGACCTCCTGGGGCTTTAAGCCTCAGTTAAACCGTCCATTGACCCCATGGGAGACCACTTGGAACCAAGGAAAGAGGCTTTATAGGCCCCTCTCCAGACATTATACCCTGTTGGACTCTGATCTAAACTCAGATTTGGCTCCCCACCTTGTAAAGTGGGGAACCCTACTAGACAAATCACTCACAGTAGATGATTGGGAACAAGCGCTTGAACGAACCAAAAAAGCCATACACTGCACCACCCTATTTGAAACTTATTATAAGTTGGTGGCTCATTGGTACTATGTGCCCTCCAGGCTAGTTAAAATATTCCCTAGCGCATCTCCGTATTGTTGGAGGGGTTGTGGTCAGAGAGGGGACTCTTTACACATCTGGTGGGAATGTCCTAAAATACGCCCCTTATGGACAAAATGTTTTAGAGCCCTTCCCAAACTAGGAATCTCCTTACGTAGCTCTCCCGCAGTTGCCCTGCTACACATAGGTACTCACTCTATCCCTAAACATCACGCTTACATAAGTATATACCTTTTCATGTCCATTAAACATCTGATAGCCTGTGACTGGAAATCAGAGTCCCCACCTAGCTGGACGAGAGTTTGCTCCTATATGGCTTACTTATACAATATGGAAAAAAGCATATTTTATAATCTAGGCAATTCTGACCTATTTGAGCTTACATGGGCCGACTGGAAAGACAATTATGACACAACCTGGAGACCTAATGTTCTTTCTCCCTCTTAGCCCTCTTGGGCGGGATAGGAGATCTGACTTAGGGATAGACCTGACTGGACCCAGATGGCTTTCTTTTGAAACACCCACTCTTGACTGACGATATACTCCTCAACCCTCTTCCTCCCCTCCCCCTCTTCTCACTTCTAGACTTCTATCCTTCCCCCCCTTCTCCGGGTCAAGAGACCCTTGGGTCTCCCCCATCCGTACTACAAGGTACCAATATGTATTTTAACTAATCACTATGTTAGCGGAATTTCCTTGAACAATATACTAGTCATCTTACAATGTGTGTCTATAGACTGTTTAGAGGACGAGATGTGTCCTCGCATTGCTAAATTTGTTTCTGTTTTGTTTCTCTCTTATTATTTGCATATTCTCACTTGTAAACATGATAAGACCAATAAAGCTCTTTTGAAAACTTAAAAAAAAAAAAATAAATAAAATAAATAAAAAAAATAATACACCTTGTGGTAAAGATAAGTTCACAGTGTTAAGTTTACTGTTTCAGCTTGCTGGCCCTTTAAATAATACACCTTGTGGTAAAGATAAGTTCACAGTGTTAAGTTTACTGTTTCAGCTTGCTGGGCCTTCAAATAATACACCTTGCGGTAAAGATTTGTAAACAGTGTTAAGAATACTGTATCAGCTTGCTGCGCTGTTAAACATTACACCATACGGTAAAGATAAGTTCACAGTCTTAATGGCAATGCTAACACTTGTATACGGAACCTGGCTCTTGCAGCTGTGTGCGTGCAGCCTCTATGATCCTCTCCGCAGATTGCGGCCTGTGTCCGTTAGACTGGAAGTTGTTAGAGCGGCGTGCGTGCTGCAGTTGCAACAGGTGACTTCTGCTTTAGATGAGAAGTAGCTTCAGTTGAAGGAGACAGAGCTAATCACAGAACAAGTGATACTCTGTTTTAGACAAGTAACAAGAAAGGCTGGAGAGTGAGTGGGTATCAACCTTCAATAAACCAGCAAAGGTTTATGGGAATAGAAAGCTTTTAAAGGAAAAGAGAGCCTGATAATTGATTCTTAAGGTGGTATGTGACGAGATGTAACAACATAAGTTAAGGTGGAAATGAGGAGTTCATGACAATAACTGTGCTGGTTATGCAAAACTAGGGAATGGGTAATAAAGGGATTATCTATCTTTTAAAACAATAACAATTCTGGTGTTTAAGCAAATTAAATTTTTGAGTAATAAAGTTGAAGACTTAGAAAACAGGTCAGAGAGGAACAATTTAAGGGTTATTGGGATTCCAGAAACCCTGGCAGAGAAACATATATTACATTTTGCTGCAGTTCGGCTCCCCTCGATACTAAAGATCCCCAATATAGGCTTACCAATTTCAATAGAACGTGCTCATAGAATTGGTATGCTTAGAAATCAAGAGAATTTAACAGAAAAACCCAAACTGATAATTATGAAATATTTAAACTTTTAGGATAAGGTGAAAATCCTACAGGCATATAGGAATCAAAAAAATGTCCTATTAGAAAATCAAAAGTTGTTACTATTTTCAGGACTTCTCCTATGAAATGTCCAATAGGAGGAAGTTATGTTCCCCTATATGTACTCGACTAATCCAAGAAGGAAGGACAGCGAAGTTGTTATACCCGGCTAGAATCAGTATAAAAACTAAGAAAGGATTTAAGATTTTTGATACCCTACAAGAGGCAGAAAGATTCTTAAAAGATGAAAATAAATAAGTTATAGGCCCCAGGCAACAAGGAATTCAAGATGTCTCAAAACATATTAGGTGGTCAAATGAAAAAAGGTGGCTTTACATTACAAAAAAAAATGAGAAAGTTCCTTAGCCCCCCCTCCCCCCCCTCCGTTTTCACACTGGAGTGGTTTCCCCTTCTTTTTTTTCTATCCTCCTCTTCTTATGCTCCATTCTTTCTGTGGTTTTTCATTGATCAACCTAGGTTATTTAAAAATGTACATTTGTGGTAATATTGTTTATGTGCTAGAGAATGTATAATTTTGGATCTTGGAATGTAGGTGGGTTTACCTCCCCAATTAAAAGAAAATCTATTTTACAGCAGTTAAATAAGTTAAAAGTTGATATAGGTTCTTACAAGAAACCCACCTAGGCGAATCAGAAGTAAAAAATTAAAATGGGGATGGGTGGGAGAAGTGGTATTCGCCCCCAGGCTCATAGAAAAAGAGGTGTTGCCATACTTTTTAGGAAGAATCTTCAGTATCAAATTGTAAAGAAGGAAATAGATGACCAGGGCAGATTTATTATTTTAGAAGTTGATATAGATAGAAAAAGAGTTGTACTTTGTAATGTTTACGGCCCCAACGATAAGAAAGGTAATATATGGAATTTAATACAAACAAAGCTTATGAATTTTGACTAAAATATTATCATCAAAGGGGACTTTAATATGTCTCCCTCAGCTCAACTGGATAGGAAACCATGTGGTAAAAAAGATAGATATCCAAGGGGAGACACCAAATTATTTTAGACTCTTTGTCAGAATCAGCGCTGCGGAATCTGTTGGCACTCTACAAATACCTGATAATAATAATAATAATCTAGAGCTATTAGATATTTGGGGAAATTGCTTTCCAGATACTAAAGAAAACACATGAATCTTTATCACGTATAGATATGTTTTTCAGTAGCAAAAAATTATTTTCCACAGTCCAAAAGGCCCAATCCAGCCAATTACCATATCTGATCATGCCCCCATACTATTATCTCTGGTAATTTACCCAATTAATCAGATAATAAGTAAATTCCATTTTCCTAATTATCTATATAATAATCTGAAAGCTCAGAATATTGTGGGGAATAAGTGGGATGAATATTATAGCAAAAATAAGAATTCTGTAGAGAACATTGAAATTGTCTGGCAAGCATTTAAAGCCATAATAAGGGGGGAAATCTTTGCTTTTTTAGTTAAAAAGTAAAAGGAAGAGTAATAACTACTATATCCAACTTACAAACCAGATTGTTAATAAATATCAGCAGTATCTGCAGAATAGTAGCAGGGAAAATTGTAAAGCATACATAGGGGCCTATTTACTATGGTGCGAGCGGACGTGATTCAATATAGCGTATCATGTACGCTGCACATCAATAAATGCCGACAGCATACGTTCTTCACATTCAGCATTGCACAAGCAGTTCTTGTGAACTGCTGATACAATGCCACCCCCTGCAGATTTGCAGCCAATCGTATTCGATCGGGTTGATTTCTGTCTGCCGCCTCAGAGCAGGCGGACAAGTTATGGAGCAATGGCCTAAAGCTCCATACGGAACTTGATAAATACGCTCCATACTGTAGAAGCAAAGAGACAAAGGGACTCTTCATATTCCAAATGAAACTCACAATGAAATAAAGAGAAATAGTAGGTTTATGGTAAATCAGGAAACAAAGGGGCTATTTTGGAGTAAAATTAAACTTCCGCAAATATCTGGAGAGAAGCTTGAAATGCTTAAAGGACCAGTCAACACATTAGATTTGCATAATCAACAAATGCAAGATAACAAGACAATGCAATAGCACTTAGTCTGAACTTCAAATGAGTAGTAGATTTTTTTTCTGACAATTTTAAAAGTTATGTCTTTTTCCACTCCCCCTGTACCATGTGACAACCATCAGCCAATCACAAATGCATACACGTACCACGTGACAGCCATCAGCCATTCACAAATGCATACACGTACCATGTGACAGCCATCAGCCATTCACAAATGCATACACACTTATTCTTGCACATGCTCAGTAGGAGCTGGTGACTCAAAAAGTTTAAATATAAAAATACTGTGCACATTTAGTTAATGGAAGTAAATTGGAAACTTGTTTAAAATGGCTGCTCTGTCTGAATAATGAAAGTTTAATTTTGATTGAGTGTCCCTTTAACTCCCCCGTTCCTGGGGAATAAATGAAATTTGCTAAGAAATTGTCCCTTAACAAAACCCCAGGCCCAGATGACATACCGGGAGAGTTGTACAAAATATTGGAAGATTAAATTATATTATGTACAATACTTTCTTTACAGAAAAAAAAGTGCCCATCCAAATACTTTAAAAAATCTAGACCAGTACTGTTTCTAAAATAAGGAAAATATTCTAATTTAACAGATTCTTACAGGCCCATAGCCCTTTTAACCCCTTAGTGACCAGGCCACTTTTCAATTTGTTGACCATCTGGGACCAAGGCTATTTTTGCATTTCTGCGATGTTTGTGTTTAACTGTTATTTTCCTCTTACTCATTTACTGTACCCACACATATTATATACCGTTTTTCTCGCCATTAAATGGACTTTCTAAAGATACCATTATTTTCATCATATCTTATAATTTACTATAAAAAAATTATAAAATATTAGGAAAAAATGAAAAAAAAACACACTTTTTCTAACTTTGAGCCCCAAAATCTCTAACACATCTACAACCACCATAAAATACCAATGCTAAACAGTTTCTAAATTTTGTCTTGAGTTTAGAAATACCCAATGTTTACATGTTCTTTGCTTTTTTTTCCAAGTTATAGGGCAATAAGTACAAGTAGCACTTTGCTATTTCAAAACCATGTTTTTTCAAAATTGGCGATAGTTACATTGTAACACCAATATCTGTCAGGAATCCCTGAATAACCCTTCAAATGTATATATTTTTTAAAAGAAGACAACCTAAGGTATTAAACTTGGGGTATTTTGACTTTTTTCATGCAACCATTTTACCACCAATCTATGCCAAAGTTTGGGGGGGGGGAAAATAATTAGATTTTTTGACAAATAGCAATTTAAGAATACATTTACTGATAAAATGGTAAGGGTTACTGCCAAATAACACCCTAATATGTCTTCAGTAGCATCTCCTGGGTACAGTGATACCACCCATGTATAGGTGTGTTGGGTTCTCTGTGGGCTAAAAGCCCTTATTTTTAGAGAGCGCATTCCAGTTTTTCAACTTGGAATTTTCACATCGGTCATCATGCACCCATGTCCTATTTGGGACATTTCTGAAGCTGGCCAATGGAATTTAGCCCCATCAAACCATATATTTTTGAAAAGTAGACACCCTAGGGTATTTCAAATGCTGGTATTTTAACACTTTCCATGCACTAATTCAACCACTAGTCTTTGTCAAACTTTTGGGTAGTCATTTTTTTGTGTTATTTTTCAGACACATTGTACTTTAGGCATGTATTTTCAGTTCCTGTTATGTGTTACTGCCAAAAACCACCTCAATATGTGTTCAACAATATCTCCTGAGTACAGTGATACCACCTATGTATAGGTGTGTCGGGTTCTCTGGGGGCTAAATGGCCTTATTTTTAGGTAGCGCATTCCAGTTTTTCAACTTGGAATTTTCACATCGGTCATCATGCACCCATGTCCTATTTGGGACATTTCTGAAGCTGGCCAATGGAATTTAGCCCCATCAAACCATATATTTTTGAAAAGTAGACACCCTAGGGTATTTCAAATGCTGGTATTTTAACACTTTCCATGCACTAATTCAACCACTAGTCTTTGTCAAACTTTTGGGTAGTCATTTTTTTGTGTTATTTTTCAGACACATTGTACTTTAGGCATGTATTTTCAGTTCCTGTTATGTGTTACTGCCAAAAACCACCTCAATATGTGTTCAACAATATCTCCTGAGTACAGTGATACCACCTATGTATAGGTGTGTCGGGTTCTCTGGGGGCTAAATGGCCTTATTTTTAGGTAGCGCATTCCAGTTTTTCAACTTGGAATTTTCACATCGGTCATCATGCACCCATGTCCTATTTGGGACATTTCTGAAGCTGGCCAATGGAATTTACCCCCATCAAACCATATATTTTTGAAAAGTAGACACCCTAGGGTATTTCAAATGCTGGTATTTTAACACTTTCCATGCACTAATTCAACCACTAGTCTTTGTCAAACTTTTGGGTAGTCATTTTTTTTGTGTTATTTTTCAGACACATTGTACTTTAGGCATGTATTTTCAGTTCCTGTTATGTGTTACTGCCAAAAACCACCTCAATATGTGTTCAACAATATCTCCTGAGTACAGTGATACCACCTATGTATAGGTGTGTCAGGTTCTCTGGGGGCTAAATGGCCTTATTTTTAGGTAGCACATTCCAGTTTTTCAACTTGGAATTTTCACATTGGTCATCATGCACCCATGTCCTATTTGGGACATTTCTGAAGCTGGCCAATGGAGTTTACCCCCATCAAACCATATATTTTTGAAAAGTAGACACCCTAGGGTATTTCAAATGCTGGTATTTTAACACTTTCCATGCACTAATTCAACCACTAGTCTTTGTCAAACTTTTGGGTAGTCATTTTTTTGTGTTATTTTTCACACACATTGTACTTTAGGCATGTATTTTCAGTTCCTGTTATGTGTTACTGCCAAAAACCACCTCAATATGTGTTCAACAACATCTCCCGAGTACAGTGATACCACCTATGTATAGGTGTGTCGGGTTCTCTGGGGGCTAAATGGCCTTATTTTTAGGTAGCGCATTCCAGTTTTTCAACTTGGAATTTTCACATCGGTCATCATGCACCCATGTCCTATTTGGGACATTTCTGAAGCTGGCCAATGGAATTTACCCCCATCAAACCATATATTTTTGAAAAGTAGACACCCTAGGGTATTTCAAATGCTGGTATTTTAACACTTTCCATGCACTAATTCAACCACTAGTCTTTGTCAAACTTTTGTGTAGTCATTTTTTTGTGTTATTTTTCACACACATTGTACTTTAGGTATGTATTTTCAGTTCCTGTTATGTGTTACTGCCAAAAACCACCTCAATATGTGTTCAACAACATCTCCTGAGTACAGTGATACCACCTATGTATAGGTGTGTCGGGTTCTCTGGGGGCTAAATGGCCTTATTTTTAGGTAGCGCATTCCAGTTTTTCAACTTGGAATTTTCACATCGGTCATCATGCACCCATGTCCTATTTGGGACATTTCTGAAGCTGGCCAATGGAATTTACCCCCATCAAACCATATATTTTTGAAAAGTAGACACCCTAGGGTTTTTCAAATGCTGATATTTTAACACTTTCCATGCACTAATTCAACCACCAGTCTTTTTCAGACTTTTGGGTAGTCATTTTTTTGTGTTATTTTTCACACACATTGTACTTTAGGCATGTATTTTCAGTTCCTGTTATGTGTTACTGCCAAAAAACCACCTCAATATGTGTTCAACAACATCTCCTGAGTATAGTGATACCACCTATGTATAGGTGTGTCGGGTTCTCTGGGGGCTAAATGGCCTTATTTTTAGGTAGCGCATTCCAGTTTTTCAACTTGGAATTTTCACATCGGTCATCATGCACCCATGTCCTATTTGGGACATTTCTGAAGCTGGCCAATGGAATTTACCCCCATCAAACCATATATTTTTGAAAAGTAGACACCCTAGGGTTTTTCAAATGCTGATATTTTAACACTTTCCATGTACTAATTCAACCACCAGTCTTTGTCAAACTTTTGGGTAGTCATTTTTTTGTGTTATTTTTCACACACATTGTACTTTAGGCATGTATTTTCAGTTCCTGTTATGTGTTACTGCCAAAAACCACCTCAATATGTGTTCAACAACATCTCCCGAGTACAGTGATACCACCTATGTATAGGTGTGTCGGGTTCTCTGGGGGCTAAATGGCCTTATTTTTAGGTAGCGCATTCCAGTTTTTCAACTTGGAATTTTCACATCGGTCATCATGCACCCATGTCCTATTTGGGACATTTCTGAAGCTGGCCAATGGAATTTACCCCCATCAAACCATATATTTTTGAAAAGTAGACACCCTAGGGTATTTCAAATGCTGGTATTTTAACACTTTCTATGCATTAATTCAACCACTAGTCTTTGTCAAACTTTTGTGTAGTCATTTTTTGTGTTATTTTTCACACACATTGTAATTTAGGTATGTATTTTCAGTTCCTGTTATGTGTTACTGCCAAAAACCACCTCAATATGTGTTCAACAACATCTCCTGAGTACAGTGATACCACCTATGTATAGGTGTGTCAGGTTCTCTGGGGGCTAAATGGCCTTATTTTTAGGTAGCGCATTCCAGTTTTTCAACTTGGAATTTTCACATCGGTCATCATGCACCCATGTCCTATTTGGGACATTTCTGAAGCTGGCCAATGGAATTTACCCCCATCAAACCATATATTTTTGAAAAGTAGACACCCTAGGGTTTTTCAAATGCTGATATTTTAACACTTTTCATGCACTAATTCAACCACCAGTCTTTGTCAAACTTTTGGGTAGTCATTTTTTTGTGTTATTTTTCACACACATTGTACTTTAGGCATGTATTTTCAGTTCCTGTTATGTGTTACTGCCAAAAACCACCTCAATATGTGTTCAACAACATCTCCTGAGTACAGTGATACCACCTATGTATAGGTGTGTCGGGTTCTCTGGGGGCTAAATGGCCTTATTTTTAGGTAGCGCATTCCAGTTTTTCAACTTGGAATTTTCACATCGGTCATCATGCACCCATGTCCTATTTGGGACATTTCTGAAGCTGGCCAATGGAATTTACCCCCATCAAACCATATATTTTTGAAAAGTAGACACCCTAGGGTTTTTCAAATGCTGATATTTTAACACTTTCCATGCACTAATTCAACCACCAGTCTTTTCAGACTTTTGGGTAGTCATTTTTTGTGTTATTTTTCACACACATTGTACTTTAGGCATGTATTTTCAGTTCCTGTTATGTGTTACTGCCAAAAACCACCTCAATATGTGTTCAACAACATCTCCTGAGTACAGTGATACCACCTATGTATAGGAGTGTCGGGTTCTCTGGGGGCTAAATGGCCTTATTTTTAGGTAGCGCATTCCAGTTTTTCAACTTGGAATTTTCACATCGGTCATCATGCACCCATGTCCTATTTGGGACATTTCTGAAGCTGGCCAATGGAATTTACCCCCATCAAACCATATATTTTTGAAAAGTAGACACCCTAGTGTTTTTCAAATGCTGATATTTTAACACTTTCCATGCACTAATTCAACCACCAGTCTTTGTCAAACTTTTGGGTAGTCATTTTTTTGTGTTATTTTTCACACACATTGTACTTTAGGCATGGATTTTCAGTTCCTGTTATGTGTTACTGCCAAAAACCACCTCAATATGTGTTCAACAACATCTCCTGAGTACAGTGATACCACCTATGTATAGGTGTGTCGGGTTCTCTGGGGGCTAAATGGCCTTATTTTTAGGTAGCGGATTCCAGTTTTTCAACTTGGAATTTTCACATCGGTCATCATGCACCCATGTCCTATTTGGGACATTTCTGAAGCTGGTCAATGGAATTTACCCCCATCAAACCATATATTTTTGAAAAGTAGACACCCTAGGGTTTTTCAAATGCTGATATTTTAACACTTTCCATGCACTAATTCAACCACCAGTCTTTGTCAAACTTTTGGGTAGTCATTTTTTTGTGTTATTTTTCACACACATTGTACTTTAGGCATGTATTTTCAGTTCCTGTTATGTGTTACTGCCAAAAACCACCTCAATATGTGTTCAACAACATCTCCTGAGTACAGTGATACCACCTATGTATAGGTGTGTCGGGTTCTCTGGGGGCTAAATGGCCTTATTTTTAGGTAGCGCATTCCAGTTTTTCAACTTGGAATTTTCACATCGGTCATCATGCACCCATGTCCTATTTGGGACATTTCTGAAGCTGGCCAATGGAATTTACCCCCATCAAACCATATATTTTTGAAAAGTAGACACCCTAGGGTTTTTCAAATGCTGATATTTTAACACTTTCCATGCACTAATTCAACCACCAGTCTTTGTCAAACTTTTGGGTAGTCATTTTTTTGTGTTATTTTTCACACACATTGTACTTTAGGCATGGATTTTCAGTTCCTGTTATGTGTTACTGCCAAAAACCACCTCAATATGTGTTCAACAACATCTCCTGAGTACAGTGATACCACCTATGTATAGGTGTGTCGGGTTCTCTGGGGGCTAAATGGCCTTATTTTTAGGTAGCGCATTCCAGTTTTTCAACTTGGAATTTTCACATCGGTCATCATGCACCCATGTCCTATTTGGGACATTTCTGAAGCTGGCCAATGGAATTTACCCCCATCAAACCATATATTTTTGAAAAGTAGACACCCTAGGGTTTTTCAAATGCTGATATTTTAACACTTTCCATGCACTAATTCAACCACCAGTCTTTTCAGACTTTTGGGTAGTCATTTTTTGTGTTATTTTTCACACACATTGTACTTTAGGCATGTATTTTCAGTTCCTGTTATGTGTTACTGCCAAAAACCACCTCAATATGTGTTCAACAACATCTCCTGAGTACAGTGATACCACCTATGTATAGGAGTGTCGGGTTCTCTGGGGGCTAAATGGCCTTATTTTTAGGTAGCGCATTCCAGTTTTTCAACTTGGAATTTTCACATCGGTCATCATGCACCCATGTCCTATTTGGGACATTTCTGAAGCTGGCCAATGGAATTTACCCCCATCAAACCATATATTTTTGAAAAGTAGACACCCTAGTGTTTTTCAAATGCTGATATTTTAACACTTTCCATGCACTAATTCAACCACCAGTCTTTGTCAAACTTTTGGGTAGTCATTTTTTTGTGTTATTTTTCACACACATTGTACTTTAGGCATGTATTTTCAGTTCCTGTTATGTGTTACTGCCAAAAACCACCTCAATATGTGTTCAACAACATCTCCTGAGTACAGTGATACCACCTATGTATAGGTGTGTCGGGTTCTCTGGGGGCTAAATGGCCTTATTTTTAGGTAGCGCATTCCAGTTTTTCAACTTGGAATTTTCACATCGGTCATCATGCACCCATGTCCTATTTGGGACATTTCTGAAGCTGGCCAATGGAATTTACCCCCATCAAACCATATATTTTTGAAAAGTAGACACCCTAGGGTTTTTCAAATGCTGATATTTTAACACTTTCCATGCACTAATTCAACCACCAGTCTTTTCATACTTTTGGGTAGTCATTTTTTGTGTTATTTTTCACACACATTGTACTTTAGGCATGTATTTTCAGTTCCTGTTATGTGTTACTGCCAAAAACCACCTCAATATGTGTTCAACAACATCTCCTGAGTACAGTGATACCACCTATGTATAGGAGTGTCGGGTTCTCTGGGGGCTAAATGGCCTTATTTTTAGGTAGCGCATTCCAGTTTTTCAACTTGGAATTTTCACATCGGTCATCATGCACCCATGTCCTATTTGGGACATTTCTGAAGCTGGCCAATGGAATTTACCCCCATCAAACCATATATTTTTGAAAAGTAGACACCCTAGTGTTTTTCAAATGCTGATATTTTAACACTTTCCATGCACTAATTCAACCACCAGTCTTTGTCAAACTTTTGGGTAGTCATTTTTTTGTGTTATTTTTCACACACATTGTACTTTAGGCATGGATTTTCAGTTCCTGTTATGTGTTACTGCCAAAAACCACCTCAATATGTGTTCAACAACATCTCCTGAGTACAGTGATACCACCTATGTATAGGTGTGTCGGGTTCTCTGGGGGCTAAATGGCCTTATTTTTAGGTAGCGCATTCCAGTTTTTCAACTTGGAATTTTCACATCGGTCATCATGCACCCATGTCCTATTTGGGACATTTCTGAAGCTGGTCAATGGAATTTACCCCCATCAAACCATATATTTTTGAAAAGTAGACACCCTAGGGTGTCTACTTTTCAAATGCTGATATTTTAACACTTTCCATGCACTAATTCAACCACCAGTCTTTGTCAAACTTTTGGGTAGTCATTTTTTTGTGTTATTTTTCACACACATTGTACTTTAGGCATGTATTTTCAGTTCCTGTTATGTGTTACTGCCAAAAACCACCTCAATATGTGTTCAACAACATCTCCTGAGTACAGTGATACCACCTATGTATAGGTGTGTCGGGTTCTCTGGGGGCTAAATGGCCTTATTTTTAGGTAGCGCATTCCAGTTTTTCAACTTGGAATTTTCACATCGGTCATCATGCACCCATGTCCTATTTGGGACATTTCTGAAGCTGGCCAATGGAATTTACCCCCATCAAACCATATATTTTTGAAAAGTAGACACCCTAGGGTTTTTCAAATGCTGATATTTTAACACTTTCCATGCACTAATTCAACCACCAGTCTTTGTCAAACTTTTGGGTAGTCATTTTTTTGTGTTATTTTTCACACACATTGTACTTTAGGCATGTATTTTCAGTTCCTGTTATGTGTTACTGCCAAAAACCACCTCAATATGTGTTCAACAACATCTCCTGAGTACAGTGATACCACCTATGTATAGGTGTGTCGGGTTCTCTGGGGGCTAAATAGCCTTATTTTTAGGTAGCGCATTCCAGTTTTTCAACTTGGAATTTTCACATCGGTCATCATGCACCCATGTCCTATTTGGGACATTTCTGAAGCTGGCCAATGGAATTTACCCCCATCAAACCATATATTTTTGAAAAGTAGACACCCTAGGGTTTTTCAAATGCTGATATTTTAACACTTTCCATGCACTAATTCAACCACCAGTCTTTTCAGACTTTTGGGTAGTCATTTTTTGTGTTATTTTTCACACACATTGTACTTTAGGCATGGATTTTCAGTTCCTGTTATGTGTTACTGCCAAAAACCACCTCAATATGTGTTCAACAACATCTCCTGAGTACAGTGATACCACCTATGTATAGGAGTGTCGGGTTCTCTGGGGGCTAAATGGCCTTATTTTTAGGTAGCGCATTCCAGTTTTTCAACTTGGAATTTTCACATCGGTCATCATGCACCCATGTCCTATTTGGGACATTTCTGAAGCTGGCCAATGGAATTTACCCCCATCAAACTATATATTTTTGAAAAGTAGACACCCTAGTGTTTTTCAAATGCTGATATTTTAACACTTTCCATGCACTAATTCAACCACCAGTCTTTGTCAAACTTTTGGGTAGTCATTTTTTTGTGTTATTTTTCACACACATTGTACTTTAGGCATGGATTTTCAGTTCCTGTTATGTGTTACTGCCAAAAACCACCTCAATATGTGTTCAACAACATCTCCTGAGTACAGTGATACCACCTATGTATAGGTGTGTCGGGTTCTCTGGGGGCTAAATGGCCTTATTTTTAGGTAGCGCATTCCAGTTTTTCAACTTGGAATTTTCACATCGGTCATCATGCACCCATGTCCTATTTGGGACATTTCTGAAGCTGGCCAATGGAATTTACCCCCATCAAACCATATATTTTTGAAAAGTAGACACCCTAGGGTTTTTCAAATGCTGATATTTTAACACTTTCCATGCACTAATTCAACCACCAGTCTTTTCAGACTTTTGGGTAGTCATTTTTTGTGTTATTTTTCACACACATTGTACTTTAGGCATGGATTTTCAGTTCCTGTTATGTGTTACTGCCAAAAACCACCTCAATATGTGTTCAACAACATCTCCTGAGTACAGTGATACCACCTATGTATAGGAGTGTCGGGTTCTCTGGGGGCTAAATGGCCTTATTTTTAGGTAGCGCATTCCAGTTTTTCAACTTGGAATTTTCACATCGGTCATCATGCACCCATGTCCTATTTGGGACATTTCTGAAGCTGGCCAATGGAATTTACCCCCATCAAACTATATATTTTTGAAAAGTAGACACCCTAGTGTTTTTCAAATGCTGATATTTTAACACTTTCCATGCACTAATTCAACCACCAGTCTTTGTCAAACTTTTGGGTAGTCATTTTTTTGTGTTATTTTTCACACACATTGTACTTTAGGCATGTATTTTCAGTTCCTGTTATGTGTTACTGCCAAAAACCACCTCAATATGTGTTCAACAACATCTCCTGAGTACAGTGATACCACCTATGTATAGGTGTGTCGGGTTCTCTGGGGGCTAAATGGCCTTATTTTTAGGTAGCGCATTCCAGTTTTTCAACTTGGAATTTTCACATCGGTCATCATGCACCCATGTCCTATTTGGGACATTTCTGAAGCTGGCCAATGGAATTTACCCCCATCAAACCATATATTTTTGAAAAGTAGACACCCTAGGGTTTTTCAAATGCTGATATTTTAACACTTTCCATGCACTAATTCAACCACCAGTCTTTTCAGACTTTTGGGTAGTCATTTTTTGTGTTATTTTTCACACACATTGTACTTTAGGCATGTATTTTCAGTTCCTGTTATGTGTTACTGCCAAAAACCACCTCAATATGTGTTCAACAACATCTCCTGAGTACAGTGATACCACCTATGTATAGGAGTGTTGGGTTCTCTGGGGGCTAAATGGCCTTATTTTTAGGTAGCGCATTCCAGTTTTTCAACTTGGAATTTTCACATCGGTCATCATGCACCCATGTCCTATTTGGGACATTTCTGAAGCTGGCCAATGGAATTTACCCCCATCAAACCATATATTTTTGAAAAGTAGACACCCTAGGGTTTTTCAAATGCTGATATTTTAACACTTTTCATGCACTAATTCAACCACCAGTCTTTGTCAAACTTTTGGGTAGTCATTTTTTTGTGTTATTTTTCACACACATTGTACTTTAGGCATGTATTTTCAGTTCCTGTTATGTGTTACTGCCAAAAACCACCTCAATATGTGTTCAACAACATCTCCTGAGTACAGTGATACCACCTATGTATAGGTGTGTCGGGTTCTCTGGGGGCTAAATGGCCTTATTTTTAGGTAGCTCATTCCAGTTTTTCAACTTGGAATTTTCACATCGGTCATCATGCACCCATGTCCTATTTGGGACATTTCTGAAGCTGGCCAATGGAATTTACCCCCATCAAACCATATATTTTTGAAAAGTAGACACCCTAGGGTTTTTCAAATGCTGATATTTTAACACTTTCCATGCACTAATTCAACCACCAGTCTTTTCAGACTTTTGGGTAGTCATTTTTTGTGTTATTTTTCACACACATTGTACTTTAGGCATGTATTTTCAGTTCCTGTTATGTGTTACTGCCAAAAACCACCTCAATATGTGTTCAACAACATCTCCTGAGTACAGTGATACCACCTATGTATAGGAGTGTCGGGTTCTCTGGGGGCTAAATGGCCTTATTTTTAGGTAGCGCATTCCAGTTTTTCAACTTGGAATTTTCACATCGGTCATCATGCACCCATGTCCTATTTGGGACATTTCTGAAGCTGGCCAATGGAATTTACCCCCATCAAACCATATATTTTTGAAAAGTAGACACCCTAGTGTTTTTCAAATGCTGATATTTTAACACTTTCCATGCACTAATTCAACCACCAGTCTTTTCAGACTTTTGGGTAGTCATTTTTTGTGTTATTTTTCACACACATTGTACTTTAGGCATGTATTTTCAGTTCCTGTTATGTGTTACTGCCAAAAACCACCTCAATATGTGTTCAACAACATCTCCTGAGTACAGTGATACCACCTATGTATAGGAGTGTCGGGTTCTCTGGGGGCTAAATGGCCTTATTTTTAGGTAGCGCATTCCAGTTTTTCAACTTGGAATTTTCACATCGGTCATCATGCACCCATGTCCTATTTGGGACATTTCTGAAGCTGGCCAATGGAATTTACCCCCATCAAACCATATATTTTTGAAAAGTAGACACCCTAGTGTTTTTCAAATGCTGATATTTTAACACTTTCCATGCACTAATTCAACCACCAGTCTTTGTCAAACTTTTGGGTAGTCATTTTTTTGTGTTATTTTTCACACACATTGTACTTTAGGCATGGATTTTCAGTTCCTGTTATGTGTTACTGCCAAAAACCACCTCAATATGTGTTCAACAACATCTCCTGAGTACAGTGATACCACCTATGTATAGGTGTGTCGGGTTCTCTGGGGGCTAAATGGCCTTATTTTTAGGTAGCGCATTCCAGTTTTTCAACTTGGAATTTTCACATCGGTCATCATGCACCCATGTCCTATTTGGGACATTTCTGAAGCTGGTCAATGGAATTTACCCCCATCAAACCATATATTTTTGAAAAGTAGACACCCTAGGGTTTTTCAAATGCTGATATTTTAACACTTTCCATGCACTAATTCAACCACCAGTCTTTGTCAAACTTTTGGGTAGTCATTTTTTTGTGTTATTTTTCACACACATTGTACTTTAGGCATGGATTTTCAGTTCCTGTTATGTGTTACTGCCAAAAACCACCTCAATATGTGTTCAACAACATCTCCTGAGTACAGTGATACCACCTATGTATAGGTGTGTCGGGTTCTCTGGGGGCTAAATGGCCTTATTTTTAGGTAGCGCATTCCAGTTTTTCAACTTGGAATTTTCACATCGGTCATCATGCACCCATGTCCTATTTGGGACATTTCTGAAGCTGGCCAATGGAATTTACCCCCATCAAACCATATATTTTTGAAAAGTAGACACCCTAGGGTTTTTCAAATGCTGATATTTTAACACTTTCCATGCACTAATTCAACCACCAGTCTTTGTCAAACTTTTGGGTAGTCATTTTTTTGTGTTATTTTTCACACACATTGTACTTTAGGCATGGATTTTCAGTTCCTGTTATGTGTTACTGCCAAGAAACACCTCAATATGTGTTCAACAACCTCTCCTGAGTACAGTGATACCACCCATGTATAGGTGTGTTGGGGTTCTCTGGGGGCTAAAAGGCCTTATTTTTAGGAAGCCCATTCCATTTTTTCCACTTTGAATTTTCACATCCCATGCACCCATGTCCTATTTAAGACATTTCTGAAGCCGGCCAATGTAATTTACCTCAATCAAACCATATATTTTTGAAAAGTAGACTGCCTAGGGTATTTCAAATGCAGGTATTTTAACACTTTCCATGCACTAATTTAACCACTAGTCTTTGTCAAACTATTGGGCATTCATATTTTTGTGTTATTGTTCACATACATTGTACTTTAGACATGGATTCACAGCTCCTGTTATGTGTTACTACCAAAGAAGACACCAATATGTGGTCACCAACATCTCCTGAGTTCAGTGATACCACCTATGCATAGGTTTGGTGGCTTGTTTGGGAGGTGCAATGCCAAATGTCTGACATGCGTTTGTGATTTTTTTTCACATTTAACATATTTTCTTTGCCTATCGTCTTTTTGGGGGGTCTTTTAACATACCCCAATTTATTTGTTTTCCATGAATGTGCATATATTTGAAAAGTTTACACCCCAAGGTATTGTATATGGTGTGCTTTGATGCCTTTGAAGCAACCGTTTTAGCCCAAAAAATTGGAGAAAGTGTATGGTGGTAATTTTTCAATTTTCATTTTTACAGACACATTGCTTTTTGACTATGATTTAGGAGAGACTGTTGTAAGTTATTGCAAAAGAATACTTCAGGTTGTTTTCTGCAAGGCACCCTGAGTACACCTATGCCCCCCATGCATAGGTTTGCCAGGATTTTGGAAAGGTTATGTTACAAATTTATGACTTGTGATTTTAGTTATTAACAATGAGAGTATTTCTTCTGATAGGCCTATCTTTAGTTTGTGGCCTATCGCATACCCCACTTTTATTTATTGCCATGAAAGTGTATATTTTTTAAATGTTGACACCCCAAGGTATTGTATATGGTGTGCTTTGATGCCTTTGAAGCAACCGTTTTAGCCCAAAAAATTGGAGAAAGTGTATGGTGGTAATTTTTCAATTTTCATTTTTACAGACACATTGCTTTTTGACAATGATTTAGGAGAGACTGTTGTAAGTTATTACAAAAACATACTTCAGGTTGTTTTTTGCAAGGCACCCTGAGAACACCTATGTCCCCCATGCATAGGTTTGACAGGGGTTTGGTTAAAAAAAAATAACAGGCCCAATTTTAGAAAAAAATAGAGTAGTGAAATGTAAAAATCTGGCACAGTAAAAGTAAAAAAAAAAAAAAAACATCTAACAGTAAACATAACCAAAAAAAAAAAATATATATATATATATAACACCAAATGTATTTATTTTTTTAAAAATTGACCATTGTATGGTACCGCTTGAAGCAGTCCCCAATGCAGAGTGCAGGCTGTCCAGGGCAATCAGGACAGTGATATATGGTGTCCCTTCTCTTCCCAATCTTGGTACAGACTCTGCATTTTTTTTGTGGTTTCTGCTTTGCGGCAGTAGGGGGGATTTTAAAAATAAAATGAGTAGCCCCAACTCTGCTCTCTCCCATCACCGCCCGGGGAGCAGGTGCATCATGGTATAAAATCCCAGTAATAATCTGGAGCTGAAACTGTAAAAAAGTTTTTTTAACTCTGGGGTTTGCTTTTTTGAACAACAAAAAAGCGTTGTGGGTTGCAATCTGCATTAGGTAAATTGCAACCTTTTTGTACCAGGCCCTTGTCTTCCGCATAATTAGGTAGGGCTGCAGCAGCTGATCAGCCAGATCAACCCCACCCATATGCCGGTTATAAGACTTGATGCACACTGGCTTCCTTATGATCTCAGCTCTGCCACGTACAGAAACCGCCACCGTCCTCTCTGTGTGGATGGTGGTAAGAAGGTATACATCCTTCTTGTCTCTGTACTTAAGTGCCAACAGCTCCTCTTGGCGCAGAGCTGAGGTCTCCCCCCTTCGTAGCCGGGTGCGTACAAGTTGTCCTGGGAAACCTGCGCGGTTCTTTTTAATTGTACCGCAAGCTACTGTATCAAAGCAATACAGTAGCTTGAACAAAAGGACACTTGTATAAAAATTGTCTAAGTACAAGTGATACCCTTTGTTCATTAGGGGTAATATCAGGTCCCAGACAATCTTGCCAGTGGTTCCCATATGTTCTGGGCAACCTGGAGGGTCAAGGTGGCTATCCTTTCCCTCATACACCCGGAAGGCCTGAGTATACCCAGTCTCGCTGTCACAGAGCTTATACACCTTTACCCCATATCTGGAGCGTTTGGAAGGAATATACTGCTTGAATCCCAGCCTTCCCTTATACTTCATTAGGGATTCATCAACGCATATATTCCTTCCAGGTGTATAAGCCTCTGCAAACCTGGCAGAAAAGTGGGTTATCAGGGGGCGGATTTTATACAGCCTGTCAAATTGGGGATGCTCCCTAGGGGGGCACAGGCTGTTGTCGCTGAAGTGCATGAAATGCAGAATCATTTCATACCTCTTCCTCGACATAGTCTGGGAGAAAATGGGGGTAGAGCAGATGGGGCTACTACTCCAGTAGGAGCAAATGGAGGGTTTCTTTATGATGCCCATCAGCATAGTCAATGCCCAGAATTTTTTGAATTCTGGCACATTGATGGGGGCCCATTGCTTCTTTGCCAAATATGTTCCAGGCTTTGCAGCACGGAACTGATGGGCATATAAATTAGTTTGGGCGACAATGTTCCCCAATATATCATCGCCCAGAAACACTTTCAGAAACTGCTGGGGGCTAAAACCTGCCACATCTATATTTATGCCAGCATTTGCTGTGAAGGGTGGGATATCTGGCCTCTGGAGATGAGGCGTTACCCACTCTTCAGCAGCAATGGCAGCAACACACCTCCTTCTGGCAGGGGGGCTGGCAGGGGGGGTAGCAGGGGGGCTGGCAGGGGGGCTAGCAGCCACAGATACATCACTATCAGTTGAGACTGCATCTAGTGATGTATCTGAGCACATGGCAGGGTCAAAATTGGGGTCTGAGTCAGAAATAGAGGCATCTGACTCTGACGCAAGGACGGCATACGCCTCCTCAGCACTATATCTTTTCTGTGACATTTTTGTATCTGTCACAGAAAACAATTACTAAAAAAAATTAAATTAACTAAATGAATTAACTAAATTAACTAGCAAAAAATTACAGCTATGCTACTGCCAGTGATTTATAGCGATCACTGGCAAGCTAGGGGTTAATGGCTCTGAAAATTAAATTAAATTAACTAAATGTTTCTGAAAAGAGCCTTTGGGTTTTTAAAAAATTACAACAACAAAATTAACCCCTAAAAAAATGCACAGACAGCAAAAAAGTACAGCTATGCAACTGCCAGTGATTTATAGCGATCACTGGCAAGCTAGGGGTTAATGGCTCTGAAAATTAAATTAAATTAACTAAATGAATTAACTAAATTAACTAGCAAAAAAGTACAGCTATGCTACTGCCAGTGATTTATAGCGATCACTGGCAAGCTAGGGGTTAATGGCTCTGAAAATTAAATTAACTAAATGTTTCTGAAAAGAGCCTTTGGGTTTTTAAAAAATTACAACAACAAAATTAACCCCTAAAAAAATGCACAGACAGCAAAAAAGTACAGCTATGCAACTGCCAGTGATTTATAGCGATCACTGGCAAGCTAGGGGTTAATGGCTCTGAAAATTAAATTAAATTAACTAAATTAATTAACTAAATTAACTAGCAAAAAAGTACAGCTATGCTACTGCCAGTGATTTATAGCGATCACTGGCAAGCTAGGGGTTAATGGCTCTGAAAATTAAATTAAATTAACTAAATGTTTCTGAAAAGAGCCTTTGGGTTTTTAAAAAATTACAACAACAAAATTAACCCCTAAAAAAATGCACAGACAGCAAAAAAGTACAGCTATGCAACTGCCAGTGATTTATAGCGATCACTGGCAAGCTAGGGGTTAATGGCTCTGAAAATTAAATTAAATTAACTAAATGTTTCTGAAAAGAGCCTTTGGGTTTTTAAAAAATTACAACAACAAAATTAACCCCTAAAAAAATGCACAGACAGCAAAAAAGTACAGCTATGCAACTGCCAGTGATTTATAGCGATCACTGGCAAGCTAGGGGTTAATGGCTCTGAAAATTAAATTAAATTAACTAAATGTTTCTGAAAAGAGCCTTTGGGTTTTTAAAAAATTACAACAACAAAATTAACCTCTAAAAAAATGCACAGACAGCAAAATGCAGCAAAAAAAAGTGCACCTATGCTACTGCCAGTGATATATAGTGATCACTGGCAAGCTAGGGGTTAATGGCTCTATATTTTTTAACAAATAAAATAAATAAATCTCTCTCTCTGCTAAATACAGGTCTCTCTCTCTCTCCAACAAAATGGCAAGTGAGGAGAGGGAGGGAGATCCACACTGATCATAGTCAATATTTACAAATATTGACATGATCAGACAAATGGGGTATTTTATTATTATTTTTTTTTTAGGGTGGGAGGCTCAGATTGGGTGACCCTAGCTTGCCCCTATGATGATGCAGGCTAGGGACACCCCCAGAGGCCCCATGATGCACTGGGCATCGCCATCTTGGATGCCTAGTGAAGGGGGAGGGGGGGGCTATTTTTTTTACTTTTTTAATTTTATTTTACAAATAACTAAGTGCCTCGACCCACCGAGGCACTTAGCACACAAGCAGAGCATCGGAAGCGTGTCCGATCGCTTCCGATGCTCTGAAACACTGCCGGGCTCCACGTGGAGCGAAACTGGAAGTGATCACTCGTGGGGGAGTGATCAATCCGGTCCCGGCACTCGGGAACAGTATTGCAGGATGCCTAGACATCAAGGCAAGCCTGCAATACTGTTAGAGCAGCTCTGTTAAACCGACGACGTATGCCATACGTCCTCGGTCGTTAAGTGCTTTTTTTTTGAGGACGTATGGCATACGTCGTCGGTCGTTAAGGGGTTAAATGTGGATTACAAAATTCTAGCTCAAATTTTGGCAAAGAGACTCCAGTCTGTTATTGATACTCTGATCCACCCAGACCTCACTGGGCTTATTAAAGGAAGATCATTAATAGATAACATTAGGAAATTAGCAATAGCTTTACATTACAGTGAATTATAGAAAAAAGGAGAATTCTTTTGTGGGAGAAAATGCTGCTATTATAACTCTGGATCCCTGATATGGGATCATATGCTCACTACAATTAACAAGTTTGGAATTGCAGGTAAAATGCTATCCACCTTTTTGTACACCTCTCCCATATCTGTCCTTTGTATTAACATGTCCTTATCAGAAAACATTGTTTTGAAACATGGAACGCGTCAGGGGTGTCCTATCTCTCCTCTTCTTTTTAACTTATCAATAGAACCCTTGGCTATTTTTCTTAGAAATATGATTGACGGAATAAGCATAGGGAATCAGAAAATTCAGCTTGTGATATATGCTGACGATCTATTAATATTCACTCAAGACCTTAAAAATAATCTGCCAATAAGCTATTAGAGGATATCCAATATTAATAAGTCCAAGACGGATATCTTATGGCTGATCAAACACACAAACTCCCCCTCAAACTCCTTTCAAAGAGGCAAAATACCTAATTTCATATCTAAGTTTAACATTTTCATGTGATACTAAAGCATGGTATACATTAAATATCTCACCATTGATTACTTCTCTAAAGAATGATATTGATATGTGGATTTACCGTTAAAATTGTTACCCTCCCGAACGTTTTGTAAACATTCCAGGCCCTTCCCTTACTCTTATTAAAAAAGATGTAATTATAATTAATAAGTATATTAGACAATTTATCTGGAATAACCATAGACCTAGAATAGCTACAAACCGGTTGTATGCGGCCAAAAAGGGATTTGGAATGGCATTACCAGACATCGAAAGTTATAATATTGCAACAAATGCCAAATATGTATTTAGCTGGTTCTTAGAATCAGGACATTTTTCTATTTTTGAAGTAACAAATCTTTGGTATCACCCTTTTCACCTATGTCCCTTGTCCATATACCATCCAATAAACTACCCAAAAAAATTAAATAGCTTGTGATTATACAACAACCTATACAGGCCTGGCAAAAACTATGTCTAAAGCTTGGTATTAATTATATGATATCTTCATTCTTAACTATTAGAGGGAATCCAGAAGTTTCTGATGGATATGACTCAGCAAGATTTGGGAAATGGTCTCAATGAGCTGTGAGTTATATAGTCCAGCTACTTGATGTTGAAAACAGTAAACACATTTAATGAATGTAAAGACGAGTTTGGAATCCCAAATCATCAATTTGTCTCATATCTTCAGCTCCGTCATTATGTTGAACAACTGCTGAAATATACCAATATAGATTGGGAGAATCCTGTTATAAGACAGATGTTGCTTTTATTTCAACAAGGGAATTTTTCCATCACGGCAACATATACCTCCTTATTGAAATCCCAAGAAGATAATAATCTGAGATAATTAAGTTAAAATGGGCAGAGACTGACCAAATGTTGATAAAGCCCAGTCTGGTAAATATATACAAAAAACCAGGTGAGTCTCTAAGCACCATATAGTAAAATACAAGCTTTATTTGGAAACATAGAAAAAGTATAATAAAACACTTAAAACAAAGTGTGTTACATAAGAACAGTTGGAGCTGTACTGTCTTACGCATTTCGGCTATGCAGTAGCTTTACTCATAGATACAATGATGCACCTGGGCTCCGGGCTTAAGTAACCCGGTGCTCAGTGCATAATTAGCTCCAGCTGTTAGTAATAAGGTAATATAAATCAGTTGGTTGGATACATTATATCTGTAATGTATGAGTGAGTACCCAGTTATAACATTTTCATATATACAATTCAATAGCGGGATGTAATGTTAGATGATGGGTACAGTGACACAGTATGGGGTAAGGTGAGATATATTACATGTCAACCTAAACTCGAGGCTACAATAGTGACATAGAATATCACCTCTTTAATCATAGGTATCCTAGCTATATCTTATACAACTGCCTCTAAATGTAGCATTGAAAGAGGGTTCTCTAAGAAAGTCATCAATAGGGCTTTACTGGAGGTAAAACGTATGGATAGAACACAGAAGTTATCAAACAGCACAAAGCTACAGAGACCTAACTCATTTGACAAATCTAAACCTCTGTTTATAACTACATATAGCTCCCAGTTCAGGGAAATTTGTGACATTGTAGATAAGCACCTTCCAATTTTGACTGCCGAGGACAGTCTCAAAGATTTTGTCCAATATGGATGCAATCATGTAGCAAAGAGAGGATGTACATTGGGTAATATACTGTCACCAAGTAAGCTTAAAAAGCCACCCAGTGTTAGTAGTTGGCTAAGTACAAAAGGACATTACAAGTGTCACTTTAACAAATGCATAGCGTGTGGGTGTACCAAGGTTACGGTTACAAAAAGTTTTCAATCAAAGATTACACAGAAAGTTTACCTCCTAAAAACGGTACTAATTGTCATACACACAATCGGCTATATTACGAGTTGTGCGTTAGGCTTAAAAAGCAGCGTTGGCCGGTCCTAACACTGCTTTATAACGCCCGCTGGTATTACGAGTCTTGAAGGTACAGGCTCACCGCTCACATTTTTGGCCAGACTTGGAAATACCGCAAATCCACTTATGTAAATTGCGTATCCTCTTTTTTCAATGGGACTTGCATAGCGCCGGTATTACGAGTCTGACAAAAAGTGAGTGGTACACCCTCTCCTGTCAAGCCTGGTACCGCATTTTAAAGTCAGTAGTTAAGAGTTTTACACTACAACTCCGTAGCATAAAATTCTTAACTAAAGCACTAAACTACCTATTAACCCCTAAACCGAGCCCCCCCCCCCCACATCGCAAACACTAAAATAAAAATTTTAGCCCCTAATCTGCCGAACCGGACATCGCCGCCACTATAATAAATATATTAACCCCTAAACCACCACACTCCCACATCGCAAACACTAGTAAAATATTATTAACCCCTAATCTGCCGTCCCTAACATCGCCAACACCTACCTACATTTATTAACCCCTAATCTGCCGCCCCCAACGTCGCCGCCACTATATTAAAGTTATTAACCCCTAAATCTAAGTCTAACCCTAACCCAAAAACCCTCTAACTTAAATATAATTTAAATAAATCTAAATAAAAATAACTATCATTAACTAAATTATTCCTATTTAAAACTAAATACCTATAAAATAAACCCTAAGATAGCTACAATATAACTAATAGTTACATTGTAGCTAGCTTAGGGTTTATTTTTATTTTACAGGCAAGCTTGTATTTATTTTAACTAGGTAGAATAGTTACTAAATAGTTATTAACTATTTAATAACTACCTAGTTAAAAAAAAGACAAATTTACCTGTAAAATAAAACCTAACCTAAATTACACTAACAACTAACACTACACTACAATTAAATAAATTACCAAAATTAAATACAATTAAATAAAATTAGCTAAAGTACAAAAAAACCCCACTAAATTACAGAAATTACAAGATTTTTAAACTAATTACACCAAATCTAATCCCCCTAACAAAATAAAAAAGCCCCCCCAAAATAAAAAAAGCCTAGCCTATACTAAATTACAAATAGTCCTTAAAAGGGCCTTTTGCGGGGCATTGCCCCAAAGTAATCAGCTGTTTTACCTGTAAAAATTTTTTACAAATCCCCCCCAACATTAAAACCCACCACCCACACAACCAACCCTACTCTAAAACCCACCAATACCCCCTTAAAAAAAACTAACACTAACCCCTTGAAGATCACCTTACCGGGAGAAGTCTTCATTCAACCGGGGCGAAGTCCTAAACGAAGCCGGGAGAAGTCTTCATCCAAGCCAGGCGAAGTGGTCCTCCAGACGGGCAGAAATCTTCATCCAGACGGCATCTTCTATCTTCATGCATCCGGCGCGGAGCGGGTCCATCTTCAAGACATCTGGCGCGGAGCATCCTCTTCCAATGAAGTCTTCTTACTAAATGACGGTTCCTTTAAGTGATGTCATCCGAGATGGCGTCCCTTCAATTCCAATTGGCTGATAGAATTCTATCAGCCAATCGGAATTAAGGTAGAAAAAATACTATAGGTAGTTATTAAATAGTTAATAACTATTTAATAACTATTGTACCTAGTTAAAATAAATACAAAGTTGCCTGTAAAATAAAAATAAACCCTAAGCTAGCTACAATGTAACTATTAGTTATATTATAGCTACCTTAGGGTTTATTTTATAGGTAAGTATTTAGTTTTAAATAGGAATTATTTAGTTAATTATAGTAATTTTATTTAGATTTATTTAAATTATATTTAAGTTAGTGGGGGTTAGGGGTTAATAAATTTAGAATAGTGGCGGCGACGTTGGGGGCGGCAGATTAGGGGTTAAAAAATGTAGGTAGGTGGCAGTGATGTTAGGGATGGCAGATTAGGGGTTAATAATATTTAACTAATGTTTGTGATGCGGGAGTGCGGCGGTTTAGGGGTTAATATGTTTATTATTGTGGCGGCGACGTTGGGGGCAGCAGGTTAGGGGTTAATAAATATAATGTAGGTGTCGGCGATGTTGGGGGCGACAGATTAGGGGTTCATAAGTGTAATGTAGGTGGCGGCGGTGACCGGAGCGGCAGATTAGGGATTAATAATATAATGTAGGTTGCGGTGATGTCGGGGGCGGCAAATTAGGGGTTAATAAGTGTAAGATTAGGGGTGTTTAGACTCGGGGTTCATGTTAGGGTGTTAGGTGTAAAGCAAAAACAGTCAATATCCAGCACTCAAAGCCCTCAGGTTTGTGCACACTGTCATAGGATCACTGCAACAATCCCAAAGAAACAGAACTCACAAAAAATGCAGCGGCACCACTTCTCATCATCCAAGAATTCCTTTATTTCCATATAATGGGAGCAGGTTATACAACGTTTCGGGCTGTACACCCTTAGTCATGCTCACATAGTGTCTGTATAGCCTAATCACCCTTAAATACCTACAAGCAGGTAAGACCACACCTCTTCACTTAATATCCTAGATCAGTGCTTTCCAAACGGTGTGTTGTGACACATTAGTGTGTCGGCAGCAGTGTGTAGGTGTGACCCTGCTTCAGTACAAACGGTGTGTCGTGACACATTAGTGTGTCGGCAGCAGTGTGTAGGTGTGACCCTGCTTCAGTACAAACTGTGTGTCGTGACACATTAGTGTGTCGGCAGCAGTGTGTAGGTGTGACCCTGCTTCAGCACAAATGGTGTGTCGTGACACATTAGTGTGTCGGCAGCAGTGTGTAGGTGTGACCCTGCTTCAGTACAAACGGTGTGTCGTGACACATTAGCGTGTCGGCAGCAGTGTGTAGGTGTGACCCTGCTTCAGTACAAACGGTGTGTCGTGACACATTAGTGTGTCGGCAGCAGTGTGTAGGTGAGTCCCTGCTTCAGTACAAACTGTGTGTCGTGACACATTAGTGTGTCGGCAGCAGTGTGTAGGTGAGTCCCTGCTTCAGTACAAACTGTGTGTCGTGACACATTAGTGTGTCGGCAGCAGTGTGTAGGTGTGACCCTGCTTCAGCACAAACGGTGTGTCGTGACACATTAGTGTGTCGGCAGCAGTGTGTAGGTGTGACCCTGCTTCAGTACAAACGGTGTGTCGTGACACATTAGTGTGTCGGCAGCAGTGTGTAGGTGTGACCCTGCTTCAGCACCAATTTTTTTTTATTTAAATTTTTTGGTTTTCGACTTTACTCCTGCCTGATACGCATATCACATGGTTGACACGTGATTGATACCTAGTGGGTCACAGATCATCTTAACCTATTGGCGCAGCTCATTGGGAACTGAAACTATTCTCATTGGCGGCTTTGGCAGCACATTGGCTCCTGACTGCAGTGTAGTCTCCTTAATCGGTTCGTAATTGCACGTGTAGTCAGTGAGTGGGACAGCAATGTGTTTGCAGCGAGGGCAGTAGACAGTGCAATTTGCAGAGCTCTGACAGTGGCAGCTTAAACGCTGAGCTGAAGTCAGAATTCAAGGTGTTGTTATTTTTTTGCAGCTAACTCCCAGTAGTGCATTGCTGCTCCTGCTCTTGATATATGGATAGGAAGTGGAAGCTTAAAAATGCTTGATGATGAAATGTGAGTGTCTTTATCTAATATTCCACCAAATATTCAGAAACTGTGTTCATCCCATCAACCTCATACATCCCATTAAAATAGTAAGTAGCTATTGGTGTTACTAAACTTTTTTTTAATTCTTGCCAGTGGCGCACTAGGGTTGGTGTCACCCGGTGCGGTAAGTTATGATGTCACCCCCCCCCCCCACCCAGAAAGCAGACACACACAAAAACACAGACACACACTCAGATACACTTAAAAAGATACTCAGATGCAAACACAAACACTCGGAAACACACTCAGACACACACACAAAAACACTGAGACACACACACAAAAACACTGAGACACACACACAAAAACACTCAGACACACACACAAAAACACTCAGACACACACACACAAAAACTCACACACACACAAAAACACTCAGACACACACACGCACACACAAAAACTCACACACACACAAAAACACTCAGACACACACACACACACACACACATACAAAATATGTAAACTGCACTGCATTAATTATGAAGCTCCTGCCTAGAGCTGCTCCCTGGCTCAGCAGAACATCAAATGAAAGATAAACAGAGCACTCTAAAATAAATCACTGAAGAAAAGGTTTAGGCGCAAACTATGAAAATTCTGCTCTCTGACTCTGTTCCAAGACTGTCAGTGCACAGCCCTGGGCCGCGTGCCTACCGCTTCTTATGGCCAATCACCTCTGCACTCTGCCCACCCCCGCCCGCCCTCCCTCCCCTCCTACCTCTTCAGTGTGCACTTAGTGTACCGTAACCGTACCGGTCTGGTGGGCATCATACGTAGCTCCTTCACTTTAGAGACAGTGTCAGACAGTCATGCGGTCAGGTGCCAGGCATCCCCTCATGATTTGCCAGTTCCCGTTTAGAGAGACAGCACAGCAGTGAGTGACTCCACTGCTCCACACGTCACTGAGCAGTGAGCACAGATAGGCAGGCAGGTTTAGGCTAGCAGCGCAACTTCGCAAGCCCCACGGCACGCCCACAACATTCATAGTGAAATTGGGCAGGGGAGGAGCAAAGTACAAACAAGCAAAAGCAGCCGGGAAAACTATTTGTTGAAATTGCAGCGCTGGCTCAAGGGGCAAAAAAAATGAAGTGTCTACAACTTCCTCAGTCCCACTAATGTTCACAAATGCCAGCCTCTAATAAAATAATCTATGCATCTCAACATTGTATTTCTTTGAATACAGTGACCCCACTGATTCTTGCACATACATACTGTTACTTATAAATACATTGTGTTATTATATATTATATCTCTTAAAACAAGTTAGTTTAACCTCCTGTTTGCTAGTACAACTGAATTACAGTGTCGCAAAATTATGTAGGTCTAAAAAGTGTGTCACCAACATGAAAAGTTTGGAAAGCTCTGTCCTAGATATATATGTCTCATAGTATCTACTGACATCTAGTGGTCTAAACCTATATCAAAAATAAAAAATATATACAAATTTTAAAAACACAGACACATTTGTTGTAAGCAAGATCTAAAATACCAGAATACAAAAAACAATGTTAGAGAAGAAAACTTTATGCAATATTAATAATTAGCCATCTTTATGGTACCATTCTATTGCACAATTAAGATTCCAGATAATAGACCATATACAGAGGCCTAGGCGGGGGGGTAAAAGGGAACTGCTTCTCAAAAAACGTGAAGCGTTTTGGATTAATAAGTTAGATGCATTAGCCCCCAATGGAATGAATAGGGAACTAGATTTGAGTATATTTTTATAAAGATGGATAATTTTTAATATTGCATAAAGTTTTCTTCTCTAACATTGTTTTTTGTATTCTGGTATTTTAGATCTTGCTTATAACAAATGTGTTTGTGTTTTTAAAATTTGTATATATTTTTTATTTATGATATAGGTTTAGACCACTAGATGTCAGTAGATACTATGAGACATATATATCTAGGATATTAAAGGGACAGTCTAGTCAAAATTAAACTTTCATGATTCAGATAGGGCATGCAAGTTTAAACAACTTTCCAATTTACTTCTATTATCTAATTTGCTCAATTCTTTAGATATCCTTTGTTGAAGAAATATCAATGTACATGTGTGAGCCAATCACACAAGGCCTTTATGTGCAGCAACCAATCAGCAGCTACTGAGCATATCTAGATATGCTTTTCAGCAAGTGATATCAAGAGAATGAAGCAAATTAGATAATAGAAGTAAATTTGAAAGTTGTTTAAAATGACATGCTCTTTCTAAATCATGAAAGAAAAAAATTGGGTTTCATGTCCCTTTAACCCCTTAGTGACCAGAGCACTTTTCCATTTTCTGTCCGTTTGGGACCAAGGCTATTTTTACATTTTTGCGGTGTTTGTGTTTAGCTGTAATTTTCTTCTTACTCATTTACTGTACCCACACATATTATATACCGTTTTTCTCGCCATTAAATGGACTTTCTAAAGATACCATTATTTTCATCATATCTTATAATTTACTATAAAAAAAATGATAAAATATGAGGAAAAATGGAAAAAAACACACTTTTTCTAACTTTGACCCCCAAAATCTGTTACATATCTAAAACCACCAAAAAACACCCATGCTAAATAGTTTCTAAATTTTGTCCTGAGTTTAGAAATACCCAATGTTTACATGTTCTTTGCTTTTTTTGCAAGTTATAGGGCCATAAATATAAGTAGCACTTTGCTATTTCCAAACCATTTTTTTCCAAAATTAGCGCTAGTTACATTAGAACACTGATATCTTTCAGGAATCCCTGAATATCCATTGACATGTATATATTTTTTTTTTGTAGACATCCCAAAGTATTGATCTAGGCCAATTTTGGTATATTTCATACCACCATTTCACCGCCAAATGCGATCAAATACAAAAAATTGTTCACTTTTTCACAAATTTTTTCACAAACTTTAGGTTTCTCACTGAAATCATTTACAAACAGCTTGTGCAATTATGGCATAAATGGTTGTAAATTCTTCTCTGGGATCCCCTTTGTTCAGAAATAGCACACATATATGGCTTTGGCGTTGCTTTTTGGTAATTAGAAGGCCGCTAAATGCCACTGCGCACCACAAGTGTATCATGCCCAGCAGTTAAGGGGTTAATTAGGGAGCTTTTAGGGAGCTTGTAGGGTTAATTTTAGCTTTAGTGTAGTGTAGTAGACAACCCCAAGTATTGATCTAGGCACATTTTGGTATATTTCATGCCACCATTTCACCGCCAAATGCGATCAAATTAAAAAAAACGTAAAATTTTTCACAATTTTAGGTTTCTCACTGAAATCATTTACAAACAGCTTGTGCAATTATGGCACAAATGGTTGTAAATGCTTGTCTGGGATCCCCTTTGTTCAGAAATAGCAGACATATATGACTTTGGCGTTGCTTTCTGGTAATTAGAAGGCCACTAAATCCTGTTGCGCCTCACACGTGTATTATGGCTAGCAGTGAAAGGGTTAATTAGGGAGTTTGTAGTGAGCTTGCAGGGTTAATTTTAGCTTTAGTGTAGAGATCAGCCTCCCATCTGACACATCCCACCCCCTGATCCCTCCCAAACAGCTCCCTTCCCTCCCCCACCCCACAATTGTCCCCGCCATCTTAAGTACTGGCAGAAAGTCTGCCAGTACTAAAATAAAAGGGTTTTTAAAAAAAAATGAATTTTTTTTTAGCATATTTACATATGCTACTGTGTAGGATCCCCCCCTTAGCCCCCAACCTCCCTGATCCCCCCCAAAACCGCTCTCTAACCCTCCCCGCT
Source organism: Bombina bombina (assembly GCF_027579735.1). NCBI lineage: Eukaryota > Metazoa > Chordata > Amphibia > Anura > Bombinatoridae > Bombina > Bombina bombina. The sequence goes on from NC_069505.1 coordinate 16,009,968, forward strand.
GCCTTATTGGGGGCCATCTTGGGTACTGGCAGCTGTCTGCCAGTACCCAGTTTACAATAAAAAAATGGGTTTTTTTTTGTTTTTTTTGTTTTTTTTTCTGTAGTGTAGCTTCCCCCCCCCCCACCCCCCACAGACTAACCCCCACCACCTTGCTTATTGTTTAACATTTTTTTTTTTATATATTTTTTATTTCCCATTTTCTGTAGTGTAGCGGTTCCCACCCGCTCCCTCCCCGTGCACGCGCCCGCCCCCACCCTCCCGTGCACGCGCGCGCGCCCGTGCACGCCCCCAGCCACCCCCGCCCACGATCCCGCCCCCCCTTCACATCCACATGGCCATCGATGGCCGCCACCCGCCTCCCGGTCCGGCTCCCACCCACCAACGCAGGTAGCCACCGATCTCCGGTGCAGAGAGGGCCACAGAGTGGCTCTCTCTGCACCGGATGACTTAAAAACGTTATTGCAGGATGCCTCCATATCGAGGCATCACTGCAATAACCGGAAAGCAGCTGGAAGCGAGCAGGATCGCTTCCAGCTGCTTTCCACACTGAGGACGTGCAGGGTACGTTCTCAGGCATTAACTGCCTTTTTTCTGAGGACGTACCCTGCACGTCCTCAGTCGTTAAGGGGTTAAGTGAAGAGGTGTGGTCTTACCTGCTTGTAGGTATTTAAGCATGATTAGGCTATACAAACACTATGTGAACATGACTAAGGGTGTAGAACCCAAAACGTTGTTCTTTTTGTAACCTGCTCCCATTATGTGGAAAAAGAGGGTGTTAGGTGTAGACATAAATTTTCTTTTCCCATAGGAATCAATGGGGCTGCATTAAGGAGTTTTACGCTGCTTTTTTGCAGGTGTTAGACTTTTTTTCAGCCGGCTCTCCCCGTTGATTCCTATGGGGAAATCGTGCACGAGCACATTACAGCAGCTCACCGCTAATGTAAGCAGCGCTGGTATTGAAGTGCGGTAATGAGCAAAATTTTGCTCAACGCTCACTTCTTGTCTGGTTTGTAAAAACTCGTAATACCAGCGCTGTCTGTAAGTGAGCGGTGAGCATAAACTGCTCGTTAGCACCGCACAGCCTCTAACGCAAAACTCGCAATCTAAGTGAATGTTATCTAATTGGTAGAATGCACAGCATGTAATAAGCAGTATGTTGGATGGTCCTCTAGAGAAGCACGAGCTCGCATCAGAGAACATCTTAACAATATAGATAACGGTACTGAATGCTCAGATCTAGCGAGACATTTCATTCACTATCATAGCAAGAATGTCAACAGCTTTCAGTGGCAGATCATTGAGCAAGTTAGAACCCCAGATAGAGGGAGAGATACCAACAGTAAACTTGTGTACCAAGAAGCTTACTGGATCTTTCAATTAAAAACCCGTAGACCTGCAGGATTTAATATAGAGAGTGATGTTGTAAATTTGTGGCAGCGAGAAAAATGACTTAGGACATATGTGAAATATTTATTTCTCTGTCTGAATCTGAATCACACAAGCACCCCATTATATAGAGGGGATAAAAATAACACTGCAAGTTAATTAAAGGGACAGTCTAGTCAAAATTGAACTTTCATGATTCAGATAGGGCATGCAATTTTAAACAGCTTTCCAATTTACTTCTATTATCTAATTTTCTCAATTCTTTAGATATCCTTTGTTGAAGAAATAGCAATGCACATGTGTGAGCAAATCACACAAGGCCTTTATGTGCAGCAACCAATCAGCAGCTACTGAGCATATCTAGATATGCTTTTCAGCAAGTGATATCAAGAGAATGAAGCAAATTAAATAATAGAAGTAAATTAGAAAGTTGTTTAAAATGACATGCTCTTTCTAAATCACAAAAGAAAAAAATTGGGTTTCATGTCCCTTTAAGTTTGACTACAGGGTCCCCTATACCCCCCCCCCAATATACGATTTCTAACAATATTACTATATATACCTATATATACCCACATTTTCTATGCACACCTTCTAAACTGACTTTCGTAAGTAACACATATTGCCCATGTGTATACATATGTATACCCCCTTCATTCTCTATATGTGGATGTACACATGATTTAATAGTCTGAATTATATGGTTGATGCACATCTAGAGGCAATTGCATGAGATATAGTTAGGATACCTAGGATATCTATAGTATGTGTATGTATACACTGTTTAAGAGTTCAAAATACACAATTGATCCACATTTAGAGGCATTTGTATAAGATATAGCTAGGATACCTATGATTAAAGAGGTGATATTCTATGTCACTATTGTAGCCTCGAGTTTAGGTTGACATGTAATATATCTCACCTTACACCATACTGTGTCACTGTACCCATCATCTAACATTACATCCCGCTATTGAATTGTATATATGAAAATGTTATAACTGGGTACTCACTCATACATTACAGATATAATGTATCCAACCAACTGATTTATATTACCTTATTACTAACAGCTGGAGCTAATTATGCACTGAGCACCGGGTTACTTAAGCCCGGAGCCCAGGTGCATCATTGTATCTATGAGTAAAGCTACTGCATAGCCGAAATGCGTAAGACAGTACAGCTCCAACTGTTCTTATGTAACACACTTTGTTTTAAGTGTTTTATTATACTTTTTCTATGTTTCCAAATAAAGCTTGTATTTTACTATATGGTTCCTAGAGACTCACCTGGTTTTTTGTATATATTTATCGGAGAACTTTACCAGGTTAGAGTCTCGGCATGCAGGCTGTCACTTCAATGAATGGGGCTATGAGATCATAGGAGGGGTCTCATTGGCTCACAGGACCGATTGTGTCAAAGACCGGAAGTTAACGAGGAGATCAGTGAAGCAGCCACGTTGGTAGTGGCTCATCTCCCAACAGACACAGAGAAAAGTGAAGCCAGGTGAGAGGCAGAGGTAAGCGAGCTTCCGGTGGAAGGAACAAGGTACATCTTGGTAAGTTGTGCACCGCACCGGTCATTGCCATTACCTTATACAAATTTCACTGACAGTGCCTGCTGATGCTGACGTTTACTAACCAAATGGATTGAGCGCTATAGCAAAAGCAATCAGTAATATTGTGATCCCTCCCCATGCACCTTGAGTCTTCACTTGGGAGATTTTTGTATTTCGTTAAAGCCCAGTCTGGGGCAAAACGCGTAGACGGATGAAATTGACTAGGAACTTTCCTGTCACTGCACTACTTTGAATAAAATTCAACTGATTTGTACCTACCCATCTGGAGCGATCTCTGTTATTAACGGAGGGAGGTGAGCTGTATGCTTCCTGGTGGATCATAACCACAAGAGACTGTCACACCTCGATAACAGAGGTTTACTGATTCTTATATCTTATATCTTATGAGCAACACCGAATGATTTGGATTTGCACTTTCACACAAAGAAATATGAAATGTAAATATAAAATCAGTGTAAACTATCACAATAAAATGAGTGAATAAAACAAAAAACAATGTAACCTTAGTGTACGATGTGAATGTATAAAGGATATATTTTATTTGATCCAGATAATACTTCTAAATCCTTCTTTATGATTGTTTTCAGTTTGTGATGGCTCAAGAGAATATGCACAAACAGTAATACATATAGTGCAATATATTTTTATATCAGTAGTAAACTCATATGCTAGTGAATTCACACGTTATTACTGGGTGCTGGGTTAGCAGCACAGAAGATGGTAACTGTGATTCAACGTAGTTATCTGTTGTTAGTATCTGTTTTCATCATAATTATCTGTTAATATATGTTGCTCTCTTAATCATCTATCCTAATTATCTGTCATAATAACTGTTATTTCAATTATCTGTTAATAACTGATATCTTAATGATATGTTGCTATCTTAATCATCTGTTAATATCTGTTGTTGTCTTAATCATCTGTTGTTAATATCTGTTGTTATCTTAATCATCTGTTAATATCTGTTGTTAATATCTGTTGTTATCTTAATCATCTGTTAATATCTGTTGTTGTCTTAATCATCTGTTGTTAATAACTGTTGTTATCTTAATCATCTGTTAATATCTGTTGTTGTCTTAATCATCTGTTGTTAATATCTGTTGTTAATATCTGTTGTTATCTTAATCATCTGTTAATATCTGTTGTTGTCTTAATCATCTGTTGTTAATAACTGTTGTTATCTTATTCATCTATTTAAATAATATCTGTTGTTATCTTAATCATCTGTTGGTAATAACTGTTGTTATCTTAATCATCTTTTGTTAATTACTGTTGTTATCTTATTCATCTGTTGTTAATAACTGTTATTATCTTAAACATACTGTATGTTTTTAATATCTGTTGTTATCTTAATAATCTGTTGTTAATAATTTCTGTTATTTTATTAATCTGTTGTTAATATATGTTGTTATCTTAATCATTTGTTGTTAATATCTGTTATCTTAATAATCTATTGTTAATTACTGTTGCTATCTTAATTATCTGTTGTTAATAACTGTTGTTATCTTAATCATCTGCTGTTAATAGCTGTTGTTAATATCTGTTGTTATCTTAATCATCTGTTAATATCTGTTGTTGTCTTAATCATCTGTTGTTAATATCTGTTGTTGTCTTAATCATCTGTTGTTTATATCTGTTGTCGTCTTAATCATCTGTTGTTAATATATGTTGTTGTCTTAATCATCTGTTGTTAATATCTGTTGTTAATATCTGTTGTTGTCTTAATCACCTGTTGTTAATATCTGTTGTTGTCTTAATCATCTGTTGTTAATATCTGTTGTTATCTTAATCATCTATTGTTAATTACTGTTATCTTAATCATCTGTTGTTAATAACTGTTGTTATCTTAAGCATCTGTTTTTAATATCTGTTGTTATCTTAATCATCTGTTGTTAATAACTGTTGTTATCTTAATCATCTGTTTTTAATATCTGTTGTTATCTTAATCATCTGTTGTTAATAACTGTTGTTATCATAATAATCTGTTTTAAATATCTGTTGTTATTTTAGTAATCTGTTGTTAATTACTGTTGTTATCTTATTCATCTGTTGTTAATAACTGCTGTTATCTTAATCATCTGTTTTTAATATCTCTTGTCAATCATCTGTTGTTAATTACTGTTGTTATCTTATTCATGTGTTGTTAATAGCTGTTATCTTAATAATCTGTTGTTAATTACTGTTGTTATCTTATTCATCTGTTGTTAATAACTGCTGTTACCTTAATCATCTGTTGTTAATATCTGTTGTTATCTTAATCATTTGTTGTTAATATCTGTTTTATTATGTATCTGTTGTTATCATAATCATCTGTTGATAATATCTGTTATCCTATTCATCTGTTGTTAATAACTGTTGTTATCTTAATCCTCTGTTGTTAATATCCGTTGTTATCTTATTCATTTGTTGTTAACAACTAATATTATCTTAATCATCTGTTACCTTAATCATCTGTTGTTAATATCTGTTATCTTAATCATCTGTTGTTAATATCTGTTATCGTATTCATTTGTTGTTATCTTATTAATCTGTTGTTAATAACTGTTGTTATTTTATTAATCTGTTGTCAATAACTGTTGTTATCTTAATCATCTGTTGTTAATATCTGTTATCTTATTAATTTGTTGTTAATGTATGTTGTTATCTTAATCGTCTGTTGTTATCTTAATTATCTGTTGTTAATATCTGTTGTTATCTTATTCATCTGTTGTTATCTTATTAGCCTGTTGTTAATAACTGTTGTTCTCTTAATCATTTGGTGTTAAATTAATCATCTGTTATCATCTGTTGTTAATATATGTTGTTATCTTAATCATCTGTTAATGTTATCTTAATCATCTGTTGTTAATATATTATCTTAATCATCTGTTGTTATCTTTATCATCTGTTGTTAACATCTGTTGTTATCTTATTCATTTGTTGTTAATGACTATTGCTATCTTAATCATCTGTTGTTATCTTAATCCTCTGTTGTTAATATTTGTTATATTATTCAATATATGCTATCCTAATCATCTGTTATCTTAATAATCTGTTGTTAATAACTGTTTTCTTAATCTTCTGTTGTTATCTTAATCATCTGTTGTTAATATCTGTTGTTATCTTATTCGTTTTGTTTTTAATAACTATTGTTATCTTAATAATCTGTTGTTATCTTCATCATCTGTTGTTAATATCTGTTATCTTAATCCTCTGTTGTTAATATCTGTTGTTATCTTATTCATTTGTTGTTATCTTATTCATCTGTTGTTAATAACTGTTGTTATCTTAATCATCTTTTGTTAATATCTGTTATCTTATTTATTTGTTGTTAATATCTGTTGTTATCTTAATCATCTGTTGTTATTATCTGTTGTTATCTTATTCATCTGTTGTTATTTTATTCATGCGTTGTTCTCTTATTAATCTGTTGTTAATAACGGTTGTTCTCTTAATCATCTGTTGCTAATATCTGTTATCATATTCATCTATTGTTATCTTATTCATCTGTTGTTAATAACTGTTGTTCTCTTAATCATCTGGTGTTTTCTTAATCATTTGTTATCATCTGTTGCTAATATATGTTGCTATCTTATTCAACTGTTGTTAATAACTGTTGTTATCTTAATCATCTGTTGTTATCTTAATCATCTGTTGTTAATATCTGTTGTTATCTTAATCATCTGTTAATATCTGTTGCTATCTTAATCATCTGTTGTTAATAACTGTTATTATCTTAGTCATCCAATATTAATAACTGTTATCTTAATCATCAATTGTTAATAACTGTTTTCTTATCCATCTGTTAATAACTTGTTATCTTAATCATTAGTTGTTATCCTAATCATCTGTTTTTATCTAAATAATCTGTTGTTAATATCTGTTATCTTAATCATCTGTTGTAAATAACTGTTATCTTAATCATCTGTTGTTAATATCTGTTATCTTATTTATTTGTTGTTAATATCTGTTGTTATCTTAATCATCTGTTATTATCTGTTGTTATCTTATTCATCTGTTGTTATCTTATTCATCTGTTGTTCTCTTATTAATCTGTTGTTAATAACTGTTGATCTCTTAATCATCTGTTGCTAATATCTGTTATCATATTCATCTGTTGTTATCTTATTCATCTGTTGTTCCCTTATTAATCTGTTGTTAATAACTGTTGTTCTCTTAATAATCTGGTGTTTTCTTAATCATTTGTTATCATCTGTTGCTAATATATGTTGCTATCTTAATCAACTGTTGTTAATAACTGTTGTTATCTTAATCATTTGTTGTTATCTTAATCATCTGTTGTTAATATCTGTTGCTATCTTAATCATCTGTTGTTAATAACTGTTATTATCTTAGTCATCCAATGTTAATAACTGTTATCTTAATCATCTATTGTTAATAACTGTTATCTTATTCATCTGTTAATAACTTGTTATCTTAATCATCAGTTGTTATCCTAATCATCTGTTTTTATCTAAATAATCTGTTGTTAATAACTGTTGTTATCTTATTCATCTGTTGTTAATAACTGCTGTTACCTTAATCATCTGTTGTTAATATCTGTTTTATTATGTATCTGTTGTTATCATAATCATCTGTTGATAATATCTGTTATCCTATTCATCTGTTGTTAATAACTGTTGTTATCTTAATCCTCTGTTGTTAATATCCGTTGTTATCTTATTCATTTGTTGTTAACAACTAATATTATCTTAATCATCTGTTACCTTAATCATCTGTTGTTAATATCTGTTATCTTAATCATCTGTTGTTAATATCTGTTATCGTATTCATTTGTTGTTATCTTATTAATCTGTTGTTAATAACTGTTGTTATTTTATTAATCTGTTGTCAATAACTGTTGTTATCTTAATCATCTGTTGTTAATATCTGTTATATTATTAATTTGTTGTTAATGTATGTTGTTATCTTAATCGTCTGTTGTTATCTTAATTATCTGTTGTTAATATCTGTTGTTATCTTATTCATCTGTTGTTATCTTATTAGCCTGTTGTTAATAACTGTTGTTCTCTTAATCATTTGGTGTTAAATTAATCATCTGTTATCATCTGTTGTTAATATATGTTGTTATCTTAATCATCTGTTAATGTTATCTTAATCATCTGTTGTTAATATATTATCTTAATCATCTGTTGTTATCTTTATCATCTGTTGTTAACATCTGTTGTTATCTTATTCATTTGTTGTTAATGACTATTGCTATCTTAATCATCTGTTGTTATCTTAATCCTCTGTTGTTAATATTTGTTATATTATTCAATATATGCTATCCTAATCATCTGTTATCTTAATAATCTGTTGTTAATAACTGTTTTCTTAATCTTCTGTTGTTATCTTAATCATCTGTTGTTAATATCTGTTGTTATCTTATTCGTTTGTTTTTAATAACTATTGTTATCTTAATAATCTGTTGTTATCTTCATCATCTGTTGTTAATATCTGTTATCTTAATCCTCTGTTGTTAATATCTGTTGTTATCTTATTCATTTGTTGTTATCTTATTCATCTGTTGTTAATAACTGTTGTTATCTTAATCATCTTTTGTTAATATCTGTTATCTTATTTATTTGTTGTTAATATCTGTTGTTATCTTAATCATCTGTTGTTATTATCTGTTGTTATCTTATTCATCTGTTGTTATTTTATTCATGCGTTGTTCTCTTATTAATCTGTTGTTAATAACGGTTGTTCTCTTAATCATCTGTTGCTAATATCTGTTATCATATTCATCTATTGTTATCTTATTCATCTGTTGTTAATAACTGTTGTTCTCTTAATCATCTGGTGTTTTCTTAATCATTTGTTATCATCTGTTGCTAATATATGTTGTTATCTTATTCAACTGTTGTTAATAACTGTTGTTATCTTAATCATCTGTTGTTATCTTAATCATCTGTTAATATCTGTTGCTATCTTAATCATCTGTTGTTAATAACTGTTATTATCTTAGTCATCCAATATTAATAACTGTTATCTTAATCATCAATTGTTAATAACTGTTTTCTTATTCATCTGTTAATAACTTGTTATCTTAATCATCAGTTGTTATCCTAATCATCTGTTTTTATCTAAATAATCTGTTGTTAATATCTGTTATCTTAATCATCTGTTGTAAATAACTGTTATCTTAATCATCTGTTGTTAATATCTGTTATCTTATTTATTTGTTGTTAATATCTGTTGTTATCTTAATCATCTGTTATTATCTGTTGTTATCTTATTCATCTGTTGTTATCTTATTCATCTGTTGTTCTCTTATTAATCTGTTGTTAATAACTGTTGTTCTCTTAATCATCTGTTGCTAATATCTGTTATCATATTCATCTGTTGTTATCTTATTCATCTGTTGTTCCCTTATTAATCTGTTGTTAATAACTGTTGTTCTCTTAATAATCTGGTGTTTTCTTAATCATTTGTTATCATCTGTTGCTAATATATGTTGCTATCTTAATCAACTGTTGTTAATAACTGTTGTTATCTTAATCATCTGTTGTTAATATCTGTTGCTATCTTAATCATCTGTTGTTAATAACTGTTATTATCTTAGTCATCCAATGTTAATAACTGTTATCTTAATCATCTATTGTTAATAACTGTTATCTTATTCATCTGTTAATAACTTGTTATCTTAATCATCAGTTGTTATCCTAATCATCTGTTTTTATCTAAATAATCTGTTGTTAATATCTGTTATCTTAATCATCTATTGTTAATAACTGTTATCTTATTCATCTGTTAATAACTTGTTATCTTAATCATCAGTTGTTATCCTAATCATCTGTTTTTATCTAAATAATCTGTTGTTAATAACTGTTATCTTAATCATCTATTGCTAATATATGTTGTTATCTTAGTCATCTGTTGTTATCTTAATCATCTGTTGTAAATAACTGTTATCTTAATAAACTGTTGTTATCTTAATTATCTATCATTAATATCTGTTCATTATCTGTTAATATCTGTGACTAGTTATTTTAATGATCTGTTATCTCAATTATCTGTTGTAAATATCTGTTGCTAGTTATACATATACACACACACATTTGAGCCTTACCCAGTTCAACACTGTCATATACCATATCCATGTATACATACACATTTATAATAATCTCTAAATATATAAACATCTCTCTATCTATCTCTCTATAAACTATTGACAAAATTTCTCCCGAATTCCAAATAAAAATTAATATAATTTAGAGCATTTATTTGTAGAAAATAACAAATAAGATGCAGTATTTTCAGACCTTGAACAATGCAAAGAAAATAAGTTCATTTTAATTTTTAAACATCACAATACTAATGTTCAGAAATCAATATTTAGTGGAATAACCCTGATAATCAATCCCAGCTCTCATGCGTCTTGGATGATCTCCATCAGTCTTTCGCATTGCAGTTGGGTTATGCCACTCCTGACACAAAATCAAGCAGCTCAGCTTTGTTTAAAGGCTTGTAACCATCCATCTTCCTCTTGATCACATGGGGTTCCGCACCTCTGGAATTTCAGTGGGCGGCGGCAGCGACCACATAAAGACCAGGAAGAGAGCCAAAGAAAAGAAGATGTGAAGCGGAGGCAGTTGAAGAGGCTGCTGAAGTCCACCTCCAAAGATGGCCCCCCCCGCTGCAAGGAACCGGGATGAAGAGCGCAAAACATCAGATTGAGAGGAGCTGGATTAAACAATGGTAAGTACCACTTTTGGGGTGTTTTTTTTATTTTTAAGAATAGGGGTTTTTACTTTAACTTTTATTTTAATAGGCTAGGTTTTTTGAGTAATATTTTTTTATTTTGGGAGGTTGGGGGATGCTTGTATTGTAGAGTTGCTTTGTAATTTATTTTTTGCAAAAAGAGCTGATCACTTTAGGGCAATGCCCTACAAATAGCCCTTTTAAGGGCTATTGTAATTTATTTTAGTGTTAGGGTTTTTTATGGGTCATGTAATTTAGTGTTAGGTATAACAGTGTTTTTTTTATTTTGGATACTGTAGTTTACTATTTTCTTAGATTTTTGCTTACTTTTTGAAACTTAGTGGGGTTAATTAAGATGGGGAGTCCGATTAGAGAGGGGTTAGGTGTTAGTCTAGTTCTAGTTTGCATTGGGAGGTGGTAGTTTAGGTTTTAATCTCCTAACTGATTTAGGTTAGTGAAGCTTATGGGTTAGTAGTGTATTTATCTATAATTTTTAAAATATTATGCATTTTTATGTCCTTTAACTATTGCATATTTATTATATGTATTTATTTTTTCTTGTTGTGTTTTTTTATTTTGAACATAAATATATATTTTAAAATGTATATTCATGCTACAAAAGGCATTAGTGTTACAATTGTTTTATTGCATAACATGCATGCAGTTATGTGATACTATAATTATGTCTTTTATAACATAAATATCCATTTTAAAAATATATTTATATTTACAATAATAAATGCATCAAGCAAGAATATCTGCATTTTAATTTATATAATTTATATAACCAATACTTAAACTTATATTAATAATACATGACCATTTTATTTCAAAGATTGTAGATATAATGTATAATGTCAGGCCTTGCAATGATATTTAATATTTAAACTGTTATGCATGTATATTGCATAATCTTTTAAATATTGCATATACATTTACATTTATTTCTGTTAGCTTGTTGTGTTTATTAGTGATAACAGATATATATGTTAATATATATTTATGTTATAGTATAAGTAGCATTAAATTATATTTTTACATAACAGGCAAGCAGTTATGTAGAACTATAATTTTAATTATACTGTCTTTAATTAGAAATAATTAGCACAACAAGCAACATTAATTACATTTTAATTTATATGAAAATATTTAAACATTATGCATTCTCCATAACAATACATTATTTAAATATTGAATATTTATTTGTTGGGCCTTAGCTTCTACAGTTAGTTTTAAGTTATTGCAGATTAGGGATCAATGTTTAAATGATATTCATAGTCATGTACAATGCATATAGTTTAAAGCTATTGAAATAATAGCAAGCAACTATTAAATTCCTTTTAAGATATCTACAATCATTTAAATAATCTACATAGTACATGATAAAGCATATTTTGTCAAATAAATTAAGTAAACACTGGAGGGCTCGCAAAACCTTGCCAGCCTAGCCGGGGTTTTGGAACTCATCACCGGACCTGAATTGAGCCCCATTTTTCAGCCTCTTAAAAGGGGTGTCAATCGAGTAGGGTGCAGGGGATAAAGTCGCCCTTTTAGTATCTTGTCAGAAATTTGATGAAGCACCTAGGGATACCACTTATTTGGGGGTGCTACCCTCTGGAAGGAACGGGGGACTGGATTTGAAGGGTGCTGAGTTCCAGGAGCCTGGCTAGGCTGGCAAGGTTTTTCCGCTTGTCCGCCTGCACTGGAGGGCTCGCAAAACCTTGCCGGCCTAGCCAGGGTTTTGGAACTCATCACCGGACCTGAATTGAGCCCCATTTTTCAGCCTATTAAAAGGGGTGTCAATCGAGTAGGGTGCAGGGGATAAAGTCGCCCTTTTAGTATCTTGTCAGAAATTTGATGAAGCACCTAGGGATACCACTTATTTGGGGGTGCTACCCTCTGGAAGGAACGGGGGACTGGATTTGAAGGGTGCTGAGTTCCAGGAGCCTGGCTAGGCTGGCAAGGTTTTGCCGCGTGTCCACCAGCATTTTAACACATCTCTGTGACACATTACTGAAACATTGATTATAATTTTAGCAATATAGCTTCATAGTTATAATGGAGAGTGTAGTTTAGAGATTACGTCAGTGTCAATGGTATTGGGGATTTAGCTGGGTGTTCCGCGGGAGTATAGGTTAGTCGTGATTTAGGTGGTCAGGGGGAGTTGGCCTGGCAGTGCAGGGGAGTGTAGGTTAGCTGTGGCGTAGGTGTTAGGTGGGAGGTAGCAAGGCAGAGCAGGGGTAGTGTAGCTTAGGAGGGACATAGTTATAGGCGTTCAGGGGAAATTAGCATGGCGTTCTATTAGATGTAGCCTGCACAAGATTGATATGTTCGAAGCAGCGAAGTGCAGGTGGTGAGGAGGGTAGTGGCCACGTTTGTCTAATAAGCTTTAAGCTGTCGAGATTACATCGCCTGAGCTAGTTAGTGTAGGAGTAATTAAACGTAGGTCCCCGCAGCAATATTTGGAATGTGCCTACATGGAAAATAATTTTAGTTTCAGTGAGCTCACTGTCTGTGCCGTGTTGGCTCTCTTAAAATGTGGCCGCCCCCGCCACAGCAAAATGCCGACGAGCAGCGATGCGGTTGGTGACATCACGCTCTTATTTTTTTATGGGATAGATATCGCTGCTCGCCAGCATTGCTCGGACATGCCCCTTTTCTTGGATTATCTCGACAGACCATTGGACTGTGAGGCCGATAAGGCCAGTGAAGTAGTTTCCTAGCGGTCTGTCGATTCTTTGAATATCGGGGCCTGCATTTTTTTTGTTATTTTGATCAGTTGACATTTTCTCCAAAGAAATTGTCTAAATAACAATCCACTAGATTGCGAGTTTTGAGCGCTATAGGGAAATTAACGACCACCACAAAAGCGTCGTTATTTCACCTCCCTATAGCCCTGCTATTATAGGTTTTGAAAAACCCGGCTTGTACAGGCAATATGGTGGCGTTGAGCTCCATACCACACTCAAATACAAGCAGTGTTTTGACATGCTCGTGCACGATTTCCCTATAGACATCAATGGGGAGAGTCGGCTAAAAAAAAGCTTAAAACCTGCAATTGTGGAATAAAAAGCTCCATAACACAACCCTATAGATGTCTATGGGGAAAGAAAAAGTTATGTTTAAACCTAACACCCTAACATAAACCCCAAGTCTAAACACCCCTAATCTGCTGCCCCCGACATCGCCGCAACCTGCATAATGTTATTAACCCCTAATCTTCTGCCCCTAACATCGTCGCCACCTAAATAAAACTATTAACCGCTAATCTGCCGCTCCCGATATCGCTGCCCCCTAAATACACTTATTAACCCCTAATCAGCCGCCCCTAACATCGCCGCCACCTACATTACAGTTATTAACCTCTAATCTGCTGGCCCAAACATTGCCGCCATCTACCTACACTTATTAACCCCTAATCTGCCGCCCCCCATGTCGCTATACTAAAGTTATTAACCCCTAAACCTCTGGCCTCTCCCATCACTAACACTACATAAATATATTAACCCCTAACCCTAACGTAACCCTGAACCTAACCCTAACACCCCCTAACTTAAATATAATTTAAATAAATCTAAATAAAACTTACAATTATTACCTAAATGATTCCTATTTAAAACTAAATACAAACTTACATATAAAATAAAACCTAAACTAGCCACAATATAACTAATAGTTATATTGTAGCTAGCTTAGGTTTTATTTTTATTTCACAGTTTGTATTTAGTTTAACTAGGTAGACTAGTTAGTAAATAGTTATAAACTATTTACTAGCTACCTAGTTAAAATAAATACAAACTTAAATGATCAAACATAAAAACAAATTACTCCTAATCTAATTGCCCCAAAGAAATCAGCTCTTTTACTTGTAAAAAAAAAATACAAACAACCCCCCAACAGTAAAACCTACCACCCACACAACCAAACCCCCCAAATAAAATTCTATCTAAATAAACCTAAGCTAACCATTGCCCTGAAAAGCTGGATGAAGACTTCTGTCGCCTGGATGAGGATAGATGTCTGGTCTTCGAAAACTGTAAGTGGATCGTCGGGGGTTAGTGTTAGGTTTTTTTAAGGGTTTATTGGGGGCTTTATTTTTAGATTAGGGTTTGGGCACCGTAAAAGAGCTAAATGCCCTTTTAAGGGCAATGCCCATCCAAATGCCCTTTTCAGGGCGATGGTTATCTTAGGTTTATTTAGATAGAATTTTATTTGGGGGGTTTGGTTGTGTGGGTGGTGGTTTTTACGGGTTTTATTGTTGGGGTTGTTGTTTGTGTGTTTTTTTTTACAGGTAAAAGAGCTTTGGGGCAATGCCCCGCAAAAGTCCCTTATTGTAGGCTATGTTTTTTTTTATTTTGTGGGGGCTTTTTTTATTTTGATAGGGATATTAGACGAGTAATTTGTTTTTATTTTTGATAATTTTGTTTTTTATTTTGTGTAATTTAGTGTTTAATTTTTTGTAATTTAGATAACTGTATTTTATTCATTTAATTTAATTTATTTTATTGTAATGTTAGGTTTTAGTGTAAGGCAGGTTAGGTTTTATTTCACAGGTAAGTTTGCATTTATTTTAACTAGGTAGCTAGTAAACTTACCTGTGAAATAAAAATAAAACCTAAGATAGCTACAATATCACTATTAGTCATATTGTAGCTAGCTTAGATTTTATTTCACAGGTAAGTATATATTTAGTTTTAAATAGGAATTATTTAGGTAATAATTGTAAGTTTTATTTAGATTTATTTTAATTATCTTTAAGTTAGGAGGTGTGAGGCTTAGGGTTACGTTAGGGTTAGGTTTAGGGGTTAATATATTTATGTAGTGATGTGGGAGGCCAGAGGTTTAGGGGTTAATAGTTTAATTTAGTATATTTCGTTGTGGGGGTCTTGCGGTTTAGTGGTTAATAGGTGTATTATAGCGGCGGTGTGGGTGGACGGCAGATTAGGGGTTAATAATCTTTAAATAGTGTTTGCGATGCGGGAGGGCAGCGGTTTAGGGGTTAATAGGTTTATTATAGTGGCGACAATGTTGGGGAGCGGTGGAATAGGGGTTAATACATTTTTTAAGTGGCGGTGATGTCCGGAGTGGCAGATTAGGGGTTAATAATTTTATTTTAGTATTTGCAATGCGGGAGGGCCTCGGTTTAGGGGTCAATAGTCAGTTTATGGGTGTTAGTGTACTTTGTGACAGTTTAGTTATGAGTCATAACTACTGACTTTAGATGGCGGTACGGATCTTGTCATTATAGGGTGTACCACTCACTTTTAGGCCTCACCGCAAAACTCGTATACCGGCGCTATGGAAGTCCCATTGAAAAACGACTTTTTTAAAAGTGCGGTACTGACGTTGCGTGACGGCCGAAAAGGTGTGCGGTACACCTATAGCTACAAGACTTGTAATAGCAGCTTTAGGGGAAAAGCAGCGTTATGAAGCATAACAATGCTATTTGAGTCATAATACAAAACTCGTAATCTAGCTGAATATTTTTATTTGACATTTGGAAGAAATGTTTGTATTTTATAGAATAAAACAAAAATGTTCCTTTAAATCAAACACATACCTATAAATAGTAAAACCAGAGAGACTGATAATCTTGCAGTGGTCTATTCATTCCCCCCCAGAGCTATATATATATATATATATATATATATATATATATATATATATATATATATATATATATATATATATGTCACGGGGACCAGGCTGCAAGGGTTAAACCCCTACCCCCCTACTACCTTACCCCTGTTTCTCAGCGGATTTGGGTTCCTCAGAGCAACCACGATTTCTAGGAGTCTTTGTTTGCTTGTTTTTGTGTTCCTACTTGTCAGAGAAGAGCTGGTCTCTGACTGGAAAAACCCTCCTAGGCTGGCTGGGCTCCTGGAACTACCAGTCGGCCACCTCACAGCAGACACCTGCCTAACCCCTCTCAGACTGGCCGGGCTCCTGGAACTCCCGGTCAGCCACAGAACAACAGGACACCCGCTAACTTTACCCCTGGTCGCTCCAGTGGCCCTTTGCCCCAGAGCTCCATTCTTTTGGGGATTGGTAGCCCCTAGGGAGGACAAGAGGTGGGGGAATTACTGGAGGAGAGCTCCTTTGGGAACCGGGGTTTTGGACACCCCTACCCCCATAACTTCAATGGACTGTATCTCTCGACTGTGGCATCTGGGGACCGAGAGCTTTCAAATGAGACCCTGGAAGTGTTGCTGCTCTCCCGGGATCACCCTGAAACCGCCACCCCTGGGTCCTTGGATTTTGTGGGACTGTGGCTGCTATGAAGGCGCCGGTGTGTCTGGAGGGGTGGGAATGGAGGGAAAACTGTGGGATTGTCCAGTGTCTTATAAAGAAGAGTTTCTGTATAAATGTTGTGTGTTTGTCCCAATAAAATCTCTCTTCTTTGTTCCATTTAAATGCTAGTTGTCTAGTTATTTGGGTGGGGATTGCTGAAATCACTCTCTCTCCACTAAATAGCGGTTGGTTCCAGGTGTTGGAAGATCGTTTCGGCAGAGCTACTGAGTCGGGGTAGCAGGGGATCTGCCACAGTGGTGGCAGCGGTGGGATGCTTCCATATACCTGGAACGACCATCTGAAGACTTCTGTGGCTGGAGCGTTATGATCGGCTCCAGAAGGAAGCACTGAAATCCTTGCTGCATATTAGAGGAATAGCTACCGGCAGCAAGACAAGAGAAGCCATCATAGCCGAGCTAGAGGCCCATCGAGAGAAGTTCAGGAATCTACACAAACAAGAAGGGCAGCCGTATACTGAGTGGACCCATCAGTTAGCCTGCTCCTTGAACTCCTGGATTACAGGTTGACACGTCAACACACTGGAGGAGGCACTGCAGCTCATCCTCCTGGAGAAATTCTACTCCCACATCCCGGCCGAGATCTGGGACTGAATTAAGGATAGGAAACCAAGGACTGCTGATCAGGCGGCCGTCCTGGTCGACCAATACGTGGATGACTGGCGCCAGACCTGTATCAACCTGGCTCCAGGCCAGGCCCCAGTACCTACCCGACAACTGCAACCTTGGATGATCCCTGCTCCCCAGGTCGGATGCACAGACTCCCGCAAGTGTTTTAAATGCGGACAGGTGGGACACCTCAAACACCACTGCCTGCACAAGACAACCACCGCCTCTCCACACCTGCAGCCAAAGCACCCCCCAACCCGCAGTGGGCTCAAGCCACAGCCCCAAGATACCAAGTAGCCACCCACTACACTTATGAGGACCACCCGATCCCTCTGTCGAATGGGTCAGTGAGGAGATTGGGGTCCTACAGGAGGTGGGAACAGCATCCATGGACCAGCATCATTGCCAGGAAGTTCTGGTCAACAGACAGGCTACCCAGGGATTAAGGGACACTGGTGCTACTCTCACTTTGATCCAGCCTCACCTGGCCCCCAACTCCAGCCATTAAGGGAAAACCATTGGTATCCAAGTGGCTAGCGACACTGTTATCCAGGCTCCCAAAGCACAAGTCTATTTGAACTGGGGTGCAGGTGCCCATGCTGTGCAGGTGGGCATTATGAGGAAGTTGCCGGCTGAGGTGATTTTAGGCAATGACCTCAGGCACCTTGTCTCCGCCTTTCTGGGAGATACTCTCCCAGACGTAGCTGCAGTTGTGACCCGCCAGCAGACCCAACAGCAAGGCATTTTTCCAGGACTGGGACCACATGTAAGACCAGTTCCCCCGACTACCTCTCAACAGCGCCCCCCCATCCCGACCTCTACCCATCCCGACTACCCACTTGCCTCAGCCTCCAACCCCAGACCTACTGCCCGACCAGCCTATAATTCCACCTGACCAACTTCCCTGGGCGTCCCTGTCCGACTTTGCCCAAGCCACCCTGAGTGACCCAACCCTAGCCCCGTACAGAGACTGAGTAGGGTCTGACCCCCAAGAACCGATGAGGAGTGCTTCCAGTGGTTGGGAGGGCTCCTGTACCAGATCTCCAAGAGACGGAAGGATCAGGTGCCTAAACAACAGCTAGTTGTACCGGAAAATTTCTGGTCCAACCTGCTTCGAATAGAACATGACATTCCCCTAGCCGGCACTTAGGGAAGTCCCGAACCCATCACAGCCTAGATCAGATCTATTATTGTCCCAGAATCAGAGCAGAAATTAAGGAATATTGTAGAACATGTGAAGTATGCCAGAAGAAGGGGAAAACCACAAGAAAGCTCCCCTGCACCCCCTCCCCATTATTGACGAACAGCGTTGCTGTGGACATAGTAGGTCCATTAGCCCGACCCAGTCCCTCCAGAAAGAAATATATTCTCACTGTGGTGAACACTGCCACCCCGTACCCGGAGGCAATCCCTCTGGCCAATATCCAGGCGGAAACAGTGGCAAATGCCCTGCTCCGGATATTCATTAGGGTAGGCTTCCCCTGGGAAGTGATCTCTGATCAGGGAACACAGTTCACTGCGGAAATTACTAGGCAGGTATGGAAGCTGTGCAGGAATAAACCCCTGCACAGCGCGCCATATCACCCCCAAACCAATGGGTTATGCGAGAGTTTTAATGGAATCTTAAAGCAGATGCTGAGGACCTTCTCCGCCACTCAAAAAGATTGGGAATGTTTCTTGCTGCACCTCCTCTTTGCCTACAGAGAGGTGCCCCAGGAATCCACAGGGTTTTCCCCTTTTGGGCAAGTACGAGGACCCTTGGACCTTGTTAGATGACACTGGGAAGGGGGCTCCAGGGAGGAAGGACACTTCATTGTGGAGTACATTCTCCTCCTCCGGGTTAGACTGAAGGATCTCACCGACCAAGTTCGGGAGAACCTCCAGAGTGCTCAGAGTAAGCAGAAGCGGTGGTACGACAGAAATGCTCGTGCCCGCACACTGATAGTGGGACAGAAGGTGCTTGCCCTGAAGCCTACCAAAACAGATAAGTTACAGGCTGCCTGGCAAGGCCCTTACCGGGTAGTAGAGCAGATTAATGACACCACCTACCTAGTAGCCAAATGCTCAGATGGCAGGATCCAGAGAACCTTCCATGTGAACATGCTGAAGGCATACTCTGGGCGAGCCCAAGATGTGGCCGCGATATGTGCCCTGGCTGTGGAGGACTCAAAGAATCTTGCCATGCCAGAGCTTCCCCTCCCTGACGAAACCCCCCATGGAATAGCTGATATCGCCCTAGATGAGAGGTTAGCGGCTGCCCAGAGGCATCAAGTTCAGCACTTACTAGAAGGTCGGCAAGAGATGTTCTCTAATGTCACTGGGAGCTCCGGGGAATGTTGGACCTCTGTGTCCAACAGTCCCTGGGCCTCCCCGGTGGTACTGGTACCCAAGAAAGATGGCACTACCCGGTTCTGCATTGACTACCATAAGCTCATTGACAGAACCACCACCAATGCCTACCCCATGCCAGAAGTTGATGACCTCCTGGACAGAATAGGCATTTAGTTTAGTACCCATTGTATTTGGGGTCTTATTGGATCGCTCCGTTCTATTTAGTCTCCTTGCAGCCATGATATGAGCTGAGAGTCTCCCCCCAGGAGTAAACTGTATTTACTTGTCGTCCCTTTTTATTTTAACCTCACGTAGGTACTGAGTGCACAAATATTGAGGACGTCTATTCTCAAGCTCAATCCCACCCTTTGTGTGTGAAAGTTATGTCTGCTTTTTTCTTATGGAAAGAAGGGCTGAACAACAGTGGTCCTATTAAAGCTCTGGGATCTGTCTCCTTTCCCACCCCTCTTCCTCTAGGTGGATTGTGTGATATAACAGAGCACAAGGAGTTCTATCTATGTAAAATAAACGCAGCTCATATATTCCTTTATCAACCAGAGGAAGCTTTAAAAGCAAAATGGGTCTATGAGAATATAGAGGAGCTTCAGCGGTTCAGAATCTGCCACGTGGGTGGCTAGATCTGCAGCAACAGGTTCGTATTTCTCTGTGTTGTGCACCCGTGTGTTAGCACGATCAGTCCATCCATGAAACCACACTGAGCTGATATGGGGTATCCCCCTTTATTAATAACCAAAGCCCTCTGTTGAGACTCACCCCTGGTTCTCGATATATAATAAGCTAGGCCTCCAAGATGGCATCTGAACGCTTCAATTGTGCTATATCTAGCGCGTTAGTGATCTGTCTAGAGCCTCCCCGGCTGTAGTTATAAGAGCAGCTTCTGTGCTTGCTAAGAGATCACCGATTGTTTCCCTGTCTTGCCTGCTTACATCTGTTTCCAGATGATTTGGTCCGTTGTAAGGCACCGTATCGTTGTGGAGAAGAGAAGTCTCTGTTGTCGGGTCCAATGCGTTGGTGGGTGTCAGAGGTGACAGCAAGCTATCTATTGTCCATTCTTATGTTCAGTGTGCCAAAGTGGTGGCTGAGTCACTTATTAGCGTTATTTGTGGGCTTCTCAGCTACGGAGCATTATCTCTATGCGGCCATGATGGTTGCCGGCCGGTTCAGCCTCAATCGATGATTTGTATTTTTAGCATTCATATAATTAAATTTAGGTTTGGCCCCTTGTTGTTGCCAACGTGGTGATTCATAGTGTTGTTCTGCTAATGGTTCAAACCTATTAGACATATGTAGTAACCTCCCACGTAACCAAATTGAATTAATTGTGAATAGTATTAAATTTATTTTAAATCCTAATTATTTCCTTTTCGAGGACGTATATTACAAACAGATACAGGGAACGGCGATGGGGACAACTTTTCCCAATCATATGTGAACCTATACATGTTTCAATTTTGAGGATGAATATATCTGGGCCAATAACCCTTATGATAAAAATATTGTCCGTTATTTTCGTTACATTGACAATATCATAATGGTATGGCAGGGGTCCCTTCAAGATATCGAGAGTCTAATGGAACATTTCAATAGGAATAGCTTTAACTTAAAGTTCACTCATAACTGTTCTGAAACAATAATAGACTTTTTAGATCTATCACTATTTAAAAATAAAAAAATAGACAATACTACTTCTGTAGCAGTTAAGAATTATAGAAAAAAGACTGATCGCAACGGCCTGTTAAATGCCAACAGTGCCTGTTGGAAACTACTTTCTCAGTGAGTATATTTAAAGTTTATTTTGCAGTTTGCCTTTTCATTACAAAACGGCCCGGATCTATTTTCTACTTCAGCAGATTGATCTGCCTTCAGTGTTTGCTTCCTCACTCTCTCTAAGGTAACCCTTGCCATCCTGCTTAGAAGATCCTGCCTGTTTAAAGTTCAATTTCCTGATTCATCTAACTGTAAGCTTTGTGGGCATTATTTTATTTATTATTTTTTGCTGCTACCCTGGACTTATTCTCCATCAGTTTGTCCTGCATATACCTATACCCTTGCCAGGACTTTATTCTCTTAATTAAAATTATTTGTCTCCTATTTTGAATTATATCAGTTCCATTATCTTAGACTGCTTTGTTTTACTTCTGCAGCTCTTATTCTTTGTTGGGCTTTATTTTTCATAAGTAAAACTTGTCTATATAAATTGCAGGTTTGTTTCTGAGTTTTTCTTACCATAAAACCTCATTTCTTTACCTGCATACATTCATTACAGGTTATCTATGTATTAAAGACCATCTTTACTAGTAACTAGTAGAACAAGTTATTTTTTTTGGTAGGATTGTGA
This sequence comes from Bombina bombina, assembly GCF_027579735.1. Classification (NCBI taxonomy): domain Eukaryota; kingdom Metazoa; phylum Chordata; class Amphibia; order Anura; family Bombinatoridae; genus Bombina; species Bombina bombina. The sequence continues at coordinate 16,032,227 of NC_069505.1, forward strand.
TAGATATCCAAGCCCAAAAAAAATAAATTGATTTTTATTCAGTATCATGGAGCAAACACACATTAATATGCATGATATAAATCTCACTCAACGTTTAGACCTATTGAGGCCAATTTATCAAAAGGTCCTGCGGACCTGATCCGACAGTGCGGATCAGGTCCACAAGACCTCACTGAATGCGGAGAGCAATACGCTCTCCGTATTCAGCATTGCACCAGCAGCTCACAAGAGCTGCTGGTGCAACACCACCCCATGCAGACTCGCGGCCAATGGGCCACCAGCAGGGGGTGGTACTCGATCAGGTTGAATTGCGGCGATGTCTGTCCGCCTCATCAGAGCAGGCGGACAGGGTTATGGAGCAGCGATCTTTAGACCGCTGCTTCATAACTGCTGTTTCTGGCGAGTCTGAAGACTCACCAGAAACACGGCCCTTCAAGCTCCATTCGGAGCTTGATAAATGGGCCTCATTATCTCAAAGATTCCAGGACTTACATACTGAACACCAGACTATGAAAGTCGCCATAGCAACTCTGACTAAAACACACACTACTCCTATTGAAGCCCCTGAACCAACCGTTAGCCCACCTGACACATTTCATGGAGAGGTCCCAATATCGTGATTTCAAAAATGCATGTGCATTGTTATTCATGCTCAAGCCTAAGACATACTGCTCTGACCGTATCAAGGTATGCACTGTTATCTCTTATCTTAGAGATGACCCTAGGATCTGGACCAATTTCTTTCTGGAAACGAATGATCCTGTCCTAAACTCTTTTGATTCATTTTTCTCTTCTATGTCCTAATTATATGCTGACTCTAACATTCAAATTACTGCAGAAACTGCTTTAAGAGCCTTAAAACAAGGTAGGAGACCAGTTGAGGACTTCATTATCGAATTTAAAAGATTAGCAAGAGACTCACAATGGAATGACATCAGTCTCCGTAATCAGTTCAGGCTCAGTCTCTCTGAGTCATTAAAGGGACAGTCTACACCAGAATGTTTATTGTTTTAAAAGATAGATAATCCCTTGTTTACCCATTCCCTAGTTTTGCATAACCAACACAGTTATATTTATATATTTTTTAACTCTGTGATTATCTTGTATCTAAGCCTCTGCAGACCGCCCCTTTATTTGTTCTTTTGACAGACTTGCAGTTTAGCCAATCAGTGATGGCTCCCAGGTAACTTCACGTGCACAAGCACAGTGTTATCTATATGAAAAACATGAACTAACACCCTCTAGGGGTGAAAAACCTGTTAAAATGCATTCTTAAGAGGCGGCCTTCAAGGTCTAAGAAATTAGCATATGAACCTCCTAAGTTAAGCTTTCAACTAAGAATACCAAGAGAACAAAGAAAAATTGGTGATAAAAGTAAATTGGAAAATTGTTTAAAATTACATGCCCTATCTGAATCATGAAAGTTTTTTTTTGGACTAGACTGTCCCTTTAAAGGACCAACTAACAAGGGTTCAGCTTCCAACCACCTTAGAAGAATTGATGACATTGGCTACAACAATTGATAGAATTCGTGAAAGGAGAAATATCAGACTTACCAACACCATAGTTTCACACCCATTCCAGCTTACCGTTCTCCCTTTAGATGTCCCCCAAGTAAGCCTATGGAGATAGGTTTCACTAGAGGACTGCATACCTCTGAAGAAAAGGAGCGACAAAGTAAAAATAATTTATGTTTAAACTGTGCTTCAATTATTCACGATATAAAGTATTGTCCAACTTTAAAGAAAACTCATTCTGGTAAGAGTCAAGTACAAAATAACTGCTTGTCTATACATTCCATTTCTCCAACCTTCTTCACTCTTTGTGTATCCTTGCAGTGGGATCAAAACCATTTGCAATGTGATTGCATCCTCAACTCTGGGGCTTATAGAAGCTTTATTGACTCTGAACTTGTCAGAAAAAATAATATCCCTATTACAAAGAAACCAATTCCTGTAACCATCAGAGTTATAGATGGTTCTTCCTTTGCTAAAGGACCTATTATGCAAACAGTACCTTTACAGGTGACAACTACAACTGGACATACAGAACACATTATTTTGTGACTTAATTCCTTCACCATTCTACCCCATAATACTGGGGCTCTCCTGGTTGCAACTCCATACTCCCTCTATTTCCTGGAATAAGTCAGCACTAGACTTCCAGTCTGATTATGGTAAAGAAAACATGCCTTCAACATGGATTTATCATGCATATTACAGAACCAACTTTACCTGAGAGATATTTGGAGTTCCAAGATGTGTTCAGTAACAGGCAGAAACTGTACATCCACATAGACCGTATTACTGCCCTATTGATCTTATACCTGGGGCAGTTGTTCCTTATGGTCATGTATACCCTCTCTCCCAGCTTGAACTGAATGACAAAGTCTTACCTTGAAGAAAATTCCCTGCAAGGGTTTCATAAGACACACCACATCCCCTGCTGGGGCCGGTATGTTTTTTGTAGTAAAAAAACAAAACAAAAAAAAAAGGATTCCTCACTCCGTCCTATTATTATTGTTTAATAAACAAGATCACCATTAAAAACCATTACCCACTACCCTTAATACCTGAACTAATAGAAAGGCTACAAGATCCAAAGGTTTTCACAAAATTAGACCTCAGAGGAGCCTATAATTTGGTGCGCCTCAAAGAGGATGATGAGTGGAAAACTTCCTTCCGCACCAGATATGGTTTATATTAATATCTTGTCATGCCCTTTGGGCTATGCAATGCTCCAGCCACTTTCCAATACTTTGTGAACGACATCTTCCGAGATTTACTAGATGTGTGTGTAGTTATCTACTTAGATGACATTTTGATATATTCTAAATAAGAACTTGAACTCACCAAACATGTTCGATGGGTACTATCACACTTGCACTAATTGTTTATATGCCAAACATGAGAAATGTTTATTCCATTCAAGAGATCAGTTTTCTCGGATATAAAATTTCTCCAGATCGAATTCACATGTAGGATAAGATTGAAGCTATTAAAAATTGGCCTATACCAGAGAACAAGAATGCCCCACAGAAATTCCTAGGCTTTGCTAACTTTTATACAAAGTTTATTTGCAACTACTCTGAATGTTGCATTAGAAGTGGGAGGGATAAACCTTTTAGGGTATAAAAGTATGCCCAAGCATCAGATTGTATGCCCTTGAAAAAGTTCAGTCGTTAACAGAACGAAACATACGTTGAGTAACAATCAGTTGTTCAAGCTGTTAAGCTGTATATCCACTATAGGAGGAATTGGGTCCCAGTGAGGCTTCCGTACCTAACGAATCGGACAATACAGGGCACGGTCAAGCCTAGGGTTACCTCTCCTCACAACCTGAGTAAGTTAATCATTTGCTATAAGCTTGTTTGGATCGTGGACTGTATACTGCAAACAAACTTTATTTGTGGAGTCTTTGGACTATCGTGGAAACGGACAAAATCACATATATACGGTAACATATGTTTGTTCACATGAATGCACATGTTTTCAATCTTGTGAGTTTTTTTACCTTGTGTTAGGGACATATTAAAGGTGTTTTTAACGCTGCACAGAGATCTGGTGTTTTGTGCTTCTCTTTTTTGTCGTTCTACAGAGTTTTGTGGATTGTTCTTGGGAATCTATCCGTTAGAAGGGCTGCATTAACACCAGATCTTAACTGCAATATTTGGATACCAGACTTTTTGTCGTTTGTGACATTTTGAATTCCTCAGATATCATCTGTTTCACAAAGGACAGTATTTGTATTGCTTATTATTGCATTTTAAATCTGTTTTTATTACAAATCTGATTTTATATGTGTATTAAATATGTGTATGATCTGAAACAGTATTATTGTTGATAGTACTAATTATTTTTAACTTGTGCTACTTTTTGATATAACCATTCACCATTAGACAAGATTGTTTTATCATGTACTACTAGATTGTTTCTAAACATAAAGGGGTAGTGCTGAATATTTGTGTATTTTAGCACACTACTTGCATATTTTAGGTTTTTTACATATACTGTCAATCATGTTTTTAATATCAAGAATTGTATACTACTTCCATTCAATTTTATTGTAGTGTAATTGTGTTGACTCTTCCTGTTAAAGTCATAAGATTAATTAATAATAAAATAAATAAAAAACACCATAATCCCTTTATTTATTGTGTTGATATAAGGACAGAAAAAAACAATACATGTGATTTTACCAACATAATAATGATCAGTTGAATAATATTTGCTGAGACAGAAGAGATTATTTTATTGTAGCAAACGTTATTGCTTTTCTTTTATAAAAAAGAAAACAAAACCAGAAAATGTAGATACATAGTCTATAGTAATATTCCTAACAAATATATACTGTATAAGGGTAAGTCAATCACAGAACTTACCACTAATTTTCTATATTAAAAGAAACTAGCAAGATTAAAGATTTAACTGTTCCCTTCTATTAAAATTAGCTCAATTAATGATCCTTTTTTTCCTTTTTAACCGCCCCGTTAGGCCTTAACACACTTCTGTTGTGTAACTTCCTTCACTCCAGTCCATGCAACAATGTACACCACAAACGTGCATTTTATCTTCTACAAAAGAGAGAAAAGGGATACGTCAGCCAGATACATTGGCGATACAAAAAGAGTATCAAAAGCAAGTGTTTAACTATATATCATTTCACATATTCTTGTTTTATATATCAGCAGCTTTATTAAACAATTAACTTGGCTGAATATTCCTTTTAGTTTAAAGGTTTTTTTGAAGACAAAACCTGCTGGTGAGGAATGCTGCAAAGCTTGTCTATAGTCCAGTGTTGCAAGAGGAAAGCTGCCATACCAACTCCTACGTCAAGAAATACAACTGAAATCCATTAGAAGCCAAAAGGGCTTATAAATCATTTTCCTGAGCCTGTCAAACAAAAATGCACATTTCTTAAGAAAAATATCTTAAGGCACAGTCAAAACCAGAAGAAAGATAATCCCTTTATTACCCATTCCCCAGTTTTGCATAACCAACACTGTTATAGAAATACACTTTTTACCTCTGTGATTACTTTGTATCTAAGCCTCTGCAAACTGCCCCCTTAATTGTGTTCTTTTGACAGACTTGCATTTAAGCCAGTCAGTGCTTACTCTAGGGTAACTGCACGTGCATGAGCTAAATGTTATCTATATATCTATACATGAAGTAATGCCCTCTAGTGGTCAAAATGCATTCAGATTAGAGGCAGTCTTCAAGGTCTAAGAAATTAGCATATGATCCTCCTAGGTTTGGCTTTCAACTAAGAATACCAAGAGAACAAAGCAAAATTGGTGATAAAAGTAAATTGGAAAGTTGTTTAAAATTACATGCCCTATTTGATTCATGAAATTCTTTTTGGACTTGACTGTCCCTTTAAACTTTGCACAAATTCAGATGTATTTCTTTTTTAATTTATACAGTAAGTATAATATACCCCCTGAATATTATACTGGTAGCTGTTAACATGAGATTGGTCAGCATAAAACTAACCCAAATGATAACGTTTAAAATCAGTATTAACTGTTACAAGACAATTAGTGACTCAAACAAAGACCAAGATAAAAACTTAGTGTACTCCGTGCATGAAGAATGGATATATTTTATTTTGATCCAGATAATACCTTGAACATACTTTAAGAAATTTGCCCGTTTGTGATGGCTCAACAGAATATGCAAAAACAGAAATACATATAGTTTTATATAAGTAGTATCATCCTACGCTAGTTTATTCATTCATCGTTATTACTGGGAGCTGGGTTATCCGCTCCGAAGGTTGTAAGTACAATATCTGTTGCTAGTTTTCTTAATTACATGTTAATATGTTATCTTAATTAGCAATAGATATTAACAGGTAGTTATCTTAATTATCTATTAATGATAATAACAATTTGTTAATTATCTGGCATTAACTTAGAGGTCAATCGCAATCCTTTTGAAAAGTTTATCTAATTTATATACAAAAACCTACACACACACTTTAGAAGATTATCTAGTGATTGTTCTACAAAATGTACCTTTAAAGTATAATCTGAAGAAATAGAGAGAAAAAAAAAAAAAAAAAAAAAGCAGGCGCCTGTGTGTACCAGTAATGGAACAAATATAACAAAAAAGAAACCCTGATCCAAGGTACTCACATTTCTTAGGAGCACTCAAACAGTGCTATTAGGCGCAGGCTGGATATTTGCAGCACCCCAGCTAACTGATCTCCCAGGTACTGGAACACCAGGAACTCAGCAGGGCTGGATAGTCCACAGCTTGGAACTCCCAATGGGAGTGATTGGTATAAGGTAGAAAGGCAGTACATGGTTCCAAATAAAAAAAAAAATCAATGAGTAAAAATAGGAACCATAAGGTAGGGTATGCTAGCGACCCTCCTTAGCAAATTGCAACGCGTTTCTCAGCGCTTGAAAACGCTGTTTCATCAGGCATATAGTACAGGCTGTAAATAGCCTTTAAATATACAAACCTTACCAATCCTGATACAAACACCTGGGAACCACCCCCACTGAGGATTGTTCCCAGTAGCTTAAAGAGTGTATACTTAATTCATTTAATGATCCTAGTATATCATGCACCAATAGTACTAAGCATCATCCTACTATTAATAAACATACAAAATATACATACAAAATATGTCTAACATATGAGTTATAGTGTAAACCCGAATTAGATGATTGTTCAATGACCTGGGTATTCCTGAATATAACATGACACTATCGCCCGCATGTAGCCCTAATTCATAGTGAAGATTAATTTGAAGGGCTCTTTGCAACCTAATACCAGAAAGTGCAAAAGTATTTGTAACTGGCGGAAAATGTCAGTGATCATTTTATATTTAGGGCTAACGCTGATGCAAGTGTATTCACAGTCTTACGTCACCGAGAGAGTGATCAGGGGAGGAGTAATTAACATCACTAGATTGGCCAACACCAAAGGACAATAGCCGATCTGCATCACCATGGGCTTGTTTAGAGGAGGGATAATAAACGTCACAAAACAAAGAACAAAGCCTGATACCATAAGACAATGGTTATATTGTAGAATATGTGTCGAGTGTCAGTGAAAAAAAAGGATATGTTAATGTGACGAATCAGTATCTATGCGTGAAAAAGCCAGTGTTGATGAGGTGACAAGGATACAAAATTATACACGATCGATTGCTGGTGAATAGAATAAAACAATATCGGCAACTAAGGGTAACGTGTTCATATAAAATAAGTGGCGACGCATCACAGGGGAGGTAAAGTATACACTTTATGGATTGTTTCTGAATAATCTAAATAGTAACAATCTATAAAGTGTATACTTTACCTCCCCTGTGATGCGTCGCCACTTATTTTATATGAACATGTTACCCTTAGTTGCCGATATTGTTTTATTCTATTCACCAGCAATCGATCGTGTATAATTTTGTATCCTTGTCACCTCATCAACACTGGCTTTTTCACGCATAGGTACTGATTCGTCACATTAACATATCTTTTTCACTGACATTCAACACATTCTACAATATAACCATTGTCTTATGGTATCAGGCTTTTTTCTTTGTTTTTTCTAATGACGTTTATTATCCCTCCTCTAAACACGTCCATGGTGATGCAAATCGACCATTGTCCTTTGGTATTGGCCAATTATTCTAGTGATGTCAATTACTCCTTTACTTTTACACTTTACGGTATTAGGTTGTGGCTTTACCTTCCTTTAGGGTTATTTGCAGAAGAAAAATAAGCCTCCCTGAAGTCCTCCTGTACTCTGAAGGCTCTACACATGAAACTGCATGAAGCTATCTTGTAAATCAACTGAGGCGCGAAAATGAGGCCCTCTTCCTTCCAGAGTTATGGGGCCTTCCTGAGTCAAATTAGATGTCTTTCAATATGCCAGGCGTAATAAAAAAAAAAAAAAAGTGTTACTAACGTTTAAAACGCTTGATAAATGCCAGATTACCCTAATAAAGTAATCGATTTAGCCCATCACAGTGTCTGCCAGTATTTAAGCCCCTAATTGAAGCCATCATTCTATACTGTGTCTCAGATGCCACAGTCTTTTCTGTGGCTTTACCTTCCTTTGAATTAATCTTCACTATGAATTAGGGCTACATGCGGGCGATAGTGTCATGTTATATTCAGGAATACCCAGGTCATTGAGCAATCATCTAATTCAGGTTTACACTATAACTCATATGTTAGACATATTTTGTATGTATATTTTGTATGTTTATTAATAGTAGGATGATGCTTAGTACTATTGGTGCATGATATACTAGGATCATTAAATGAATTAAGTATACACTCTTTAAGCTACTGGGAACTATCCTCAGTGGGGGTGGTTCCCAGGTGTTTGTATCAGGATTGGTAAAGTTTGTATATTTAAAAGGCTATTTACAGCCTGTACTATATGCCTGATGAAACAGCGTTTTGAAGCTCTGAGAAACGCTTTGCAATTTGCTAAGGAGGGTCGCTAGCATACCCTACCTTATGGTTCCTATTTTTACTCATTGATTTTTTTTATTTGGAACCATGTACTGCCTTTCTACCTTATACCAATCACTCCCATTGGGAGTTCCAAGCTGTGGACTATCCAGCCCTGCTGAGTTCCTGGTGTTCCAGTACCTGGGAGATCAGTTAGCTGGGGTGCTGCAAATATCCAGCCTGCGCCTAATAGCACTGTCTGAGTGCTCCTAAGAAATGTGAGTACCCTGGATCAGGGTTTCTTTTTTGTTCTATTTCTTCCATTACTGGCACACACAGGCGCCTGCTTTTTTTTTTCTCCATTTCTTCAGATTATACTACACCTTGATGTGAGAGTGCAGTCTGTTCCAGCATTTGTTATCTTCAGAGTCACAAAATTTCCCTTCCACAACCAGTGTGGTTTTATATTTGCAAGTGGGACACTCTTTCTAGATACTTACCTTTGTAAACACCTTTGTACATTTTTTGTTGCAAAGGAGTAACATAGGGAAGTATATCTGCTCTTGCATCTTTGTGCCAACATATGTTTTTGATTTGTGTATACACACCCATATGTGTTTATGTATTTACATGTATAATATATTTAGGTAACCTATGATATCAATTGGTCGATTTAACTATGTGATGTTTTATAACTGTTGTTCAGTAGTACTGATTATATGGTCTCTAGCGCCCCCATGAGGAGTTAACCCAGATTAGCTTTTAATATTTACCTTTAAAGTAAATCATTTTATCAACTACTTAGCTGCTGCTGAACTTGAAAGTCAAAAATAGCTCAAAATAATAAGAATAAAAAACAAAGATAGATGTAATTGTGATCAGTAGAAATATCTCCATGTCAAGTATAGGACAATTTTTCATCAATTTAATAATTCAAGAAGTGTTGTAGAAGTCATCTTGTGATTGCGTCTATGGGGGTTTCCTCTAGATAAATGTAATAGTTTTCTGAAGGACTGCAATTGGCCCCTAATTGAGGCACTTGACATGGGAATTACAATGACTTGTAACAGGTGGCTCTTTTCCTGGAAGGTTTTATACCCGTCTCGCCTTGCAGTGGTTTCACATTGCTAAACAAGGTAAGTTTCAGGGCGTGTGCCGCTCAGGAATCACTACTCATACCATGACAGCAAAACAACTGCCCAGCCCTCTTACATCAATTAAACTTGTCATCACTTTCCCAACCAAATGACAACATACTTCAATCGGGTGGAGAGTCGTTAAAGGAACATTCCAATTCAACAATCAAGTGCTGTCATCACTAGTGTTTGTTTTATCTGCATGTAACGTTTGCTTATTAAATGCTAGTTTACAAATGGAGCACAAAAAGATTTACTTAAGTTAAAACTATTAAACATTTTTTCCAAGTGACAAACCAATGCTATTTCAATTATTTCTATTTTAAAAACAAAAATTGTGTGAATATTATTTTAAAGTACGGACATACATCTCAAGTATAAAAAGTCTATACACCTCTATGAAATTGACTTTTTTTTTTATGTGAAAACAGACAATGTAAATGTCAGACTTTTTCCATCTGTAATTTGATCTACCAAAAACCAGAAAACAAATAGTTAACATGTTAGCAGAAAGCTGAATACAAAGAGGAATTTCACATTCTAACATGGCAATGACCCAAAGCACTCAAAGTCTACCTAGGCACGGCTTCAGAAAAGGAAAATCAAAGTCTTGGAATGACACAGTCAGAGCCCAGATCTCAATCCCATCTAAAACCTGTGGAATGACCTAAAGAGAGGTACATACAGGAGACCCTCTCACAATAAGAAGAAACTTGACTTTTTTTTTTTTTTTTTTTTTACAAAGAGTCTTGGGGGCCAATTCATCATGTCGGGCGGACATGATTATCTGTAGCGAATCATGTCTGCCCGACATTGCTAAATGCCGACAGCATATGCTGTCGGCATTTAACATTGCACAAGAATTTCTTGTGAAATGCAACCCCCTGCACATTCACGGAAAATCCGGCCGCTAGCAGGGGGTGTCAATCATCCCGAATGAATCACAATGATTGCAGTCTGCCACCTTTAGTTAAAGGGACTTAAAACTATTTTTTCTTTCGTGATTCAGATAGAGAATACAATTTTAAACAACTTTCCAATTTACTTCCATTTAATTTGCTTCCTTCTCTTGTTATCCTTTGCTGAAATGTTTATGTAGGCAAGCTCAGGGGCAGCAGAGAGCCTAGGTTCTAGAGATTATATATATATATATTTTGATTGGCTCACCCATGTGTTCAGTTAGAAACCATTAGTGCATTGCTGCTCCTTCAGCAAACGATACCAAGATAATGAAACAAATTACATAATAGAAATAAATTAGAAGGTTGTTTAAAATTGTATTCTCTATCTGTATCATTGAACAAAAAAAACAAAAAAAAGAATTATTGTGTTTCATGTCCCTTTAAGGAGCAGTGGTCTTACAACCGAGCCGGAAACTACGGGGGTAGATAGCAGCATCCACTGCTTGTTAAATCTATAAAAGTGCAAAGTTAAATACTTATTCACAAAGACTTGCTGCTGCTGCAATAAATGCAAAAGGGGCCTCAGCACAGTATTAGCTGGGTGCAGACTTATGCAGCGAAAGTTTATTCATTTATTTAAAATGTTCCTATTTTTTTTTTCTTCTCTGGAAGATCACATTACAGACAGCTAGATTACGAGTTTTGAGCGCTATAGGGAAATTAGCGAGCGCCACAAAAGCGTTAATTCACCGCCCTATAGCGCTGCTATTACAAGTTTACAAAAAGCAGGCTTGTACGGGCGATATGGTGGCATTGAGCTCCATACCTCACCTAAATACAAGCTCTGCTTTGACGTGCTCGTGCGCGATTTCCCCATAGACATCAATGGGGAGAGCCGGCAAAAGAGAAGCCTAACACCTGCGATCGTGGAAACAAAAGCTCCGTAACGCAGCCCCATTGATGTCTGTAGGGAAAGAAAGTTATGTTTAAACCTTACACACTAACATAAAAACCACGTTGACATCGCCGCCACCTACATTACAGTTATTAACCTCTAATCTGCCTCCCCCAATGTCGCCGCCACTATACCAAAGTTATTAGCCCCTAAACCTCTGGCCTCCCACATCACTAACACTACATAAATATATTAACCCCTAAACCTAACCCGAACGTAACCCTGAACCTAATCCTAACGTAAAGGGCCAGTAAACCTAAAAAATAAGGTTATATAATTCTGCACATAGTGCAGAATTATATAATATTATATTAGTGCTATCGTTATAAAACGTAATATTCCTTTTGAATTTTTTTAAAATATGGCTGTTTTTCAGACCCGCTCTGTGCTATTCTGAGCGGGTCTGTTTTTATTACACAGCGCATCGGGCCAGCTGTATAGTCACAGCCCGGTCCGACTGCGCCATTACACCAAGTGCAGCTTGCTCCTGCTGTCAGACAGAGCAGGAGCGAGCTGCACTTAGTGTAAAGGCGCGGTCGGGCCGGGCTGGGCTGTGACTATACAGCTGGCCCGATGCGCTGTGTAATAAAAACAGACCCGCTCAGAAGAGCACACAGAGAGCGGGTCTGAAAAACAGCCATATTTTAAAAAAATTCAAAAGGAATATTACGTTTTATAATGATAACACTAATATAATGTTATATAATTCTGCACTACGTGCAGAATTATATAACATTATCTTTTAGGTTTACTGGCCCTAAAAATATAATTAAAATAAATCTAAATTAAACTTACAATTATTACCTAAATAATTCCTATTTAAAACTAAATACATACTTAGCTGTAAATTAAAACCTAAAGCTAGCTACAAAATAGTTATATTGTGCTAGTTTAGATTTTGTTTCACAGGTAACTTTGTATTTATTTTAACTAGGTAGTTAGTAAATAGTTAACTATTTACTAACTAGTCTACCCAGTTAAAATAAATACAAAGTTACACAAAATATAAACACTAAATTACACAAAATAAAAAAAACGAATTACACCTAATCTAATAGCCCACCCAAAATAAAAACCCCTAGCCTACACTAAACTGCCAATGGCCCTTAAAAGGGCCTTTTGCGGGGCATTGCCACAAAGAAATCAGCTCTTTTACCTGTAAAAAAAAAAAAAAAAAAAAAAAAAATACAAATAAACCCCCCCGCCAACAGTAAAACCCACCACCCACACAACCACCCCCCCATCCCCCAACAACCTAATAAACCTAAGCTAACCAGGGCATTTAGCTCTTTTTCATTGCCCAAAACCCTAATCTAAAAATAAAACCCACCCAATAAACCCTTAGAAAAACCTAACACTAACCCCAACGATCCACTTACAGTTTTCGAAGACAAGACATCCATCCTCATCCAAGCGGCATCTTCTATCTTCATCCATCAGGCGCGGAGCGGGTCCATCTGCAAGACATCCGTTGTGGAGCATCCTCTCCAAGATGGCGTCTTACATTCCGATTGGCTGATTGATAGAATTCTATCAATCAGCCAATCGGAATGTAAGGGACGCCATCTTGGATGACATCACTTAATGGGAAACCTCATTTTCCAGCGGATTTCGTAAGAGGATGCTCCGCGCTGGATGTCTTGAAGATGGACCCGCTCGCGCCAGATGGATGAAGACTTCTGCCCACTTGGATGAGGATGGATGTCCGGTCTTCGAAAACTGTAAGTGGATCGTCGAGGGTTAGTGTTAGGTTTTTTTAATGGTTTGTATTTTTTTTTTTTTTACAGGTAAAAGCGGATTTCTTTGGGGCATTGCCCCGCAAAAGGCCCTTTTGAGGGCCATTGGTAGTTAAGTGTAGGCTAGGGGGTTGTTTTTTATTTTGGGTGGGCTTTTTTTTATTTTGGTAGGGCTATTAGATTAGGTGTAATTCGTTTATATTTTTGATAATTTTGTTTTTGATTAGTAATTTAGATAATTGTATTTAATTACATTATTTAATTTATTTTATTGTAATGTTAGGTTTTAGTGTAAGGCAGGTTAGGTTTTATTTTACAGGTAACTATTTTAACTAGGTAGCTAGTAAATAGTTAATAACTAATTAAAATAAATATAAAACTAAGATAGTTACAATGTAACTTAGTTTTTTTTTTTTTTTTTTTACAGGTATTTAGTTTTAAATAGGAATTATTTAGGGAATAAATTGCAAGTTTAATTTAGATTTATTTTAATGATATTTAAGTTAGGGGGTGTTAGGGTTACGTTAGGGTTAGGTGTTAAATATATTTATGTAGAGTTAGTGATGTGGGAGGCCAGAGGTTTAGGAGTTAAGTTTGTTTTATTATATTTCGTTGTGGGGGGCTTGCGGTTTAGTGGTTAATAGGTTTATTATAGCGGCGGTGTGGGCAAACGGCAGATTAGGAGTTAATAATCTTCAACTAGTGTTTGCGATGCGGGAATGCAGCAATTTGGGGTTAATAGGTTTATTATAGTGGCAACGATGTCAGGGAGCGGCGGAATAGGGGTTAATAAAAAAATGTAAGTGGTGGCGATGTCTGGAGTGGCAGATTAGGGGTTAATAGGTAGTTTATGGGTGTTAGTGCACTTTTTAACACTTTAGTTATGAGTTTTATGGTACAGCTTTCTAACGTAAAACTCATAACTACTGACTTTAGATGGTGGTATGGATCTTGGTTATAGTGTGTACCGCTCACTTTTTGGCCTCCCAGGCAAAACTCGTGATACCAGCGCTATGGAAGTCCCATTGAAAAAGGACTTCTTTTTTTTTTAAAGTGCGGTACTGACGTTGCGTGACAGCAAAAAAGGTGTGCGGTACACCTATACCTACAAAAGACTTGTAATAGCAGCGTTAGGGTCAAAGCAGCGTTAAGAAGCATAAAAATGCTTTTTCACTCATAATCTAGGCGATTGATATTTGGGTCTTTACAATTCAAAAACCTGTAATTTCATAACAGTGTGTAGACTTTTTATAACCCTGTGTAACACTCGTGGGATACTCCTCTATCAGACCAAACTCGGCCAGTAGTCTTGTTATCCCAGTGTCGAGCCGGAATGATAGGGCTGAGGAAGTTAACGAGATGAGGAAGGCTGCACTCACCACAGGCAGGACAGTCCCCAGCGGCAACAGCAAAGCAGTCCAAGGATGAACCACCAGAATGGTAAGTCAGGCAGGCAGGGTCTGGCAACAGCAAAGCAGTCCAAGGATAAACCACTAGAGTGACCAGGCAGGCAGGGTTTGGCAATAGTAAAGCGGTCCAAGGATAAAACACTAGAATAGTCAGGCAGGGTTTGGCAACAGTAGAGCAGTTTAAGAGTTAAGGCAGGTAGAGTAGTCAGACAGGCAGGTTCAGCAACAGCAATTAATCCAGCAGTTTAAGGCAGGTAGCATAGTCAAGCAGGCAGGTTCAGTAACAATATGAGGAACAAGAAAGAACGATCTGTCACACCCAGGATCACACAAAGTAACACCTATACTTGGGCAGTGACAGTTGTTTTACAACATTTAAATAGGCGCAAATTTGTGCCACTGAGCTCCGACCGGCATCCGGATCGTGCGGTGATGAAGTCAGTGCCGCATGCATCCGGAGCCAACACTGCCCCTGACAACGAGCAGGGAAGGAGACACCGCGACACATATACATTATATATATATATATATATATATATATATATATATATATATATATATATATATATATATATATATATATATATATATATATATATATATATATATATATATATATTTTATTACCACTAGCCACTATGACTTGCCCACTCATGTTTAAGATATGAGCAGAGTAACAGTATAAACTCCACGTTGTGCCTGAATAACTTACCTTCAGTTTGTTTCCACTTGCAAATGGGCATTTGTTTACATCTGAATACTTATTCTTCCGGCATGTTGTCTTCCCTAGTATTGCTGTAATTTTATAGTTCACTCCAGCCACCACCTGTTGATGAATACACACCTTATAACCTCTGTATGCTAAATACATTTATTAGAACTTTATTGTTATGTTTTAAAACAAGATGGGATATAGAGGCTGAGAGGTAGAGAAAGGCAGAAGGGGAGAGAAAGAGTGAAGCAAATTAAGTGAGAGAGAAGGGGTGAAATAATAGCGGACCTACTCAAAGGGCACTGGTACAAAAAAAAAAAAAGTGGGCCCCCCAAAGGTAACTCAACAATAGTAATATACATGCTGCTCTGTATAATGATTGAGGATAGACCTGCAAACTGCACTAATAAAAGGCTCCCCTGCATTAGGATTGTATACATTCTGCACACCCCTATGTATAGACTAGCTGCTATGAGGAGGAGGCGACGACGGCCCCCACCCTGTACGATGCTGCTGTCCTGGGCCTTTTTTCTGCATGCCCCAAGAGTGGAGCAGTGCAGAAATAGACTTGCAGAGTAAAAATAGACTCTGTCCCTCTCTGAATCGGGTAGTGGAGACGCTGATCATTGGTGGTCTGGGAGAGTTAGAAGGGAGGCAGGTGGCCCTTTGCTAGAGGGGGATCTTAGAGTGGAGAGGAGAAAATATGTGGGGGACATCTACACTACAGAAAAAAAACAAAAAAAACCTATACCTAGATGGCAGAAACTAGTTAGAAGAGATTTATAGAAGGGAAGAAGGACTAAAATTGCATACTGGCAGACTGTCTGCCAGTACCTAAGATGGGGGTGGACCAATGGGGTGAGTGGAGGGAAGGGAGCCGTTTGAGAGGGATCAGCAAATTTGATAAAAAATGTAAATTGGAAAGTTGTTTAAAATTGCATGGCCTATCTGAATCTTGAAAGTTTAATTTGACTGTCTCTTTAAAGCATAACTTAGTTTCCTGGGCCCCAGCATATTTACTTCAGTAGGTACACTAGGCAGTGCGGATGTAGTGGTAAACATGACATTTTATGGGTGGTGTACATACAGGCAACATTACAGAAGTTTGGGATGCAACATCTTTAAGGCAGGCTAGTACAGCTGTTTTTTCTCATAAAGTTCTGTATTGCTTGATAGTTGTAATATAGATCCATCTGCAATAGGAGTAGAGTGGGTTGTATGTGTCAAAATCTGTTGGACTGTAGTTTTTGCATAGGGGCCTACTTATACGCTGTAGCATATCATGTTCGCCAGACATCGCTGAATGTTGACAGCATACGCTGTCGGCATTTAACATTGCACAAGCAATCAGCTATTCTGCCTTCAAGAACAGGTTTACCTGGTGCGCTTGCCAAACGTCCCGGTAATGGATTAAAGTTAGAAGGCAAACTTTGAGGTTTGTGTTGCTACGGCAATTGAATCCAGGGGTCAAGCATTTTGATTATCTCTGTCTTCAACCTCTAAATGCATTTCTCCTGCCACAATCAATATCTATAACCTTCTGTTCCACATGTAGTGACTGCATTTTTAGGGGAGAAAAACTTGGTCTTGGCGTCTTAATAAGGAAGTAGCACCCACCTTCAAACTTCTTGAATTTGTACTGTTTATAGTAACATCTGTTAATGGACTCGTATTGCGACTGTACTCTGTCTGAACTGGATGTTCGTTAGATGGACAGTTAACCCAAAAACCTTCTCTCCTTTAATTTGTTCCCAATGCTCCATTTTACCTGCTGGAGTGTATTAAATTGTTTACAAACAGCTCCTTAGCCTTTATATGGCAGATAAAATAGCCTATTTGGCCTGTAGTATCCCTACCTATACTGAAAGTTTATATTCCTAGGTAAGGGTAATTGAGAAACTATGTAAACACAGAACACAGAAGGAATTACACGCACGGTGGGAGAGAGAGATAAAAGCTCTAAAAAGTTAATTTCCTATTGTTCTTTCTAAGTATTGTACAGAGAGATCTAATCTGTCTGCAAGCTTAGCCTATATTGGTGGGCTGTGGTTTCAAAGGGCAAATCCAGCTATTTATTTAGCAAAAAGCATAAATTAGCAATTTCTTACATTTTTTACACTACAGCTGGTATAACAAGTCATGGGGAACGCATTCAGGGAAAAATAATTTTGAAGTAAACTGGCCCTTTAACCCTTTGAGTGCTAAGCACTTTCCCACCTGGGTGCTAAGGTTTTCTTAAAGGGTTAATATTTTTAAAAATAATTTTTATTTTTACTTTTTTTTTTATTTTATTTATTTCAGATCCAAGACTTACACCGTTGGAAAGGTTAGGAGATTACTTTTCCAACGGTGGGTCTTGGGGGTCTGTAGCTGCTTAGATGCCTGAGATACAGGCTTCTAAGCAGCATGCCCCCTGCTCCTATATTTAACATTGTTAATGTTAAATAAAGTTGCGCGGTGGCGTAATCACGTTTATTGCGCGTGACGTCACCAAGCAAAACGGAAGCCCCCAGCAATGCCTTTCATAATGCAGCACCGATCGCCGGGGTAGGAGCCCCCAGATCTCCCTCAAGTTGGGAGAGTGCTAGTGACGGCTCTGAGCCGTCATTAGCACCAGAGTGGGAAACTGACGGCTCAAAGCAGTCATTAGCACTCAAGGGGTTAAGTATAGGTTGACCATTCCATAGAAACATAGTAATTTTGATACAGCATTTGTTTTAGAAGAACCTGATGAATTAAAATGATTACCATAGCCGCCAATCGCTTATGGGGCCAATGGAGTCTCAAAGTAAGGTGCTAGGTTTGAAAACCTGATTTGAAATCCCCATTGCTTGCGTCCATTCTGGCATAAGCCTGAGTCACTGGGCAATACCTTTGCTATGGAATGAAGGAGGAAGTTAGGTGGCCCAAGTTGTTTGCCCAGCAGGCAGATCCTCCTTAACACCCACGGACAATTCTTCATCCTCTGCTCCACAGTTGAGTGTATGTTGTGGTGGGTATGTGGTGTATCACTCCTCCTGCTTCCCCCTTTCAAATTCACCTGGAACCCAGTGAGGCTGTATCAATATAAGGGTGGCTCCAGAATCCCTGGGCTGGTTTCCCATTAATGAGCACAATTTGGCGATGATAATCAAGGTTGTTACTAGGGGTGGTGTTGATAATGCTTATATCAGACACTCAAGCATCTGGCAGGCCAAGGTTAGCACACGGGTTTAAAAGGGACTATGGCAGGGTCCCCCTCCTAGGAATGGCTTGGTGCACAGAGTGTCAACATACCCATCCACCAACCTGGCTGCTTCCTCAATGGTAAAATTTCCACAGTCTTACCCAATCTTAGCTTTCTTGATTTGTGTGGAAGAATTTTTCAGTAGCACAAACTGCAGTTCCTCCTCTACTGTGGAGACTTGGCACCCCTGCCACCAGTTGGACCCAGCTCTATACATTTTTTCAAAGCTCTAGTTTGGGTGCACAGTCTGAGAATATATATACATATACACACACACACACACATAGCTATTTATGGGACATGTATACATACATATATGGGATGGGAAAGACAGATAACGTATACGCTGTATGTCTCACATTTTTTTTTTTTTAGAGACAGATAGATAACATGTATACATATATTTATTAGACAGACAACATGCAAACATATATTTATTAGACAAACATGCAAACATGTAAACCAGTGCTTTCCAAACTGTGTCGGCAGCAGTGTGTAGGTGTGTCCCTGCTTCAGCACAATTTTAAATTGATTTATTTTTTGGGTTTCTGACTTTCCGCCTGCCTGCTACACATATCACATGGTTGACTCATGATTGATACCTAGTGGGTCACAGATCATCTTAACCAATTGGCGCAGCTCAGTGGGAACTGAAACTATTCCCATTGGCGGCACATTCGTTCCTGACTGCACGTGTAGTCTCCTTAATTGGCTCATGACTGCACGTGTAGCCAGTGAGTGGGACAGCAGTGTGTTTGCAGCGAGGGCAGTAGTCAATCGGACTCACCGAGCTCTGAGGGCGGCAGCTTAAACGCTGAGCTGAAGTCAGAAGTCAGTGTTTTTTTTTTGCAACTAGCTCCCTGTAGTGCATTGCTGCTCCTGCTCTTGATATATGGATAGGGAGGGGAAGCTTACAAATGCTTGATGATGAAATGCGAGTGTCTTTATCTAATATTCCACCAAATATTCAGAAACTGTGTTCATCTCATCAGCCTCATACATCCCATTAAATAGTAAGTAGCTATTGGTGTTATTAAACTTTTTTTTACTTCTTGCGCATACTTACTGTTACTTGTAAATACATTTCATTATTATATAATTTATGTGTCCGTATCGCTTAAAACAAGTTAGTTTAACCTCCTGTTTGCCAGTACAGCTGAATTACTGTGTCGCAAAATGATGTAGGTCTAAAAAGTGTCACCAACATGAAAAGTTTGGAAAGCTCTGATGTAAACAGACATCTATTAGACAGACAACATGTAAACCAGATATTTATTAGACAGACAACATGTAAACCAGATATTTATTAGACAGACAACATGTAAACCAGACATTTATTAGACAGACAACATGTAAACCAGACATTTATTAGACAGACAACATGTAAACCAGACATTTATTAGACAGACAACATGTAAACCAGACATTTATTAGACAGACAACATGTAAACCAGACATTTATTAGACAGACAACATGTAAACCAGACATTTATTAGACAGACAACATGTAAACAGATATTTATTAGACAGACAACATGTAAACCAGACATTTATTAGACAGACAACATGTAAACCAGACATTTATTAGACAGACAACATGTAAACCAGACATTTATTAGACAGACAACATGTAAACAGATATTTATTAGACAGACAACATGTAAACCAGATATTTATTAGACAGACAACATGTAAACCAGATATTTATTAGACAGACAACATGTAAACCAGATATTTATTAGACAGACAACATGTAAACAGACATTTATTAGACACAGACATGTAAAACCAGACATTTATTAGACAGACAACATGTAAAACCAGATATTTATTAGACAACAACATGTAAACCAGACATATATTAGACTAGACACATTAAAACCAGACAATATTATTAGACAGACAACATGTAAACCAGACATTTATTAGACAGACAAACATGTAACCAGACAATAATTAGACAGACAACATGTAAACAGACATTTATTAGACATACAACATGTAAACCAGATATTTATTTAGACAGACAACATGTAAAACAGATATTATTAACAGCAACATGTAAACCCAGACATTTATTAGACAGCACCAACCTTAAACCTTTTTATATTTACACTTTTTTGAGTCACCAACTCCTACTGAGCATGTGCAAGAATTCACAGCATATACGTAGTAATGCATTTGTGATTGGTGATGTCTGTCACATGGTACAGGGGGAGTGGGAAATAGATATAACCTTGCAATTTATTTAACAAAAATCTACTACTCCAATTGAAGTTCAGACTAAGTGCTATTGCATTGTCTTCTTATCATGCATTTCTTAATTATGCAAAATCTACTGTATTTACTGGTCCTTTAAGGGACAGACAGAACACACACACATATATATATTTAAGGGACAGACAGAACACACACACATATATATTTAAGGGACAGACAGAACACACACACATATATATTTAAGGGACAGACAGAACACACACACATATATATTTAAGTGACAGACAGAACACACACACATATATATTTAAGGGACAGACAGAAGCACACACACATATATATTTAAGGGACAGACAGAACACACACACATATATATTTAAGGGACAGACAGAAACACAACACACATAATATTTAAGGGACAGACAGAACACACACATAAATATATTAAGGACAGACAGAACACACACACATATATATTTTAAGGGAGCAGACAGAACACACATATATATATTTAAGGGACAGACAGAACAACATATATATTTAAGGGACAGACAGAACACACATATATATATTTAAGGGACAGACAGAAACACATATATATATTAGAAGGGACAGACAGAACACACATATATATATTTAAGGGACAGACAGAACACACATATATATATTTAAGGGACAGACAGAACACACACACACATATATATAATTAAGGGACAGACAGAACACACACACACATATTTATATTTAAGGGACAGACAGAACACACACACACATATATATATTTAAGGGGACAGACAGAACACACATATATATATATTTAAGGGACAGAACAGAACACACACATATATATTTAAGGGACAGACAGAACACACACATAATATATTTTAAGGGACAGACAGAACACACACACATATATTTAAGGGACAGACAGAACACACACACATATATATGTAAGGGACAGACAGAACACACACACATATATATTTAAGGGACAGACAGAACACACACACACACATATATATTTAAGGGACAGACAGAACACACACACACATATATATTTAAGGGACAGACAGAACACACACACACATATATATTTAAGGGACAGACAGAACACACACACATATATATTTAAGGGACAGACAGAACACACACACACACATATATATTTAAGGGACAGACAGAACACACACACATATATATTTAAGGGACAGACAGAACACACACACATATATATTTAAGGGACAGACAGAACACACACAAATATATATTTAAGGGACAGACAGAACACACACACATATATATTTAAGGGACAGACAGAACACACACACATATACATTTAAGGGACAGACAGAACACACACACATATATATTTAAGGGACAGACAGAACACACACACATATATATTTAAGGGACAGACAGAACACACACACATATATTTAAGGGACAGACAGAACACATATATATTTAAGGGACAGACAGAACTCACACACACACACATATATATTTAAGGGACAGACAGAACACACACACATATATATTTAAGGGACAGACAGAACACACACACACATATATTTAAGGGACAGACAGAACACACACACACACATATATTTAAGGGACAGACAGAACACACACATATATATTTAAGGGACAGACAGAACACACACATATATATTTAAGGGACAGACAGAACACACACATATATATATTTAAGGGACAGACAGAACACACACACATATATATTTAAGGGACAGACAGAACACACACATATATATATTTAAGGGACAGACAGAACACACACATATATATATTTAAGGGACAGACAGAACACACACACATATATATTTAAGGGACAGACAGAACACACACACATATATATTTAAGAGACAGACAACATGTAAACATATATATTCTATGTATGATTTTTATTTTTTAAGTGACAGACAGATAATTACATGTAGCCATATATATTCAAGGGACAGACAGAACACACACACATATATATTTAAGGGACAGACAGAACACACATATATATTTAAGGGACAGACAGAACACACACACATATATATTTAAGGGACAGACAGAACACACATATATATTTAAGGGACAGACAGAACACACACATATATATTTAAGGGACAGACAGAACTCACACATATATTTAAGGGACAGACAGAACACACACACACACATATATATTTAAGGGACAGACAGAACACACACACACACATATATATATTTAAGGGACAGACAGAACACACACACACATATATATATTTAAGGGACAGACAGAACACACACACACACATATATATTTAAGGGACAGACAGAACACACCACACCTATATATAATTAAGACAATAAGGGACAGACAGAACACACACATATATATTTAAGGGACAGACAGAACACACACATATATATTTAAGGGACAGACAGAACACACACACATATATATTTAAGGGACAGACAGAACACACACACATATATATGTAAGGGACAGACAGAACACACACACATATATATTTAAGGGACAGACAGAACACACACACACACACACACATATATATATTTAAGGGACAGACAGAACACACACACACATATATTTAAGGGACAGACAGAACACACACACACATATATATTTAAGGGACAGACAGAACACACACACATATATTTAAGGGACAGACAGAACACACATATATATTTAAGGGACAGACAGAACACACACACATATATATTTAAGGGACAGACAGAACACACACACATATATATTTAAGGGACAGACAGAACACACACATATATATTTAAGGGACAGACAGAACACACACATATATATATTTAAGGGACAGACAGAACACACACATATATATATTTAAGGGACAGACAGAACACACACATATATATATTTAAGGGACAGACAGAACACACACATATATATATTTAAGTGACAGACAGAACACACACATATATATTTAAGGGACAGACAGAACACACACATATATATTTAAGGGACAGACAGAACACACACATATATATTTAAGGGACAGACAGAACACACACATATATATTTAAGGGACAGACAGAACACACACACACACACACATATATATTTAAGGGACAGACAGAACACACACACATATATATTTAAGGGACAGACAGAACACACACACATATATATTTAAGGGACAGACAGAACTCACACACATATATATTTAAGGGACAGACAGAACTCACACACATATATATTTAAGGGACAGACAGAACTCACACACATATATATTTAAGGGACAGACAGAACACACACACATATATATTTAAGGGACAGACAGAACACACACACATATATATTTAAGGGACAGACAGAACACACACACATATATATTTAAGGGACAGACAGAACACACACACATATATATTTAAGGGACAGACAGAACTCACACACATATATATTTAAGGGACAGACAGAACTCACACACATATATATTTAAGGGACAGACAGAACACACACACACACACATATATATTTAAGGGACAGACAGAACACACACACACACACACACATATATATTTAAGGGACAGACAGAACACACACACATATATATTTAAGGGACAGACAGAACACACACACACACACACACACACATATATATTTAAGGGACAGACAGAACACACACACATATATATTTAAGGGACAGACAGAACACACACACACACACACACACATATATATTTAAGGGACAGACAGAACACACACACACACACACACACATATATATTTAAGGGACAGACAGAACACACACACACATATATTTAAGGGACACACATATATATTTAAGGGACAGACAGAACACACACACACACATATATATTTTAAGGGACAGGACAGAACACACACACACATATATATATTTAAGGGACAGACAGAACACACACACACACATATATATTTAAGGGACAGACAGAACACACACACACATATATATATTTAAGGGACAGACAGAACACACACACACACATATATATATAAAAGGGACACACAGAACACACACACACACATATATATATAAGGGACAGACAGAACACACACACACATAATATTTAAGGGACAGACAGAACACACACACATATATATTTAAGGGACAGACAGAACACACACTATATATATCAGAACACACACACACACATATATATATTTAAGGGACAGACAGAACACACACACACATATATATATTTAAGGGACAGACAGAACACACACACACACATATATATTTAAGGGACAGACAGAACACACACACACACATATATATATTTAAGGGACAGACAGAACACACACACACACATATATATTTAAGGGACAGACAGAACACACACACACACATATATATTTAAGGGACAGACAGAACACACACACACATATATATATTTAAGGGACAGACAGAACACACACACACACATATATATTTAAGGGACAGACAGAACACACACACACATATATATATTTAAGGGACAGACAGAACACACACACACACATATATATATTTAAGGGACAGACAGAACACACACACACACATATATATTTAAGGGACAGACAGAACACACACACACATATATATTTAAGGGACAGACAGAACACACACACATATATATTTAAGGGACAGACAGAACACACACATATATATATTTATGGACAGATAGAATAACGGACACTGCCTCACGGTACCTGACTCTGGGCTGACACCACGCTCTGGACCCGGTACACGTACACGTCGTTAGTGGCTTTGTTGTAATTTTGAATAAAGACGCTGAGCGGCTCCTGCAGGGAATCACTGTTCGCGGGAACAGACCCCCAGCCCCCTGGGATTGGTGCCCCTCCAGGGAGACAGCAAACAAGGACGAGCAGCGCAAACAACACACATCGTGCCATCTCAGAAAGTGACAGTGAGTCGTGACCCCGCTGCGCACGCAGCTTAAATACCCGCTCACCGCTGCGCGTGCTGCTGTTGCCCTGGTGACAGGAAGACTGGCAGCACAACCAGAGGATTATATCTGTGTCTCGTTCCTCAGCCAATAGTATTGTAGTATAGGCGGAACAGCACGTGACCTGATTAAAAAAATAAATACAAATACTTTCCTACTCTGAGGTAAACTTGCGTGCCTGCGGTTGTGCACGCGCCCCCGTGACAGCTGCTCTTTCAATTCCTTTTTTTATATTTTTAAATCTATTTTATTGTAACAAAACAATGTATCCCCGGTTAAAAAGCAATCGCTGAATATACTGTGATTTGATAGTTTAGAATTCATTTAATCAGGGAATTAACCCATACGTATGATACACAGCGGGTAGATAATTGAGTACATAAATACCACTTTGGGCTTTGGATCTAACAATACAAACGGTCTGAATCCTCCTTTTGATACATTATTTGCTATTTATATTATTGGTCTGAAAACTTTAATAAATTAGAAACATAAAGGACAGATGCAACAGGGGTCAAGTCCTACAAAAAAAGTATGGGACCTCACCGAGACAATTCATATTTATACACTTAAAGGGACACTGAACCCAAATTTTGTCTTTCATGGTTCAGATAGAGAATGACATTTTAAAGGGACACTCAATAAAAATTAAACTTTCATTATTCAGACAGAGCAGCCATTTTAAACAAGTTTCCAATTTACTTCCATTAACTAAATGTGCACAGTCTTTTTATATTTAAACTTTTTGAGTCACCAGCTCCTACTGAGCATGTGCAATAATAAGTGTGTATGCATTTGTGAATGGCTGATGGCTGTCACATGTATGTGTATGCATTTGTAATTGGCTGATGGCTGTCACATGTATGTGTATGCATTTGTAATTGGCTGATGGCTGTCACATGGTACAGGGGGAGTGGAAAAAACACAATTTATGTAAGAATTTACCTGATAAATTATTTTCTTTCATATTGGCAAGAGTCCATGAGCTAGTGACATATGGGATATACAATCCTACCAGGAGGGGCAAAGTTTCCCAAACCTCAAATGCCTATAAATACACCCCTCACCACACCCACAATTTAGTTTAACGAATAGCCAAATAGTGGGGTGATAAAGAAAGGAGTAAAAAGCATCAACAAAGGATTTGGAAATAATTGTGCTTTATACAAAAAAATCATAACCATCATAAAAAAGTGTGGGCCTCATGGACTCTTGCCAATATGAAAGAAATGAATTTATCAAGTAAATTCTTACATAAATTATGTTTTCTTTCATGTAATTGGCAAGAGTCCATGAGCTAGTGACGTATGGGATAGCAAATATCCAAGATGTGGAACTCCACGCAAGAGTCACTAGTGAGGAAGGGATAAAAATAAAAACAGCCATTTTCCGCTGAAAAAATAATCCACAACCCAAAATATAAGTTTATTCTTTAAATGACAAGAAAGACTTAAAACATCAGCAGAAGAATCAAACTGACCTGCCTAAGAACTTTTCTACCAAAAATTACTTCTGAAGAAGCAAATACATCAAAACGGTAGAATTTAGTAAATGTATGGAAAGAAGACCAAGTTGCCGCTTTGCAAATTTGATCAACCGAAGCTTCACTCTTAAAATTATTATAAGGTTTAAATAGAAAGAAAAATTCAAATTATATATATTAATAATTTTAAAAAGCAAGGGATACAAATGAGCACACAGAGCGACCTTTTTTAAAAAAATTGTATTCCAATTTATTATTTCCCATACACATTCAGTGAATTACTGTATTTGGCCACGTCAGACAACAGTAACCCAAGTTTAAAAAGAAACAAATCAAGGTTAGACAGAAATAAGGAGAAGACTGCCTAAGCATACGTATGCTGATATCTATCTATAGCAATGTAGACACAAGATAGATCTGGTATACCTCATATATAAATCCAGCTCAAAAAACGTATATTTACAGGCACTGAGATACTATACATCAAAGCCATTTATCCTATAAATATAACAAAAACATCAATTGCTTGCATAAATAGTCCGTATATTAGAATACGTATCACAAGTTCCAATATTGTGACTATGTGTCAGAGATATTTATCCACAAAAAAACAGGCAGAGAAAATGTAGCTTTTGCGTCCAGCAAACTCATAACGGGTGCACCGCTCACACGAAGCCTGTGTATTGGCATTAGTGATGTCCCGAACTGTTCGCCCGCGAACGGTTCACAGTGAACATAGCTTGTTCGCGTTCGTGTTTGTGGGCGAACACATGGCGATGTTCGATCTGCCCCTATGTGTCATCATTGTGGAAACTTTGACCCTTTATGTCACAGCCGCCTGACACATTAGAGCCAATCAACATCAGACACTCCCTCACAGACCCTCCCAGCTACTCGGAATCCGCCATTTTAGACTCATAACGACCTTGCTTTCTTAATGAGAGGACGTGTTGTGTTTTTGCTCCTGACATTAATAGTAAAAACATAGCTAGGCTAGTGTATTTACAGTCCAGAAGGACTCCACTCATCTCTGCTGCAAGCACAGCACCCCAAAAAGCCCTTTTTAGGGCTATATTTCGTGCCGTTTTTTTTTTTTCCGTTTTTTTTTTATTAGCATTTGCCTGGCTTTCAGGCTGTGTGTTTAAGGCTCACAGCATATGCTGTGATTACTGCCACCACTGATATCTCCCTAACAACATTAGTTTAAATTTAACTAACCAAAAAATTTAATTATTTTTCTAGTGTAATTTTTTTTCATTTTCTATCAGGCCAGTGTCACACAGCATATACTCTGGTTCATTGCTCGGTGCCAGCCAGCAGCCACCAGTGTTAATATCCGTTGATAACATTATTTTTAATTAAAAAAAAAATATATATATTTTGCTAGTGTAATCTAATTACATTTACTATCATGCCTGTGTCTGTCAGGCTCACTCAGCATTAATATACCATTAATATACCTCATTTTTTTTCAGTCTTTTGGTTAATTGGTCTGTGCCAGGCAGCCACCCAGCACTAGGCTGACCATATTGCCACTTTAAAAAGGGACACATATGAAAAATACATATGTCAGGGCCGTTTTTAGGGCTGTTTAAAGAAATGGTTTTGTATAAGAACCCTCACATATGTATTTTTCATATGTGTTCCTTCTTAAAGTGGCAATATGGTCAGCCTACCCAGCACTCATATCTATTCTTCTTCACCTTAATTTTAATATATAAAAAAAAAGTTTAAATTGGTTTTCTAGTGTAATCTAATATAATTTTCTATCCGGCCTGTGTGTTTTGCTGACATACAGAGCCTACTGTGTTTACTTGCTGCCCTCCCTAGTCTATGAGCCACGACTCATATGTGTTTAACCTTTTTTTAATTCCCCCCCCCAAAAAAATAATTTCAATCATTTTTCTAGCGTAATCTAATAGTATTTTCTATCAGGCGTGTGTGTATCCGACTTACAGAGCCTACTGTTTTTAATAGCTGCCCTTCCAAGGCTATCAGCCACGACTCATATGTATGTGCTTAACCTTTTTCTTTAAATTTCCAAAAAAAGTCTTTAAATCATTATGCTAGTGTAATGTAATTGTATTTTCTATCAGGACTGTGTCTAACTGTCTATCTGACTTACACAGCATACTGTTGTTAATTGTTGCCCTACGTAGCAGCCAGCCAGTGCGACCACTCATAGAGTCATATGTGCATTGCACTTCTTAACATAATTTAATATTAAAAGCTAATATTTTTAAAATATTTTGCTAGTGTAATGTAACTTAATTTTCTATCAGGCCTGTGTTTTTGTCACTTACACAGCATACTGTATTAAATTGCTGCCCTACCTACCATCCACGACTCATATCTGCTAGCCTGTGTGCCAGGCCCAACTAGTCAATTAGTGTCACCAATCACAATTCTTTTAACAGTATATAAAAAAAATAAAAATCATAATTTTTTGGACGGCAAATATTCAGTCTCCTAGTGCCACTGAATTGCATTTACCTCCTGCCTGCCACTGCCAGCCTTTTGTGCCAGGCCGTCTAGCCAACTATTTACACCAATCATAATTGTTGTCACAAACAGTACAGTTACTAATTAAAATTAACAAAATTTTGATTGTTGATCTTAATCCTCAGTTTGCTCGTGCCCTAGAATTGCACTTTTCTACTGCCTTCCAAGCCTGTGTGCCAGGCCTACTTGAAAAATATTTACACCAATCATATTTGTTGTGACAGTATTCTTAATAATTAAAAATTAAAATTGTTGTTAATAGTTGTTGAGAATCCTCAGTTTGCTGGTGCCATTGAATAGCACTTTCCTGCTGCCTTGCAGCCTGCTGTGAGCCAGGCCCACCTAGACAATTGTTGCCAGCAATCATATTTCTTTTAACAGTATTTCAAAAATTGTCAATCATCACTGTTTTGACTGTCAGTAATCAGTCTCCTAGTGTCCTTGAATTGCATCTACCTCCTGCCTGCCAGCCTTTTGTGCCAGGCCGTCTTGCCAACTATGTACACCAATCATAATTTTTGGTCACAGTATAGTTACTAATTAAAATTAAAAAATTCTTGATTGTTGATGATCTTAATCCTCAGTTTGCTCGTGCCCAAGAATTGCACTTTTCTACTGCCTTCCAAGCCTGTGTGCCAGGCCTACTTGAAAAATATTTACACCAATCATATTTGTTGTGACAGTATTCTTAATAATTAAAAATTAAAATTGTTGTTAATAGTTGTTGAGAATCCTCAGTTTGCTGGTGCCATTGAATAGCACTTTCCTGCTGCCTTGCAGCCTGCTGTGAGCCAGGCCCACCTACCCAATTGTTGCCAGCAATCATATTTGTTTTAACAGTATTTCAAAAATTGTCAATCATCACTGTTTTGACTGTCAGTAATCAGTCTCCTAGTGTCCTTGAATTGCATCTACCTCCTGCCTGCCAGCCTTTTGTGCCAGGCCGTCTTGCCAACTATTTACATCAATCATAATTTTTGGTCACAGTATAGTTACTAATTAAAATTAAAAAATATTTGATTGTTGATGATCTTAATCCTCAGTTTGCTCGTGCCCTAGAATTGCACTTTTCTACTGCCTTACAAGCCTGTGTGCCATGCCTACTTGAAAAATATTTACACCAATCATATTTTTGTGACAGTATTCTTAATAATTAAAAATTAAAATTGTTGTTAATAGTTGTTGAGAATCCTCAGTTTGCTGGTGCCATTGAATAGCACTTTCCTGCTGCCTTGCAGCCTGCTGTGAGCCAGGCCCACCTAGCCAATTGTTGCCAGCAATCATATTTCTTTTAACAGTATTTCAAAAATTGTCAATCATCACTGTTTTGACTGTCAGTAATCAGTCTCCTAGTGTCCTTGAATTGTATCTACCTCCTGCCTGCCAGCCTTTTGTGCCATGCCGTCTTGCCAACTATTTACACCAATCATAATTGATGTCACAGTATAGTTACTAATTAAAATTAAAAAAAATTTGATTGTTGTTGATCTTAATCCTCAGTTTGCTCGTGCCCTAGAATTGCACTTTTCTACTGCCTTCCAACCCTGTGTGCCAGGCCTACTTGAAAAATATTTACACCAATCATATTTGTTGTGACAGTATTCTTAATAATTAAAAATTAAAATTGTTGTTAATAGTTGTTGAGAATCCTCAGTTTGCTGGTGCCATTGAATAGCACGTTCCTGCTGCCTTGCAGCCTGCTGTGAGCCAGGCCCACCTAGCCAATTGTTGCCAGCAATCATATTTCTTTTAACAGTATTTAAAAAATTGTCAATCATCACTGTTTTGACTGTCAGTAATCAGTCTCCTAGTGTCCTTGAATTGCATTTACCTCCTGCCTGCCAGCTTTTTGTGCCAGGCCGTCTTGCCAACTATTTACACCAATCATAATTGTTGTCACAGTATAGTTACTAATTAAATTTAAAAAATTCTTGATTGTTGATGATCTTAATCCTCAGTTTGCTCGTGCCCTAGAATTGCACTTTTCTACTGCCTTCCAAGCCTGTGTGCCAGGCCTACTTGAAAAATATTTACACCAATCATATTTGTTGTGACAGTATTCTTAATAATTAAAAATTAAAATTGTTGTTAATAGTTGTTGAGAATCCTCAGTTTGCTGGTGCCATTGAATAGCACTTTCCTGCTGCCTTGCAGCCTGCTGTGAGCCAGGCCCACCTAGCCAATTGTTGTCAGCAATCATATTTCTTTTAACAGTATTTCAAAAATTGTCAATCATCACTGTTTTGACTGTCAGTAATCAGTCTCCTAGTGTCCTTGAATTGCATTTACCTCCTGCCTGCCAGCCTTTTGTGCCAGGCCGTCTTGTCAACTATTTACACCAATCATAATTGTTGTCACAGTATAGTTACTAATTAAATTTAAAAAATTCTTGATTGTTGATGATCTTAATCCTCAGTTTGCTCGTGCCCTAGAATTGCACTTTTCTACTGCCTTCCAAGCCTGTGTGCCAGGCCTACTTGAAAAATATTTACACCAATCATATTTGTTGTGACAGTATTCTTAATAATTAAAAATTAAAATTGTTGTTAATAGTTGTTGAGAATCCTCAGTTTGCTGGTGCCATTGAATAGCAATTTCCTGCTGCCTTGCAGCCTGCTGTGAGCCAGGCCCACCTAGACAATTGTTGCCAGCAATCATATTTCTTTTAACAGTATTTCAAAAATTGTCAATCATCACTGTTTTGACTGTCAGTAATCAGTCTCCTAGTGTCCTTGAATTGCATCTACCTCCTGCCTGCCAGCCTTTTGTGCCAGGTCGTCTTGCCAACTATGTACACCAATCATAATTTTTGGTCACAGTATAGTTACTAATTAAAATTAAAAAATTCTTGATTGTTGATGATCTTAATCCTCAGTTTGCTCGTGCCCAAGAATTGCACTTTTCTACTGCCTTCCAAGCCTGTGTGCTAGGCCTACTTGAAAAATATTTACACCAATCATATTTGTTGTGACAGTATTCTTAATAATTAAAAATTAAAATTGTTGTTAATAGTTGTTGAGAATCCTCAGTTTGCTGGTGCCATTGAATAGCACTTTCCTGCTGCCTTGCAGCCAGCTGTGAGCCAGGCCCACCTAGCCAATTGTTGCCAGCAATCATATTTCTTTTAACAGTATTTCAAAAATTGTCAATCATCACTGTTTTGACTGTCAGTAATCAGTCTCCTAGTGTCCTTGAATTGCATCTACCTCCTGCCTGCCAGCCTTTTGTGCCAGGCCGTCTTGCCAACTATTTACACCAATCATAATTTTTGGTCACAGTATAGTTACTAATTAAAATTAAAAAATTCTTAATTGTTGATGATCATAATCCTCAGTTTGCTCGTGCCCTAGAATTGCACTTTTCTACTGCCTTCCAAGCCTGTGTGCCAGGCCTACTTGAAAAATATTTACACAAATCATATTTGTTGTGACAGTATTCTTAATAATTAAAAATTAAAATTGTTGTTAATAGTTGTTGAGAATCCTCAGTTTGCTGGTGCCATTGAATAGCACTTTCCTGCTGCCTTGCAGCCTGCTGTGAGCCAGGCCCACCTAGACAATTGTTGCCATCAATCATATTTCTTTTAACAGTATTTCAAAAATTGTCAATCATCACTGTTTTGACTGTCAGTAATCAGTCTCCTAGTGTCCTTGAATTGCATCTACCTCCTGCCTGCCAGCCTTTTGTGCCAGGCCGTCTTGCCAACTATTTACACCAATCATAATTTTTGGTCACAGTATAGTTACTAATTAAAATTAAAAAATTCTTTATGGTTGATGATCTTAATCCTCAGTTTACTCGTGCCCTAGAATTGCACTTTTCTACTGCCTTCCAAGCCTGTGTGCCATGCCTTCTTGAAAAATATTTACACCAATCATATTTTTTGTGACAGTATTCTTAATAATTAAAAATTAAAATTGTTGTTAATAGTTGTTGAGAATCCTCAGTTTGCTGGTGCCATTGAATAGCACTTTCCTGCTGCCTTGCAGCCTGCTGTGAGCCAGGCCCACCTAGCCAATTGTTGCCAGCAATCATATTTCTTTTAACAGTATTTCAAAAATTGTCAATCATCACTGTTTTGACTGTCAGTAATCAGTCTCCTACTGTCCTTGAATTGTATCTACCTCCTGCCTGCCAGCCTTTTGTGCCAGGCCGTCTTTCCAACTATTTACACCAATCATAATTTTTGGTCACAGTATAGTTACTAATTAAAATTAAAAAATTCTTGATTGTTGTTGATCTTAATCCTCAGTTTGCTTGTGCCCTAGAATTGCACTTTTCTACTGCCTTCCAAGCCTGTGTGCCAGGCCTACTTGAAAAATATTTACACCAATCATATTTGTTGTGACAGTATTCTTAATAATTAAAAATTAAAATTGTTGTTAATAGTTGTTGAGAATCCTCAGTTTGCTGGTGCCATTGAATAGCACGTTCCTGCTGCCTTGCAGCCTGCTGTGAGCCAGGCCCACCTAGCCAATTGTTGCCAGCAATCATATTTCTTTTAACAGTATTTCAAAAATTGTCAATCATCACTGTTTTGACTGTCAGTAATCAGTCTCCTAGTGTCCTTGAATTGCATCTACCTCCCGCCTGCCAGCCTTTTGTGCCAGGCCGTCTTGCCAACTATTTACACCAATCATAATTTTTGGTCACAGTATAGTTACTAATTAAAATTAAAAACATCTTGATTGTTGTTGATCTTAATCCTCAGTTTGCTCGTGCCCTAGAATTGCACTTTTCTACTGCCTTCCAAGCCTGTGTGCCAGGCCTACTTGAAAAATATTTACACCAATCATATTTGTTGTGACAGTATTCTTAATAATTAAAAATTAAAATAGTTGTTAATAGTTGTTGAGAATCCTCAGTTTGCTGGTGCCATTGAATAGCACTTTCCTGCTGCCTTACAGCCTGCTGTGAGCCAGGCCCACCTAGCCAATTGTTGCCAGCAATCATATTTCTTTTAACAGTATTTCAAAAATTGTCAATCATCACTGTTTTGACTGTCAGTAATCAGTCTCCTAGTGTCCTTGAATTGCATCTACCTCCTGCCTGCCAGCCTTTTGTGCCAGGCCGTCTTGCCAACTATTTACACCAATCATAATTGTTGTCACAGTATAGTTACTAATTAAATTTAAAAAATTCTTGATTGTTGATGATCTTAATCCTCAGTTTGCTCGTGCCCTAGAATTGCACTTTTCTACTGCCTTCCAAGCCTGTGTGCCAGGCCTACTTGAAAAATATTTACACCAATCATATTTGTTGTGACAGTATTCTTAATAATTAAAAATTAAAATTGTTGTTAATAGTTGTTGAGAATACTCAGTTTGCTGGTGCCATTGAATAGCACTTTCCTGCTGCCTTGCAGCCTGCTGTGAGCCAGGCCCACCTAGCCAATTGTTGCCAGCAATCATATTTCTTTTAACAGTATTGCAAAAATTGTTAATCATCACTGTTTTGACTGTCAGAAATCAGTCTCCTAGTGTCCTTGAATTGCATTTACCTCCTGCCTGCCAGCCTTTTGTGCCAGGCCGTCTTGCCAACTATTTACACCAATCATAATTGATGTCACAGTATAGTTACTAATTAAAATTAAAAAATTCTTGATTGTTGATGATCTTAATCCTCAGTTTGCTCGTGCCCTAGAATTGCACTTTTTTACTTCCTTGCAAGACTGTGTGGCAGGCCTACTTGAAAAATATTTACACCAATCATATTTGTTGTGACAGTATTCTTAATAATTAAAAATTAAAATTGTTGTTAATAGTTGTTGTGAATCCTCAGTTTGCTGGTGCCATTGAATAGCACTTTCCTCCTGCCTTGCAGCCTGCTGTGAGCCAGGCCCACCTAGCCATTTGTTGCCAGCAATCATATTTCTTTTAACAGTATTGCAAAAATTGTCAATCATCAGTGTTTTGACTGTCAGTAATCAGTCTCCTAGTGTCCTTGAATTGCATTTACCTCCTGCCTGCCAGCCTTTTGTGCCAGGCCATCTTGCCAACTATTTACACCAATCATAATTGTTGTCTACAGTATACTAATTAAAATTAAAAAATTCTTGATTGTCTTAATCCTCAGTTTGCTCGTGCCATTGAATTGCACTTTTCTACTGCCTGCCAGCCTGTGTGCCAGGCCCAACTATCCAATTAGTGCCAGCAATCATATTTCTTTTAACAGTATTGCAAAATTTGTCAATCATCACTGTTTTGACTGTCAATCTGCAGTCTACTAGTGCCCTTGAATTGCATTTTCCTCCTGCCTGCCTGCCTGTGTGCCAGTCCCAACTAGCCAATTAGTGCCAGCACTCATATTTATTGTAACAGGATTGGAATTTTTCTTAATCATAACTGTTTTGACTGTGATTCTTCAGTCTCCTAGTGCCATTGAATTGCAGTTTCCTTAATCCCCGTTTGTGCCAGACAGGCCCATTTGCCAACTAGTGCCAAACAATCATATTTGTTGCCACAGTACTTGTAATATTTAAAAAAAATAATAATTTGTGATTTTTAAAACATATGTCTTTTTTGTTGTTGTCAGTCTCACAGCGTATACTGTGCCCACTTTCACAGTGCCACCACTCAATTGGTGTAATAGTATTGTTAGTGTCCATTTTAAAAAAAATGACAGGCAGAGGCAGGCCACCCCGCAGGTTCCGTGGTCGTGGTCGTGGTGCTGTGATTCCTTTAGACCCTACAAATATACACATTGTTCAGACGCCGGGTGCCAGGGGGGATGCAAAAACTTCTGAGGAGGACCTAGTTGAATGGCTAACACAGGACAGCCAATCTTCTTCAGCTTCTGCTGCTAGTCCTCCTAACCTTGACGCACCATCTACGTCCAGCTGTGCTTTGGGCAGGTCTCAAGTGACCAGTGCCACTCCCCCGCCTGTCGCCACCACCAACACTAGCACCACAGCCGCTTTACTTGATCTGTCACAGGAGTTATTGACACATCATTTGGAAGAAATGAGTGATGCGCAACCATCATTGACAGAGGATGTAGATAATAGTGATCAGTCTCAGTCAGGCAGCATTACCGACATGGAGGTACGGTGTGATGATGATGATGATGATGTTGTACCTGCTGCTGCTTCCTTTCTTGATGTTTCAGATACAAGTGAAGCGGTTGATGATGATGTGTCAGTGGATGTCACGTGGGCGCCTGCTAGAAGAGAAGAAGAAGAGGGGGAAAGTTCAGATGGGGAGACAGAGAGGAGGAGGAGGAGGAGACGATTTGGAAGCACGGGGAGGTCGTCTCAAGGAGCTAGTGGCACAGTCAGACAGCATGCATCGTCACCAGGGGTCAGCCAGACAGCACGCCGACGCCCATCAACGCATGCTGTTGCCACCACCAGAATGCCGTCATCGCAGAGCTCAGCAGTGTGGCATTTTTTTTGTGTGTCTGCGTCTGACAACAGCGATGCCATTTGCAACCTGTGCCAAAAGAAACTGAGTCGTGGGAAGTCCAACAGCCACCTAGGTACAACTGCTTTGCGAAGGCACATGGTCTCCCATCACAAAGGCCGATGGGAAGAACACATGAGTAGAAGCAGCACACAAAGTGAAAGCCGCCCTCCTCCTCCTGCTCCATCATCTTCAGCCATGTCAACCAGTGCTGTCCTCCTTGCCCCCTCTCAACCATCCTCCACTCAGTCTCTCTTACGTAGCAGTTCCTGGTCATCTGCCCACAGTCAGGTGTCTGTCAAGGACATGTTTGAGCGTAAGAAGCCAATTTCTCAAAGTCACCCCCTTGCCCGGCGTCTTACAGCGAGCTTGTCTGAACTCTTAGCCCACCAGCTTTTACCATACAAGCTGGTGGAGTCTGATGCTTTTAAAAAATTTGTATCTATTGGGACACCACAGTGGAAGGTACCTGGCAGAAATTTCTTTTCACAAAAGGCAATCCCAAACCTGTACTCTGTTGTGAGAAAGGAAGTTATGGCATGTCTGGCACACAGCGTTGGGGCAAGGGTCCATATGACCACGGATAGCTGGTCTGCAAAGCATGGTCAGGGCAGGTATATCACCTACACTGCTCATTGGGTAAACCTGCTGACTTCTGACAAGCATGGAATGCGTGGCTCTGCAGAAGAGTTAGTGACACCGCCACGACTTGCAGGCAGGCCTGTTGCTACTTCCTCTACTCCTCCTACTCCATCCTCTTCCATAACCTCTTCCTCGGCTGAGTCCTCTTCAACTTCTGCATCTTGCTCCACATCTATGGCACCCCCTCAGCTCCCCAGGTACTATGCTACATCCCGGGTACGGCAGTGTCACGCCGTCTTGGGGTTGACTTGCCTGAAAGCAGAGAGTCACACCGCACCAGCACTCCTGACCGCCCTGAACGCACAGGTGGATCAGTGGCTGACTCCGCACCAACTGGAGATTGGCAAGGTTGTTTCTGACAATGGAAGTAATTTGGTGGCGGCATTGAAATTGGGCAAGTTGACACATGTGCCGTGCATGGCACATGTGTGTAATCTAATTGTACAACGATTTGTCCATAAGTACCCAGGAAGGTGTGTGGCCATTTCAGGCGTTCCTACACGGCCATGGCGCACTTGTCCGATATCCAGCGTCGAAACAACCTGCCAGTGAGGCACTTAATTTGCGACAGCCCGACACGGTGGAATTCAACACTCCTAATGTTTGACCGCCTGCTCCAACAAGAAAAAGCTGTTAATGAGTATTTGTATGACCGGGCTGCTAGGCCAGCCTCTGGGGAGCTGGGGATATTTTTTCCAAATTACTGGACGCTCATCCGCAATGCCTGTAGGCTCATGCGTCCTTTTGAGGAGGTGACAAACCTTGTCAGTCGCACCGAAGGCACCATCAGTGACATCATACCATTTGTTTTCTTCCTGGAGCGTGCCCTGCGAAGAGTGCTGGATCAGGCAGTAGATGAGCGTGAGGAGGAAGCGGGAGAGTTTTGGTGTCCATCACCCCCACAAACAGCCGAATCAGCATCGCTTGCTGGACCTGCGGCAACGCAGGAAGAGGATTGTGAGGAAGAGGAGTCAGAGGAGGAATGTGGCTTTGAGGAGGAGGAAGACCAAGCACAACAGGCATCCCAGGGTGCTCCTTGTTGTCACCTCTCTGGTACCCGTGGTGTTGTACGTGGCTGGGGGGAAGAAGATACCATCAGTGAGATCAGTGAGGAGGAGGAACGGGACATGATTAGCTCGGCATCCAACCTTGTTCAAATGGGTTCTTTCATGCTGTCGTGCCTGTTGAGGGACCCTCGTATAAAAAAGCTGAAGGAGAACGACCTGTACTGGGTGTCCACGCTCCTTGACCCCCGGTATAAGCATAAAGTGCCTGAAATGTTACCAAATTCCCGCAAGTCGGAAAGGATAGAGCATTTTCATAATAAATTTAAAAATATGCTTTACACAGCGTATAAGGGTGATGTCACAGCACCACGGGAATGTAACAGGGGAAGAGATGAAATTAATCCTCCTCCTCCCACGACCACGGCGGCAAAGACTGGATGCTTTCCTGACGTCTTGTTGATGGAGGACATGCGTACCTTTTTAACTCCCATGCACCATCAGAGCCTTTCGGGATCCAGCCTTAGAGAAAGACTCAACCGACAGGTAGCAGACTACCTAGCTTTAACTGCGGATCTCGGCACTCTCAGGAGCGGTGGACCCCTTGACTACTGGGTGTGCAGGCTGGACTTGTGGCCTGAGCTATCCCAATTTGCAATGGAACTTCTGACCTGCCCCGCTTCAAGTGTCCTGTCCGAAAGGACTTTCAGTGCAGCAGGAGGTTTTGTCACTGAGAAGAGAAGTTGCCTAGGTCAAAAAAGCCTTGACTATCTCACTTTTATAAAAATGAATGAGGGCTGGGTCCCGAAGGGACTGACATTGGGCGATACATTTGAATAAAAAAGGCCTGATGACGAGATGAGCTGGCTTGGGCTACAACTGGTACACAGGCTGGCCCTTTTTTTTTTTTTTTATAAAGCCGGAGGACTTGCTTGACTTATCTGCCAACAACTAGTGTTCAAGCCACAAGCTTTTAGGGGACTTTATAAATGTTTTACAAACATCAATTTTTCTGGCCGCTGCTACAGCAGTTGCTACAACAATACCCCAATTTTTCAGTCATTTGTACATTCCGAATTTTTATGGCTTCTGCTGCAGCTCTGTGGGTACAAAACTCAAATAAAAAAAATAAGGCACATAACACTAGTGATTAAACTGTTACGAATTGTACAACTTAGCACACCACTCATATCTTGTGGACCAATAAATTGAACACAAAATGCCACAAATTTGAAAGAGTAGGACCAACCAAGCATCTTTATCGGTCTCTTGGTTGCTCTAAATTATCTCTGTGTTCCATCTATGCCATACCTGTACTCTATTGTGCAAAAGGGTGGCATATGTGGTGTTTCATGCTGTTGTGCCTGTTGCGGGTCGTGGCCCATGGTATAAAAAGGCTTAAGGAGAACGACCTGTAATGGGTGCCCCATCAAATTTTTAGAAAAATGTTCCTGGTTCCTCTCAATTATCTCTGGGTTTCTAAAATGGATGCCATACCTGTACTCGCTTGTGCAAAAGGATGGCATATGTGGTGGTGTTTCCTGCAGTTGTTTCTGTTGAGGGTGCTGGACCCTCTTATAAAAAAGCTGAAGGAGAACGACCTGGAGTGGGAGTCCAAGCATGGTTTTTCGGGCTATTTCACTTTTCCAAACAATTATCTGTGGGTTTCTAAAATCAATGCCGTACCAGTACTCTATTGTTCAAAAGGATGCCATATGTTCTCTTTCCTGCTGGTATTTTGTTTGAGGGTCCTGGACCCTCTTATAAAAAGGCCTAAGGAGAAAGAGGTGTACTGGGTGTCCACTCATTTGTTTTTTCTATTTCACATTTGACCAAAATTATATCTGGGTTTGTAAAATTAATGCTGTACCTGTACTCTATTGTTCAAAAGGATGCCATACGTCCTCTTTCCTGCTGGTGTTTTTTGTTTAGTGTCCTGGACCCTCTTATAAAAAGGCCTAAGGAGAAAGAAGTGTACTGGGTGTCCATCGAATCTTTTTTTTTTTATTCAAATTTCCATTTGCAACAAATTATCTCTGGGTTTCTAAAATCAATGCCTTTCCTGTACTTTATTGTTCCAAAGGATGCCATACGTCCTCTTTCCTGATTGTGTTTTTTTTTTGAGGGTCCTGGACCCTCTTATAAAAAGGCCTAAGGAGAAAGAAGTGTACTGGGTGTCCATTGAATCTTTTTTTTTTATTCAAATTTCCAATTGCAACAAATTATCTCTGGGTTTCTAAAATCAATGCCTTTCCTGTACTCTATTGTTCAAAAGGATGCCATACGTCCTCTTTCCTGCTGGTGTTTTTTTTGAGGGTCCAGGAGCCTCTTATAAAAAGGCCTAAGGAGAAAGAAGTGCACTGGGTCTCCATCAAATTATTTTTTTGATTCAAATTTCCATTTGCAAAAAATTATCTCTGGGTTTCTAAAATCAATGCCTTTCCAGTACTCTATTGTTCAAAGGGATGCCATATGTCCTCTTTCCTGCTGGTGTTTTGTTTGAGGGTCCTGGACCCTCTTATAAAAAGGCCTAAGGAGAAAGAATTGTACTGGGTGTCCATCGAATCATCTTTTTGATTCAAATTCCCGGTTGCAAACAATTATCTCCGTGTTTCTAAAATCAATGCCTTTCCTATAATCTTTTTTTCAAAAGTATGCCATATGTCCTCTTTCCTTCAGCTGGTTTTGTTGAGTGTCCTGGAGCCTCTGCTAAAAAGGCTTAATGATAAATAAGTGTACTGGGTGTCTATTCAATGTTTTTCTAGATTTACCGGTTGTAACCAATTATCTCTGTCTGTGTTTCTAAAATCAATGCCTTTCCTGTAATCTATTTTTCAAAAGGATGCCATATGTCCTCTTTCATGCTGTTCTTTCTGTTGAGGCTCAGGGACCCTCTTATAAAAAGGCCTAAGGATAAAGAAATGTACTGGGTGTCCAATTAATGTTTTTTTCTATTTCCCGGGTCATATAAATGATGTCTTTTTTTCTAAAATCAATGCCTTTCCTGTAATCTAATTTAGAAAAGTATGCCATATGTCCTCTTTCCTTCAGCTGGTTTTGTGGCGGGTCCTGGAGCCTCTGCTAAAAAGGCCTAAGGATAAATAAGTGTACTGGGTGTCTATTCAATGTTTTTTTAGATTTCCCGGTTGTAACCAATTATCTCTGTGTTTCTAAAATCAATGCCCTTCCTGTAATCTATTTTTCAAAAGGATGCCATATGTCCTCTTTCATGCTGTTGTTTCTGTTGAGGCTCCGGGACCCTCTTATAAAAAGGCCTAAGGATAAAGAAGTGTACTGGGTGTCCAATCAATGTTTTTTTCTATTTCCCGGGTCATATAAATGATCTCTGTGTTTCTAAAATCAATGCCTTTCCTGTAATCTAATTTCGAAAAGTATGCCACATGTCCTCTTTCCTGCTGCTGGTTTTGTTGAGGGTCCTGGAGCCTCTGCTAAAAAGGCCTAAGGATAAAGAAGTGTACTGGGTGTCTAATCTATGTTTTTTTAGATTTCCCGGTTGTAACCAATTATCTCTGTGTTTCTAAAATCAATGCCTTTCATGTAATCTATTTTTCAAAAGGATGCCATATGTCCTCTTTCATGCTGTTGTTTCTGTTGAGGCTCCGGGACCCTCTTATAAAAACGTCTAAGGATAAAGAAGTGTACTGGGTGTCCAATCAATGTTTTTTTCTATTTCCCGGGTCATATAAATGATCTCTGTGTTTCTAAAATCAATGCCTTTCCTGTAATCTAATTTTCAAAAGGATGCCATATGTCCTCTGTCATGCTGCTGGTTTTGTGGCGGGTCCTGGAGCCTCTGCTAAAAAGGCCTAAGGATAAATAAGTGTACTGGGTGTCTAATCAATCATTTTTTAGATTTCACGGTTGCAACAAATTATCCCAGGGTTTCTAAAATCAATGCCTTTCCTGTAATCTATTAGTCACAAGGATGCCATATGTCCTCTTTCATGCTGTTGTTTCTCTTGAGGCTCCAGGAGCCTCTTATAAAAAGGCCTAAGGATAAAGAATTGTACTGGGTGTATAATCAATGTTTTTTTAGATTTCACGGTTGCAACTAATGATCTCTGTGTTTCTAAAATCAATGCCTTTCATGTAATCTAATTTTCAAAAGGATGCCATATGTCCTCTTTCATGCTGCTGGTTTTGTGGAGGGTCCTGGAGCCTCTGCTAAAAAGGCCTAAGGATAAAGAAGTGTACTGGGTGTATAATCTATGTTTTTTTAGATTTCACGGTTGCAACTAATGATCTCTGTGTTTCTAAAATCAATGCCTTTCCTGTAATCTAATTTTCAAAAGGATGCCATATGTCCTCTTTCATGCTGCTGGTTTTGTGGAG
This sequence comes from Bombina bombina, assembly GCF_027579735.1. Taxonomy (NCBI): domain Eukaryota; kingdom Metazoa; phylum Chordata; class Amphibia; order Anura; family Bombinatoridae; genus Bombina; species Bombina bombina. Next base: position 16,075,294 of record NC_069505.1, read on the forward strand.
GGTCCTGGAGCCTCTGCTAAAAAGGCCTAAGGATAAAGAAGTGTACTGGGTGTATAATCTATGTTTTTTTAGATTTCACGGTTGCAACTAATGATCTCTGTGTTTCTAAAATCAATGCCTTTCCTGTAATCTAATTTTCAAAAGGATGCCATATGTCCTCTTTCATGCTGCTGGTTTTGTGGAGGGTCCTGGAGCCTCTGCTAAAAAGGCCTAAGGATAAAGAAGTGTACTGGGTGTATAATCTATGTTTTTTTAGATTTCACAGTTGCAACTAATGATCTCCGTGTTTCTAAAATCAATGCCTTTCATGTAATCTAATTTTCAAAAGGATGCCATATGTCCTCTTTCATGCTGCTGGTTTTGTGGAGGGTCCTGGAGCCTCTGCTAAAAAGGCCTAAGGATAAAGAAGTGTACTGGGTGTATAATCTATGTTTTTTTAGATTTCACGGTTGCAACTAATGATCTCTGCGTTTCTAAAATCAATGCCTTTCCTGTAATCTAATTTTCAAAAGGATGCCATATGTCCTCTTTCATGCTGCTGGTTTCTGTTGCGGGCTCCTGAGCCTCTGCTAAAAAGGCCTAAGGATAAAGAAGTGTACTGGGTGTATAATCTATGTTTTTTTAGATTTCACGGTTGCAACTAATGATCTCTGCGTTTCTAAAATCAATGCCTTTCCTGTAATCTAATTTTCAAAAGGATGCCATATGTCCTCTTTCATGCTGCTGGTTTTGTGGCGGGTCCTGGAGCCTCTGCTAAAAAGGCCTAAGGATAAAGAAGTGTACTGGGTGTATAAATCTATGTTTTTTTAGATTTCACGGTTGCAACTAATTGATCTCTGTGTTTCTAAAATCAATGCCTTTCATGTAATCTAATTTTCAAAAGGATGCCATATGTCCTCTTTCATGCTGCTGGTTTTGTGGAGGCGTCCTGGAGCCTCTGCTAAAAAGGCCTAAGGATAAAGAAGTGTACTGGGTGTATAATCTATGTTTTTTTAGATTTCACGGTTGCAACTAATGATCTCTGTGTTTCTAAAATCATGCCTTTCCTGTAATCTAATTTTCAAAAGGATGCCATATGTCCTCTTTCATGCTGCTGGTTTTGTTGAGGGTCCTGGAGCCTCTGCTAAAAAGGCCTAAGGATAAAGAAGTGTACTGGGTGTATAATCTATGTTTTTTTAGATTTCACGGTTGCAACTAATGATCTCTGGGTTTCTAAAATCAATGCCTTTCATGTAATCTTATTTTCAAAGGATGCCATATGTCCTCTTTCATGCTGCTGGTTTTGTGGAGGGTCCCTGGAGCCTCTGCTAAAAAGGCCTAAGGATAAAGAATTGTACTGGGGTGTATAATCTATGTTTTTTTAGATTTCACGGTTGCAACTAATGATCTCTGTGTTTCTAAAATCAATGCCTTTCATGTAATCTAATTTTCAAAAGGATGCCATATGTCCTCTTTCATGCTGCTGGTTTTGTGGAGGGTCCTGGAGCCTCTGCTAAAAAGGCCTAAGGATAAAGAAGTGTACTGGGTGTATAATCTATGTTTTTTTAGATTTCACGGTTGCAACTAATGATCTCTGTGTTTCTAAAATCAATGCCTTTCCTGTAATCTAATTTTCAAAAGGATGCCATATGTCCTCTGTCATGCTGCTGGTTTTGTGGCGGGTCCTGGAGCCTCTGCTAAAAAGGCCTAAGGATAAAGAAGTGTACTGGGTGTATAATCTATGTTTTTTAGATTTCACGGTTGCAACTAATGATCTCCTGTGTTTCTAAAATCAATGCCTTTCCTGTAATCTAATTTTCAAAAGGATGCCATATGTCCTCTTTCATGCTGCTGGTTTTGTGGAGGGCTCCTGGAGCCTCTGCTAAAAAGGCCTAAGGATAAAGAAGTGTACTGGGTGTATAATCTATGTTTTTTTAGATTTCACGGTTGCAACTAATTATCTCTGGGTTTCTAAAATCAATGCCTTTCCTGTAATCTAATTTTCAAAAGGATGCCATATGTCCTCTTTCATGCTGCTGGTTTTGTGGAGGGTCCTGGAGCCTCTGCTAAAAAGGCCTAAGGATAAAGAAGTGTACTGGGTGTATAATCTATGTTTTTTTAGATTTCACGGTTGCAACTAATGATCTCTGTGTTTCTAAAATCAATGCCTTTCATGTAATCTAATTTTCAAAAGGATGCCATATGTCCTCTTTCATGCTGCTGGTTTTGTGGAGGGTCCTGGAGCCTCTGCTAAAAAGGCCTAAGGATAAAGAAGTGTACTGGGTGTATAATCTATGTTTTTTTAGATTTCACGGTTGCAACTAATGATCTCTGTGTTTCTAAAATCAATGCCTTTCATGTAATCTAATTTTCAAAAGGATGCCATATGTCCTCTGTCATGCTGCTGGTTTTGTGGCGGGTCCTGGAGCCTCTGCTAAAAGGCCTAAGGATAAAGAGGTGTACTGGGTGTATAAACTATGATTTTTTTATATTTCACGGTTGCAACTAAAGATCTCTGTGTTTCTAAAATCAATGCATTTCCTGTAATCTAATTTTCAAAAGGATGCCATATGTCCTCTTTCATGCTGCTGGTTTTGTGGAGGGTCCTGGAGCCTCTGCTAAAAAGGCATAAGGATAAATAAGTGTACTTGGTGTCTAATCAATCATTTTTTAGATTTCACGTTTGCAACAAATTATCCCAGGGTTTCTAAAATCAATGCCTTTCCTGTAATTTATTAGTCACAAGGATTCCATATGTCCTCTTTCATGCTGTTGTTTCTCTTGAGGCTCCAGGAGCCTCTTATAAAAAGGCCTAAGGATAAAGAATTGTACTGGGTGTATAATCTATGTTTTTTAGATTTCACGGTTGTAACTAATGATCTCTGTGTTTCTAAAATCAATGCCTTTCATGTAATCTAATTTTCAAAAGGATGCCATATGTCCTCTTTCATGCTGCTGGTTTTGTGGAGGGTCCTGGAGCCTCTGCTAAAAAGGGCTAAGGATAAAGAAGTGTACTCGGTGTATAATCTATGTTTTTTTAGATTTCACGGTTGCAACTAATGATCTCTGTGTTTCTAAAATCAATGCCTTTCATGTAATCTAATTTTCAAAAGGATGCCATATGTCCTCTTTCATGCTGCTGGTTTTGTGGAGGGTCCTGGAGCCTCTGCTAAAAAGGCCTAAGGATAAAGAAGTGTACTGGGTGTATAATCTATGTTTTTTTAGATTTCACGGTTGCAACTAATGATCTCTGTGTTTCTAAAATCAATGCCTTTCCTGTAATCTAATTTTCAAAAGGATGCCATATGTCCTCTTTCATGCTGCTGGTTTTGTGGAGGGTCCTGGAGCCTCTGCTAAAAAGGCCTAAGGATAAAGAAGTGTACTGGGTGTATAATCTATGTTTTTTTAGATTTCACGGTTGCAACTAATGATCTCTGTGTTTCTAAAATCAATGCCTTTCCTGTAATCTAATTTTCAAAAGGATGCCATATGTCCTCTTTCCTGCTGCTGGTTTTGTTGAGGGTCCTGGAGCCTCTGCTGAGCATAATAAAAATAAAAAAAAATAATTTTACTTGACTTAATAACTGAAGCATGACTTCAGGAGTCAGGTGTGGTCGTAGGTAGTGGTTGTTAGCCGATTCTTTTTAATGCAAATTGCAATTGCCACAGCGTGCCTAAAATGTGCGTCACTAGTCACTCTCCAAATCTTACCTTTTTTTTTTCATTCTGGATTATTTTGGTGACCAACGCCATATTGGAAATGCAAAATACAGGTCTCCGTACCCGTTGATATAAGGGGTGACTAGTGCTTTTCCTTCTCTTTGTCAATAGTTGTGATTAACGAGTTGTCCAGTTACTATAGAACTGGTTTGATAACCCGGGGTCCTGGGGGGGTATATTGGCGTCAGCTTTGACAATGACAGCACTATCAGGCTAGAGAGGCCTCTCAGTGTCGCGGCTAGCTGTAACGCAGTCAGCTGAGGAACATAGGTAAGCCGATATGAGTAAGGTATCTCCAGGCTCCTCTTGGATAGCCCCAGAAAGTGTGACTATGAATCCCAAAAAGAAAATTAAATTAAGGTTGAAAACTAACTCCAAAGTAACTTGTAAGACCTGGAGCTCCTCAAACACACGTCCTACCGCAACAGCTATAGGCTCCGCCACCCACAAATCTTACCTTTTTAATGCCAATTGATATTGCCACAGCTGGAACAACAGTAAATAACATGTGCATCACCACAGTCTCCGAAGCTGTTGTCGGATGTATACAAAAACACTGATAAAGTATTCCTTTCGGGGCGCAAAGGGATGGCTACCGGAACACTCCAGGAACTTCACAAGAGTCGCTGTCTTGTGTTTCTGGTGATGTTTGAGACATCTGGGTAGTGTACAGGGAGGCCCAAAATCCTCTCCATCTCTGTGCACCACAGGACATAAGCACATGAAATTGCTGGCATTTTTGTTGCTTCAAGAAGTTCAGCTTTTGTGGTGATAGTACAGAATTAAATAAACTTTGGTTTCCTACCATACTCAAGACAATCTTGTAGTTCAAGCTTCGGACTTGCTGTGGGAAACAGTGGCCTGTCCATACCAGGAAGATGATTTAGACAGAAGTAACGAGCTCTGCTTGCAGGTGACACATGTTTATCGTCAATCATCAAAGGGGTTGCGTGCAGAATATGGCCCCTTAGTGACATGTTTGTCCAGAGCCACAACATTTGCAAACAGCCAGAAGAAAGGTCGGTTCTCACCAGCCTTAAGTTGAGCTTCATTTACCAAATGCTGATATTCAAAAAAATAGACAAACAGTGCCTTAAATAACACATTTGCGATATGGATTCACCAGAGCAAGGTCATTGCAAGTACTAAGTTCCCACGATAGCAAAATTAAAATGCCACAACTACGCAATCTTCACCTTCACAATATTATTGTCACACTCCATTGTACTCCTATGCCCAGCTCCCTGCTCTTGTTTTTGTTGAGGGTCCTGGAGCCTCTGCTAAAAAGGCCTATGGATAATGAAGTGTACTGGGTGTCTGTTCAATGTTTTTTTAGATTTCACTGTTGCAACTAATTATCTCAGTGTTTCTAAAATCAATGCCTTTCCTGTAATCTATTATTCAAAAGGATGACATATGTCCTCTTTCATGCTGTTGTTTCGTTTGAGGCTCCGGGACCCTTTTATTAAAAAGGCCTGAGGAAAAATAAGTGTACTGGGTGTCTAATCAATGTTTTTTTCTATTTCACGGTTGCAAATAATGATCTGTGGGTTTCTAAAATCAATGCCTTTCTTGTAATCTATTATTCAAAAGGATGACATATGTCCTCTTTCATGCTGTTGTTTCGGTTGAGGCTCCGGGACCCTCTTATTAAAAAGGCCTGAGGATAAATAAGTGTACTGGGTGTCTAATCAATGTTTTTTTCTATTTCCCGGGTCATATAAATCATCTCTGGGATTCTAAAATCAATGCCTTTCCTGTAATCTATTATTCAAAAGGATGACATATGTCCTCTTTCATGCTGTTGTTTCGGTTGAGGCTCCGGGACCCTCTTATTAAAAAGGCCTGAGGAAAAATAAGTGTACTGGGTGTCTAATCAATGTTTTTTTCTATTTCACGGTTGCAAATAATGATCTGTGGGTTTCTAAAATCAATGCCTTTCTTGTAATCTATTATTCAAAAGGATGACATATGTCCTCTTTCATGCTGTTGTTTCGGTTGAGGCTCCGGGACCCTCTTATTAAAAAGGCCTGAGGATAAATAAGTGTAACTGGGTGTCTAATCAATGTTTTTTTCTATTTCCCGGGTCATATAAATCATCTCTGGGATTCTAAAATCAATGCCTTTCCTGTAATCTATTATTCAAAAGGATGACATATCTCCTCTTTCATGCTGTTGTTTCGGTTGAGGCTCCGGGACCCTCTTATTAAAAAGGCCTGAGGAAAAATAAGTGTACTGGGTGTCTAATCAATGTTTTTTTCTATTTCACGGTTGCAAATAATGATCTGTGGGTTTATAAAATCAATGCCTTTCTTGTAATCTATTATTCAAAAGGATGACATATGTCCTCTTTCATGCTGTTGTTTCGGTTGAGGCTCCGGGACCCTCTTATTAAAAAGGCCTGAGGATAAATAAGTGTAACGGGTGTCTAATCAATGTTTTTTTCTATTTCCCGGGTCATATAAATGATCTCTGGGATTCTAAAATCAATGCCTTTCCTGTAATCTATTATTCAAAAGGATGACATATGTCCTCTTTCATGCTGTTGTTTCGGTTGAGGCTCCGGGACCCTCTTATTAAAAAGGCCTGAGGAAAAATAAGTGTAACGGGTGTCTAATCAATGTTTTTTTCTATTTCCCGGTTGCATATAAATGATCTGTGGGATTCTAAAATCAATGCCTTTCCTTGTAATCTATTATTCAAAAGGATGACATATGTCCTCTTTCATGCTGTTGTTTCGGTTGAGGCTCCGGGACCCTCTTATTAAAAAGGCCTGAGGATAAATAAGTGTAACGGGTGTCTAATCAATGTTTTTTTCTATTTCCCGGGTCATATAAATGATCTCTGGGATTCTAAAATCAATGCCTTTCCTGTAATCTATTATTCAAAAGGATGACATATGTCCTCTTTCATGCTGTTGTTTCGGTTGAGGCTCCGGGACCCTCTTATTAAAAAGGCCTGAGGAAAAATAAGTGTACTGGGTGTCTAATCAATGTTTTTTTCTATTTCACGGTTGCAAATAATGATCTGTGGGTTTCTAAAATCAATGCCTTTCTTGTAATCTATTATTCAAAAGGATGACATATGTCCTCTTTCATGCTGTTGTTTCGGTTGAGGCTCCGGGACCCTCTTATTAAAAAGGCCTGAGGATAAATAAGTGTACTGGGTGTCTAATCAATGTTTTTTTCTATTTCCCGGGTCATATAAATGATCTCTGGGATTCTAAAATCAATGCCTTTCCTGTAATCTATTATTCAAAAGGATGACATATGTCCTCTTTCATGCTGTTGTTTCGGTTGAGGCTCCGGGACCCTCTTATTAAAAAGGCCTGAGGAAAAATAAGTGTACTGGGTGTCTAATCAATGTTTTTTTCTATTTCACGGTTGCAAATAATGATCTGTGGGTTTCTAAAATCAATGCCTTTCTTGTAATCTATTATTCAAAAGGATGACATATGTCCTCTTTCATGCTGTTGTTTCGGTTGAGGCTCCGGGACCCTCTTATTAAAAAGGCCTGAGGATAAATAAGTGTAACGGGTGTCTAAGCAATGTTTTTTTCTATTTCCCGGGTCATATAAATGATCTCTGGGATTCTAAAATCAATGCCTTTCCTGTAATCTATTATTCAAAAGGATGACATATGTCCTCTTTCATGCTGTTGTTTCGGTTGAGGCTCCGGGACCCTCTTATTAAAAAGGCCTGAGGAAAAATAAGTGTACTGGGTGTCTAATCAATGTTTTTTTCTATTTCACGGTTGCAAATAATGATCTGTGGGTTTCTAAAATCAATGCCTTTCTTGTAATCTATTATTCAAAAGGATGACATATGTCCTCTTTCATGCTGTTGTTTCTGTTGAGGCTCCGGGACCCTCTTATTAAAAAGGCCTGAGGATAAATAAGTGTACTGGGTGTCTAATCAATGTTTTTTTCTATTTCCCGGGTCATATAAATCATCTCTGGGATTCTAAAATCAATGCCTTTCCTGTAATCTATTATTCAAAAGGATGACATATCTCCTCTTTCATGCTGTTGTTTCGGTTGAGGCTCCGGGACCCTCTTATTAAAAAGGCCTGAGGAAAAATAAGTGTACTGGGTGTCTAATCAATGTTTTTTTCTATTTCCCGGGTCATATAAATCATCTCTGGGATTCTAAATTCAATGCCTTTCCTGTAATCTATTATTCAAAAGGATGACATATCTCCTCTTTCATGCTGTTGTTTCGGTTGAGGCTCCGGGACCCTCTTATTAAAAAGGCCTGAGGAAAAATAAGTGTACTGGGTGTCTAATCAATGTTTTTTTCTATTTCACGGTTGCAAATAATGATCTGTGGGTTTATAAAATCAATGCCTTTCTTGTAATCTATTATTCAAAAGGATGACATATGTCCTCTTTCATGCTGTTGTTTCGGTTGAGGCTGCGGGACCCTCTTATTAAAAAGGCCTGAGGATAAATAAGTGTAACGGGTGTCTAAGCAATGTTTTTTTCTATTTCCCGGGTCATATAAATCATCTCTGGGATTCTAAAATCAATGCCTTTCCTGTAATCTATTATTCAAAAGGATGACATATGTCCTCTTTCATGCTGTTGTTTCGGTTGAGGCTCCGGGACCCTCTTATTAAAAAGGCCTGAGGATAAATAAGTGTAACGGGTGTCTAATCAATGTTTTTTTCTATTTCCCGGGTCATATAAATGATCTCTGGGATTCTAAAATCAATGCCTTTCCTGTAATCTATTATTCAAAAGGATGACAAATGTCCTTTTTCATGCTGTTGTTTTGGTTGAGGCTCCGGGACCCTCTTATTAAAAAGGCCTGAGGAAAAATAAGTGTACTGGGTGTCTAATCAATGTTTTTTTCTATTTCCCGGGTCATATAAATGATCTCTGGGATTCTAAAATCAATGCCTTTCCTGTAATCTATTATTCAAAAGGATGACATATCTCCTCTTTCATGCTGTTGTTTCGGTTGAGGCTCCGGGACCCTCTTATTAAAAAGGCCTGAGGATAAATAAGTGCACTGGGTGTCTAAGCAATGTTTTTTTCTATTTCCCGGGTCATATAAATCATCTCTGGGATTCTAAAATCAATGCCTTTCCTGTAATCTATTATTCAAAAGGATGACATATGTCCTCTTTCATGCTGTTGTTTCGGTTGAGGCTCCGGGACCCTCTTATTAAAAAGACCTGAGGAAAAATAAGTGTAACGGGTATCTAATCAATGTTTTTTTCTATTTCACGGTTGCAAATAATGATCTGTGGGTTTCTAAAATCAATGCCTCTCTTGTAATCTATTATTCAAAAGGATGACATATGTCCTCTTTCATGCTTTTGTTTCTGTTGAGGCTCCGGGACCCTCTTATTAAAAAGGCCTGAGGATAAATAAGTGTACTGGGTGTCTAATCAATGTTTTTTTCTATTTCCCGGGTCATATAAATCATCTCTGGGATTCTAAAATCAATGCCTTTCCTGTAATCTATTATTCAAAAGGATGACATATCTCCTCTTTCATGCTGTTGTTTCGGTTGAGGCTCCGGGACCCTCTTATTAAAAAGGCCTGAGGAAAAATAAGTGTACTGGGTGTCTAATCAATGTTTTTTTCTATTTCACGGTTGCAAATAATGATCTGTGGGTTTCTAAAATCAATGCCTTTCTTGTAATCTATTATTCAAAAGGATGACATATGTCCTCTTTCATGCTGTTGTTTCGGTTGAGGCTGCGGGACCCTCTTATTAAAAAGGCCTGAGGATAAATAAGTGTAACGGGTGTCTAAGCAATGTTTTTTTCTATTTCCCGGGTCATATAAATCATCTCTGGGATTCTAAAATCAATGCCTTTCCTGTAATCTATTATTCAAAAGGATGACATATGTCCTCTTTCATGCTGTTGTTTCGGTTGAGGCTCCGGGACCCTCTTATTAAAAAGGCCTGAGGATAAATAAGTGTAACGGGTGTCTAATCAATGTTTTTTTCTATTTCCCGGGTCATATAAATGATCTCTGGGATTCTAAAATCAATGCCTTTCCTGTAATCTATTATTCAAAAGGATGACATATCTCCTCTTTCATGCTGTTGTTTCGGTTGAGGCTCCGGGACCCTCTTATTAAAAAGGCCTGAGGATAAATAAGTGTAACGGGTGTCTAATCAATGTTTTTTTCTATTTCACGGGTCATATAAATGATCTCTGGGATTCTAAAATCAATGACTTTCCTGTAATCTATTATTCAAAAGGATGACATATGTCCTTTTTCATGCTGTTGTTTTGGTTGAGGCTCCGGGACCCTCTTATTAAAAAGGCCTGAGGAAAAATAAGTGTACTGGGTGTCTAAACAATGTTTTTTTCTATTTCACGGTTGCAAATAATGATCTGTGGGTTTATAAAATCAATGCCTTTCTTGTAATCTATTATTCAAAAGGATGACATATGTCCTCTTTCATGCTGTTGTTTCGGTTGAGGCTCCGGTACCCTCTTATTAAAAAGGCCTGTGGATAAATAAGTGTAACGGGTGTCTAAGCAATGTTTTTTTCTATTTCCCGGGTCATATAAATCATCTCTGGGATTCTAAAATCAATGCCTTTCCTGTAATCTATTATTCAAAAGGATGACATATGTCCTCTTTCATGCTGTTGTTTCGGTTGAGGCTCCGGGACCCTCTTATTAAAAAGGCCTGAGGAAAAATAAGTGTACTGGGTGTCTAATCAATGTTTTTTTCTATTTCACGGTTGCAAATAATGATCTGTGGGTTTCTAAAATCAATGCCCTTCTTGTAATCTATTATTCAAAAGGATGACATATGTCCTCTTTCATGCTGTTGTTTCGGTTGAGGCTCCGGGACCCTCTTATTAAAAAGGCCTGAAGAAAAATAAGTGTACTGGGTGTCTAATCAATGTTTTTTTCTATTTCACAGTTGCAAATAATGATCTGTGGGTTTCTAAAATCAATGCCTTTCTTGTAATCTATTATTCAAAAGGATGACATATGTCCTCTTTCATGCTGTTGTTTCGTTTGAGGCTCCGGGACCCTCTTATTAAAAAGGCCTGAGGATAAATAAGTGTAACAGGTGTCTAATCAATGTTTTTTTCTATTTCCCGGGTCATATAAATCATCTCTGGGATTCTAAAATCAATGCCTTTCCTGTAATCTATTATTCAAAAGGATGACATATGTACTCTTTCATGCTGTTGTTTCAGTTGAGGCTCCGGGACCCTCTTATTAAAAAGGCCTGAGGAAAACTAAGTGTACTGGGTGTCTAATCAATGTTTTTTTCTATTTCATGGTTGCAAATAATGATCTGTGGGTTTCTAAAATCAATGCCTTTCTTGTAATCTATTATTCAAAATGATGACATATGTCCTCTTTCATGCTGTTGTTTCGGTTGAGGCTCCGGGACCCTCTTATTAAAAAGGCCTGAGGATAAATAAGTGTACTGGGTGTCTAAGCAATGTTTTTTTCTATTTCCCGGGTCATATAAATCATCTCTGGGATTCTAAAATCAATGCCTTTCCTGTAATCTATTATTCAAAAGGATGACATATGTCCTCTTTCATGCTGTTGTTTCGGTTGAGGCTCCGGGACCCTCTTATTAAAAAGGCCTGAGGATAAATAAGTGTAACGGGTGTCTAATCAATGTTTTTTTCTATTTCCCGGGTCATATAAATCATCTCTGGGATTCTAAAATCAATGCCTTTCCTGTAATCTATTATTCAAAAGGATGACATATGTCCTCTTTCATGCTGTTGTTTCAGTTGAGGCACCGGGACCCTCTTATTAAAAAGGCCTGAGGAAAAATAAGTGTACTGGGTGTCTAATCAATGTTTTTTTCTATTTCACGGTTGCAAATAATGATCTGTGGGTTTCTAAAATCAATGCCTTTCTTGTAATCTATTATTCAAAAGGATGACATATCTCCTCTTTCATATTGTTGTTTCAGTTGAGGCTCCGGGACCCTCTTATTAAAAAGGCCTGAGGATAAATAAGTGTAACGGGGTGTCTAATCAATGTTTTTTTCTATTTCCCAGGTCATATAAATCATCTCTGGGATTCTAAAATCAATGCCTTAACTGTAATCAATTGTTCACAAGGATGCCATATGTCCTCTTTCATGCTGTTGTTTCAGTTGAGGCTCCGGGAGCCTCTTATAAAAAGGCCTAAGGATAAAGAAGTGTTCTGGGTGTCCAATCAATGTTTTTTTTATTTCACAGTTGCAAAAAAATGATCTTTGGCTTTGTCAAATCTATACCTTACCTGTCATCTATTGTTCAAAAGGATGCCATATGTCCTCTTTCCTGCTGTTGTTTTTGTTGGGAGTCCGGAACACTATTCTAAAAAGGCCGAAGGAGAATGACCTGTACTGTACTGGGTGTCCAAACATGTTTTTGTTTTCAATTTCACGGTTCATAATAAATATCGCCATGTAACTAAAATCAATGCCATACCTGTACACGGTTGTTCAAAAGGATGGCATATGTGGTGTTTCATTCTGTTGTGGTTGTTGAGGGTCGTGGCCGTGGGACAGCGTATAAAATGGCTGAAGGAGAACAACCTGTACATCCTTGCTCCTCTTTTTAGGCAGGCCAGCTCTTTGCATACATGCCCACAGACTCTTTAACGCATGCCTCTTTTAGGGAGAGGTGCAGCCATAATGCAGGGTCAGAACGTCTGCCTGCAACTGTTATACTCGATTTTGCAAAAGGAAGTAAGCTTACCATGGTTCCCTGCACGCACGTATTGTTGTTATATTTTGGTGAGGGTAATCATGATGGCCATGTAGACCACCACCACTGAGAGTCCTGGAAGTAACAGGGATGAGATGAAAGAGCTAAGAATAGTAGAACTTGAAACAACAGAGTTAGCCATGGGTGTTAGTGCAAAACCGCTTGGCTTTTTTTGGGCTTTGGGTGCGGCTATTCATGCAGGCCATATAGAGCTGCCACCATTCGGTGTCGTATCAGCTATTAAACTAATAAGAACAGTACTACCAAAATACAGCCAATGAAGGGCCTTAGGAAGACTGAGCCAAGGTTGGATTGTAGTATTTGGTTAGGCTAATCATGATGGCCATGTAGACCACCACCACTGAGAGTCCTGGAAGTAACAGGGATGAGATAAAAGAGCTAAGAATAGTAGAACTTGAAACAACAGAGTTAGCCATGGGTGTTAGTGCAAAACCGCTTGGCTTTTTTTGGGCTTTGGGTGCGGCTATTCATGCAGGCCATATAGAGCTGCCACCATTCGGTGTCGTATCAGCTATTAAACTAATAATAACAGTACTACCAAAATACAGCCAATGAAGGGCCTTAGGAAGACTGAGCCAAGGTTGGATTGTAGTATTTGGTTAGGCTAATCATGATGGCCATGTAGACCACCACCACTGAGAGTCCTGGAAGTAACAGGGATGAGATAAAAGAGCTAAGAATAGTAGAACTTGAAACAACAGAGTTAGCCATGGGTGTTAGTGCAAAACCGCTTGGCTTTTTTTTGGCTTTGGGTGCGGCTATTCATGCAGGCCATATAGAGCTGACAACATTCGGTGTCGTATCAGCTATTAAACTAATAAGAACAGTACTACCAAAATACAGCCAATGAAGGGCCTTAGGAAGACTGGGCCAAGGTTGGATTGTAGTATTTGGTTAGGCTAATCATGATGGCCATGTAGACCACCACCACTGAGAGTCCTGGAAGTAACAGGGATGATGAGATGAAAGTGCTAAGAATAGTACTACTTGAAACAACAGAGTTAGCCATGGGTGTTAATCCAAGACCGCTTGGATTTATTTTTGTTTTGGGTGCAGCTAATCATGCAGGCCATATAGAGCTGCCACCATTCGGTGTTGTATCAGCTATAAAAATAATAAAAACTGTACTATCAAAATACAGACAATGAAGGGCCTATGAAGACTGAGCAAAGGTTGGATTGTAGTATTTTGTTCGGCTAATCATGATGGCCATGTAGACCACCCGTAACAGGGATGAAAGTGCTAAGAATAGTACTAATTGAAACAACCGATTTAGCCATGGGTGTTAGTCTAAGACCACTCGGCTTTTTTTTGGGTTTGGGTGTAGCTAATCATGAAGGCCAGATAGACCTGCCACCATTTGGTGTTGTAACAGGTATTAAACTGCAAAGAACAGTACTACTTAACACAACCTACTTACCATGGGTCCCAGAGCATATGTTTGGTTATTATATTTTGTAAGGGTAATCATGCAGGTCATATAGACCTACACCGATAGGGTGAGTATGAGTAACAGCTATTAAAATGCGAAGGACATTACTAATTAACACAACATAGTTACCATGGGTCGCAGACCAAGAGCAGATGTCTTATTATTATATTTTGTATGGGTAATCATCCAGGCCGTATAGACCTCACCAAATAGGGGGAGTTACGGAGATTAAAGTGCTAAGAATGGTAGTACTTAAAACACAACCTAGTTAAAATTGGTACCAGACCGCATGTCTTATTATTATATTTTTTCACGGTAAACAGGCAGGCCATATAGAACACCCCCGATAGGGGGGGGGGGGACAGGGATTAAAGTGCTAAGAAAAGCACTAATTAACACAAGCTAGTTGGGTCCAAGAACACATGTTTAATTATTAGACTTTATTAGGGTAATTATATATCTAACAAATCTATCTATTTCTCTTCCATCGATTCTATCTAACTATCAATCTATGTATATCTATCTATCCTTTCTATCAATCTATCTTCTGTCCGGGATGTTTTGAGACAGCCACTTTGGGAATGATAGTTGATTTAGGCCCATTATGGCTTAAAAGCAGACTCTGCAAACAATATGTAATTTTCCATGGGAGTTTTGCCAGGGATCCCCCTCCAGCATGCGACAGTCCAGGTGTTAGTACCCTTGAAACAACTTTTCCATCACTATTGTGGCCAGAAAGAGTCCTTGTAGGTTTTAAAGTTCGCCTGCCTATTGAATTCAATGGCGGTTTGCACGGTTCGTGCGTTCGCGAACAATACCGGAAATTCGAGTCCGCCGTTTGCGAACCAAAATTTTTAGGTTCGCGACATCACTAATTGGCATCTGACGTCATAGGAGAGGAGTTTCCCAGGTGTCACAGGCATCCAATCCGCTTATGGTTCGCAAGAGGGGTGTGTATGCTGTCTCGGCAAACAGCTGAGAGGGAAAAGAACCAGGCTTCCCCCAAGTTATACAGCAAGTGCCGTCTATACCAGGATAGAATCAAAGAAACACATTTTCCACCGCTTGCCTTTACTTGTACTTGTGATAGCAGACAGATGGGCTGACTCTGTATCCGGCTAGGAAGGGAAGAAACCAGGTCTCCCCCAAAAAGCGGCTCAGTGAAAGCCGCGGCTCTTACCAAGATGTACCGCAACTTGATGCACTAATAAGCAGAGATCTTAGATACTTGAAGTAATCTCCATCACTCTCCAGGATACTTCGCTCACATAAACAGTTGCAAGCTATAGAGAGGGGTTAGATATAGCTCTCTATCATTCAGCTCACCGCCAATTAGAAGTAGGTTAGGCAGGACTCCATTTCATTCTGACATATGGTAGCATTTGAAGCTAAAAGTCCATAATATAACCAAGAAATACATTTTTGAGACCTTTCCTCCTGACATTACCCTCATACGTGAAGGATACATCTGACCTTCTTAGAAAGTTGGATGGAGTTGTGGTTAATGAAAATACACTACTAGCCTCTTTAGATGTGGAGGGGCTTTACTCCTCCATACCTCATGAAATAGGCCTCCAGGCTATTAGAAAGTTCCTTGACACTAAAGGCCCCCTTTTTTCTGAACATTCAGAATTTGTGATCTCTCTACTTGAATTTGTCCTTCACAATAATGTTTTTACATTTGATGGTCAAATTTATAGACAGATACGAGGAACGGCAATGGGGGCAGTGTGTGCTCCTACGTACACCTGCCTCCATTTAGGTGCCTGGGAAACAGACATTTTTGAACATCACAATGATATTTTCAATGAGAAAATATTGATGTGGGTGAGATATGTGGATGATGTTCTTGTCCTTTGGGACGGAACCATTGATGAATTCAATGAGTTTGTCTGGCTACTGAACAATAATGACAGGAACATCATCCTCACTTCGGAAACAAATAGTAACGAGTTAAATTTTCTTGATATTACTATTAGAAAAGAAGGCCTAAAAATTGTCACTGAGAATTTCAGAAAGAAAAATGCCACAAATAGCATCTTACATGCAGGAAGTGGTCATCCCTCTCATTTGATCAAAGGGATCCCATATGGACAGTTTCTCCGTTTGAAGAGAAACTGTTCATCCTTGGTTAAATTTGACTTACATGCAAATCTGATGAAAAATAGATTTCTCCAAAGGGTATACTCTAATAAATGTCTTAAGAGAGCCTTATGGAAGGCATGTAAGACTCCAAGAGATGTCCTTCTGTACAACAAAAAGGAAAATACAGA
Organism: Bombina bombina; assembly: GCF_027579735.1. Lineage (NCBI taxonomy): Eukaryota > Metazoa > Chordata > Amphibia > Anura > Bombinatoridae > Bombina > Bombina bombina. The sequence goes on from NC_069505.1 coordinate 16,091,424, forward strand.
TAAAAACCAGATCAGATTTATTACGAGATTTAACTACCAATGGCATGGAATTAGATTGGTAATGGATGAAAACTGGCACATCCTAATGTTGGATGACAAGGTCAAAAATGTAGTTGGAGAAAGAACACTAATGACGGCTAGGAAAGCACAAAGCCTAAGGGACATGTTAGTAAAAAGTCAATTTTCTAGAGGCCACTCTAATTCTGATTGGCTCAGAAAGGATAGGGGAATTAAAGGTAGCTATCCTTGTGGGCACTGTGTCTACTGTGCCCACATGGATAGCGCCAATAAATTCTCAACCCAAGAAGGAATTTTCTTTGATATTAGATTTTTCTTTAACTGTCAATCAGAGGGGGCAATCAATCTCCTTCGCTGCTCGTGCCCGGTCTTTTACGTGGGAAAAACCAAAAGACTCGTTGTTACAAACTGCTATTTGTAACTGGCCCTTTAAATGAAAAATTGCCCTGCTTCCATGGATTGTGGAGAAGCCTATTTGCCAGCCTCCTTCCTCATGACTATGGCCCCTGGAAGATTGTGCCCCTGAGAACAGATTAACTTTCTTTGGGTGTGTATGGCCCTTTAAGAACCGTCTGGGGACATATTGTGACTTTGGTGAACAATGCCCCTTTAAGACTATGTCCCCAGACCTGTAAAATAGCTTGTCCCTGGCTTTCTCCCACTTGGTTCAGTTTCATTGTGTGCCATTAAGAGTTAATTTTGTTCAATTCTAAATACAAGTTTGCTGGGATCAGCTCTAATTAGGTTTAGTGATAAACCTTACCATTGTCTAATCAGACTGCTAGTGATAAGGTGGACTGCATTGTTTTATTGTGTGTAACTTGTTATCTGCTGAAGTAATGTTGTGGCCTGTCAAAGGGAGTGTCTCTCTATCTAATATCAAATGTGTGATGGGGGATTTTATGCCTCCCCCTGAGAGTGTCCTGTTTGCATGTAACCTCAATAAAAAGCAGGCTGTGTGCTCCAGCACATCAGACCTATTTTGACCCTCTAACTTGCAGCTTTGACTCATGTTTGTAGGATACAGCTTATATCACTACAGGGATTTCTGACTACGGTGCTGATGATTCTTTGGTGAGCGCTAGGAGCATCCTTTTCTACGGTCCAACTTCCAGCCAGCCTGGAGGCAACCGTAACATTTGGCGGCAGCGGTGGGATGGCATCCTAGCGCAAGGAGCAGCACCCCAACAGCACTGGTATCGTAGGAAAGTTATTGAGGGCAACGCTAGCCACTGCGCAGCGCCCCTACCTACAGCAGCATGGAGCTGACAAGACACTGGTCAGAACCCTGTGAAGAGCACCTCAACCTGATCCGTCGCTATGAGGGCGCTGATTTCGTTCCAGAGGTAAAGAGGCGGCTAGTCCGATATGGTCCAGACCCTGCGCAGGAGGTAGTCAGTCGAATCATCCGAAAATTGGCTACTGAGAACGAAGCGGCACAAGCCTTTGAGCACCAACTGTGGGATTTGGGGGTATGGACACCTGTTTTCCAGCGAGAAAATGAGTTACAGGGGGCAGAGACAGTTGGTCCTGTCCCCCAGCAGCAGAGGAATATGCAGGGAATTGGGAGCCCAGACTCTATTCCCCAGCGGCAGGCTGAGTTACAGGGGGCAAAGACAGTTGGTCCTGTCCCCCAGCAGCAGAGTGAATTGCAGGGAATTGGGAGCCCAGACTCCATTCCCCAGCGGCAGGCTGAGTTACAGGGGGCAGAGACAGTTGGTCCTGTCCCCCAGCAGCAGAGGAATATGCAGGGAATTGGGAGCCCAGACTCCATTCCCCAGCGGCAGGCTGAGTTACAGGGGGCAAAGACAGTTGGTCCTGTCCCCCAGCAGCAGAGGAATATGCAGGGAATTGTGAGCCCAGACTCCATTCCCCAGCGGCTGGAAGTATGTATAGGAGAGGAGCTTGTTACCCCCTCTCCCCAGCGGCAGCTTAACGCACCAGGGGGAGACAGTAAGCCCCACAACCGTGCAGATGGGACTGTGGTCTCTGCACTTACAGCACAGGGGGCAGAGACAGTTGCTCCTGTCCCCCAGCAGCAGAGTGAATTGCAGGGAATTGGGAGCCCAGACTCCATTCCCCAGCGGCAGGCTGAGTTACAGGGGGCAGAGACAGTTGGTCCTGTCCCCCAGCAGCAGAGTGAATTGCAGGGAATTGGGAGCCCAGACTCCATTCCCCAGCGGCAGGCTGAGTTACAGGGGGCAGAGACAGTTGGTCCTGTCCCCCAGCAGCAGAGGAATATGCAGGGAATTGGGAGCCCAGACTCCATTCCCCAGCGGCTGGAAGTATGTATGGGAGAGGAGCTTGTAACCCCCTCTCCCCAGCGGCAGCTTAACGCACCAGGGGGAGACAGTAAGCCCCACAACCGTGCAGATAGGACTGTGGTCTCTGCACTTACAGCACAGGGGGCAGAGACAGTTGCTCCTGTCCCCCATCAGCAGAGCGAGATGCAGTGGATTGGGAGCCCAGTCTCCATTCTCCAGCTAACTCCTAACTTGGGCCCAGGGTTAACAGTGTAGATGTTAACCCCCACTGACCCCCACGTTCCCTTTGCCACCGGGCAGGACTATGCCCCAATGCCCCCAGCAGAAGAGCTGGCATTAGGACAGAGCGCTGCTGGCCTCTGCCCTACAGACCCCCTTGTTACAGGACTGGCCTGCAAACCCCTCACCCCAGCAGAAGCGCTGGCACCAGGGCAGAGTGCCGCTGGCCTCTGCCCCCCAAGTACCACCAGCTATTTGCCCAGCTGCACCAGGAAGGCCGAGGATGCTACCCTTTTATCCTACAACCTGGAACCTACAGGCCAGTACTACTTATTGTGGGGGGGCTACTTTGCTGCTAACGTTTATTTGTGGGTGGGTTGCGAGACTAACTTAGGCACTGACCGACAGAAGGTCAGGTGCCTGGTTAGTCTCCCTCCAAAAGGGGAGATATGTTACAAACTGCTATTTGTAACTGGCCCTTTAAATGAAAAATTGCCCTGCTTCCATGGATCGTGGAGAAGCCTATTTGCCAGCCTCCTTCCTCATGACTATGGCCCCTGGAAGATTGTGCCCCTGAGAACAGATTAACTTTCTTTGGGTGTGTATGGCCCTTTAAGAACCGTCTGGGGACATATTGTGACTTTGGTGAACAATGCCCCTTTAAGACTATGTCCCCAGACCTGTAAAATAGCTTGTCCCTGGCTTTCTCCCACTTGGTTCAGTTTCATTGTGTGCCATTAAGAGTTAATTTTGTTCAATTCTAAATACAAGTTTGCTGGGATCAGCTCTAATTAGGTTTAGTGATAAACCTTACCATTGTCTAATCAGACTGCTAGTGATAAGGTGGACTGCATTGTTTTATTGTGTGTAACTTGTTATCTGCTGAAGTAATGTTGTGGCCTGTCAAAGGGAGTGTCTCTCTATCTAATATCAAATGTGTGATGGGGGATTTTATGCCTCCCCCTGAGAGTGTCCTGTTTGCATGTAACCTCAATAAAAAGCAGGCTGTGTGCTCCAGCACATCAGACCTATTTTGACCCTCTAACTTGCAGCTTTGACTCATGTTTGTAGGATACAGCTTATATCACTACAGGGATTGCTGACTACGGTGCTGATGATTCTTTGGTGAGCGCTAGGAGCATCCTTTTCTATGGTCCAACTTCCAGCCAGCCTGGAGGCAACCGTAACACTCGTAAAGGACCGGGTACAAGAGCACAGAGATGACATTTTACATGCTAGGGATACCAATGTGGCAAGACATTTTTGTTCTTTCCACAATGGTAATGTGGACTCTTTGAAATTCATTGTAATTGACAAAGGTATCACAAACGGTAGGGGCGGTAATAATGAGAAGATTTTGTTACAAAAAAACCCCAAATGGATTTATAAATTAGGGACTAGATACCCAGCAGTTCTAAATGATAAACTTGAATATGCCAGTTTCCTATAAAGTGATATTTTTCATCTTGATAATTTTGATAATTTTGTAAATAGAGTATATGCCATATAGGTGACCCCAGTTTGAATAGATATGTTGGGAACAGTGGGAATGCTAAGGAATTAAGAAAGTTCAACTGTTCTCAAATCTGTCAATTTTTTTATTGACAAATTTTTCAAATAAAGGGTAGTCATGTTAATACAGCTTTAAGAAGTGTAATTTTAGCATGTGATTTGGCACACCTGGGGAATCAGTTGAGTCTTTAATAAGAGGAAGTCCGGTGAGGACTATAGTATACCCTGATGAACCCCTGTGACACACACTGGCTGTGGGGTTGAAACGGTTGTTGGTATTGTTGTGTTTGCTACACTTTTTGTGTTGCTACAGGAGCAAGGTCGACTTAACTCCTGTTTTTCATGAACTTTTCTTGGTTATATTATGGACTTTTAGCTTCAAACGCTACCATATGTCAGAATGAAATGGAGTCCTGCCTAACCTACTTCTAATTGGCGGTGAGCTGAATGATAGAGAGCTACATCTAACCCCTCTCTATAGCTTGCAACTGTTTATGTGAGCGAAGTATCCTGGAGAGTGATGGAGATTACTTCAAGTATCTAAGATCTCTGCTTATTAGTGCATCAAGTTGCGGTACATCTTGGTAAGAGCCGCAGCTTTCACTGAGCCGCTTTTTGGGGGAGACCTGGTTTCTTCCCTTCCTAGCCGGACACAGAGTCAGCCCATCTGTCTGTTATCACAAGTACAAGTAAAGGCAAGCGGTGGAAAATGTGTTTCTATGATACTATCCTGGTATAGACGGCACTTGCTGTATAACTTGGGAGAAGCCTAGTTCTTTTCCCTCTCACCTGTTTGCCGAGACAGCATACACACCCCTCTTGCAAACCATAAGTGGATTGGATGCCTGTGACACCTGGGAAACTCCTCTCCTGTGACGTCAGACGCCAATACACAGGCTTCGTGTGAGCGGTGCACCCGTTACGAGTTTGCTGGACGCAAAAACTAAGTTTTCTCTGCCTGTTTTTTGTGGATAAATATCTCTGACACATAGAGGGGTAGTTATCAACGTGTCTACCTCAAATACGCTGGAATTCCACAGCGTATTTGAGGCGAGGCTGATTCGCCTTAGTTATCAAGCCCTAGACACCGGCAAAAGTCGAATTTTGTGACGTAAGCTTCGATCCGCCGGACTCAGTCCGACACAGATCGATTTTTACGTCACTCCAGATGTTCCGCACACAAGTGCGGCACAATCTGACTACTTTTGGGAGTTATCAAAAAATTAGCAGGTACGCTCGGATCTTTTCCGGCCCAGCGTACCTGGTTTTCAATCTGCCGCCCTGGAGACAGCGGATCCCATAGGAATCAATGGGAGTCTGACCATAGCGAAAGTTCAGGTTCGCTGCTGCCAGACATCCCATTGATTTCTATGGGAAATGTCTGCACCTAACACCCTAACATGTACCCCAAGTCTAAACACCACTAATCTGCCCCCCCTACACAGCCGCAACTAAATAAAGTTATTACCCCCTAAACCGCCGCTCCCGGACCCTGCCACAACTATATTAAACATGTTAACCTCCTATACCGGCGCCCCCGGAGCACCCCTCAACTAAATAAAGTTACTTACTCCTAAACCGCTGCTCCTAGACCCCGCTGCAACTCTTATAAATGTATTAACCCCTAAACCACCGCTCCCGGACCCCGCCGCCACCTACATTATACCTAGTAGCCCATATCCTGCCCCCCTATACCGCCGCCACCTATAATTAAGTTATTAACCCCTATCCTGCCGATCCCGTACCTCGCCGTACCTAAATAAATAGTTTAACCCCTAAACCGCCGCTCCCGGACCCCGCCGCAACCTATATTAAACTTATTAACCCCTAATCTGCCCCCCCTACACCGTCGCCACCTATAATACATTTATTAACCCCTATCCTGCCCCCCTACACCGTCGCCACCTCTAAAAAATGTATTAACCCCTATCCTGCCCCCCTACACCGCTGCCACTGTAATAAAATGATTAGCCCCTAAACCTAAGTCTAACACTTACCCTAAATAAATTTAACTCTTATTAACTAAATGAATCCTATTTAAAACTAAATACTTACCTTTAAAATAAACCCTGATATAGCTACAATATAAATAATAATTATATTGTAGCTATCTTAGGATTTATTTTTATTTTACAGGCAACTTTCAATTTATTTTAGCTAGGTACAATAGCTATTAAATAGTTATTAACTATTTAATAGCTACCTAGTTAAAATAAAGAGAAATTTACCTGTAAAATAAATCCTAAACTAAGTTACAATTACACCTAACACTACACTATACTTTAATAAATGAATCCTATTTAAAACTAAATACTTACCTGTAAAATAAACCCTAAGATAGCTACAATGTAATTAATAATTACATTGTAGCTATTTTAGGATTTATATTTATTTTACAGGTAACTTTGTATTTATTTTAGCTAGTTAGAATAGTTATTAAATAGTTATTAACTATTTAATAACTACCTAGCTAGAAGAAATACAAAATTACCTGTAAAATAAATCCTAACCTAAGTTACAATTAAACCTAACACTACACTATCATTAAATTAATTAAATTAATTACCTACAAATAACTACAATTAAATACAATTAAATAGCTAACTAAAGTACAAAAAATAAAAAAAATAAGTTACAAACATTTAACAAATATTACAACAATTTTAAGCTACTTACACCTAATCTAAGCCCCCTAATAAAATAACAAAGCCCCCCAAAATAAAAAAATGCCCTACCCTATTCTAAATTAAAAAGTTCAAAGCTCTTTTACCTTACCAGCCCTTAAAAGGGCCTTTTGCGGGGCATGCCCCAAAGAAAACAACTCTTTTGCCTGTAAAAGAAAAATACAACCCCCCCAACATTAAAACCCACCACCCACATACCCCTAATCTAAGCCAAACCCCCCTTAAATAAACCTAACACTATCCCCCTGAAGATCATCCTACCTTGAGTGGTGTTCAGCCAGCCGACCACTGATGGAACCGAAGAGGAGATCCGGAGCGGCAGAAGTGATCATCCAAGGGGCGCTGAAGAAATCTTCCATCCGATGAAGTCATCATCCAGGCGGCACTGAAGAAGTCTTCCATGCGATAGAAGTCTTCATCCAGGCGGCGTCTTCAATCTTCATCCATCTGGAGCGGAGCGGAGCCATCTTCAGAGGAGTCTACGCGGATCCATCCTCTTCTTCCCGACGACTAACGACGAATGACGGTACCTTTAAGTGACGTCATCCAAGATGGCGTCACTCGAATTCCGATTGGCTGATAGGATTCTATCAGCCAATCGGAATTAAGGTAGAAAAATCTGATTGGCTGATTGAATCAGCCAATCAGATTCAAGTTCAATCCGATTGGCTGAACCAATAAAGCTGTCAAAAAGCCGAAGAGCAGCGAGATGAGTGATAACTATCACAATCCGCTGCTCATCACCCCGTACTTGGTGCGCGGCTTTTTGACAGCTTTTTTGATAACTTAGGCGAACGTATTCAGGTCCACGGCGGCGATGGTAGGTGAGCTTAGGTGGGCGTATTGGACCGGTGAAGGCAGGTAAAGTAGACTGCTTGATAAGTACCCCTCATAGTCACAATATTGGAACTTGTGATACGTATTCTAATATACGGACTATTTATGCAAGCAATTGATGTTTTTGTTATATTTATAGGATAAATGGCTTTGATGTATAGTATCTCAGTGCCTGTAAATATACGTTTTTTGAGCTGCATTTATATATGAGGTATACCAGATCTATCTTGTGTCTACATTGCTATAGATAGATATTAGCATACGTATGCTTAGGCAGTCTTCTCCTTATTTCTGTCTAACCTTGATTTGTTTCTTTTTAAACTTGGGTTACTGTTGTCTGACGTGGCCAAATACAGTAATTCACTGAATGTGTATGGGAAATAATAAATTGGAATACAATTTTTTTAAAAAGGTCGCTCTGTGTGCTCATTTGTATCCCTTGCTTTTTCAAATTATTAATATATATAATTTGAATTTTTCTTTCTATTTAAACCTTATAATAATCCTTTTTAAGGGTAGCACCAGATTTTGACATAGACAGCAATATTATCTACTCCAGGAGCGTATTAATGCAGAGGCCAACAAGGCCAGTGCCTAGTGCGGCAGATTTTGGGGGGCGGCACTTGCCCCAGCCCAGCCGCTGCACGCATGTGATATGTCACTGTGTGGCTTTAAAAAAAATATTTTATTTTAACAGGCGGCTTACCGCCGAACACCTTCCTGCCTGTTGGGGCAGCCAGCGCTTGGTTTACTATCTGACTGAGTCTGACACTTTATTGACAAAGGGGCGGGCCAATTCCTTTTGCAGTGTTGATCTGACTGTAACACAGCCGCGGCGCACATGGCTTGAGGGAGTCACGGCCGCACATGCGCACGTGATCTCCCAGGCCAAGCGGACGCGGTTAGGAAGTGAGTGTGACAGGGAGACTCACTGATCTGTGCGCCCGGGGCCGGTAAAGAAGACGGAGTGGAGTGGCCAGCAGTAGGCAGTCAGATGAGTGGACAGTCAGGCCAGGACTCCTCACCACTTAACTCAGGTAGGGGCCAGGCAATATTGAGAAGGTCCGGACTCCGGAGACTGAGAGTCAGAGTTCTGTCAGACTCAGACTAAGTACTACAGCCGATAGGAAGAAGAGCTAACCACTGCCTGCCATGATTAAACACTTTTTTAATAATATAGTATTTTTTTCCACTGCAGATAGGATAGGTCTAGGCTAGACCTATCCTTTCTGCAGTGGAAAAAAATATTATGTATTAAAAAAATGTTTCATATAACTTGAATGAATCCGATTCTAAGCTCATTTCAATCCTCATAGCTCATGCAGCTGCACAGTTCCAGCCTTCTTCTGTGATTTACAGCTAAAAACAGAGCTTCACATTTGATTTTTTCAGTCATTTACAGCAAGGCAGGCAAAAATATGCGCAACAGATGATAGTAAAAATGCAGCCAGAAAACTACTCCAGCTATTGAAAATGCCAAATGTGACACAAAGCTGCATTATAAAAATCATCTGGAAAGCAGGCTTTGCTTTCCAGATGATTTTTATAATGCAGCTTTTTTTCTGGCTGCATTTTTACTATCATCTGTTGAGCATATTTTTGCCTGCCTTGCTGTAAATGACTGAAAAATTCAAATGTGAAGCTCTGTTTTTAGCTGTAAATCACAGAAGAAGGCTGGACCTGTGCAGCTGCATGAGGATTTGTTCAGTCTCACCATATAGTTACACAGCATGTCCTAGACTCCTGTATACATCCATGAAATAAACTATCTCCAATTTCAAGTAAAATAGACATCATACAGCACACACACACACAGACTAGACTAAGACTTCCTTACAAAATGATAGTTTTCAATGCCTTAAAATATGTATTTGTATGCATTTCTATGCAGTCTACACTGTGCATATAAAACAAATGACAGTAATGTCCCCTGAAGGTGCAGTTGAGCTATCAGCCTTTGTTTCTGGGCCGTGAAAGGTAAAGTGCAGCTTTGTGACTCGTTTTGTTACTGCACGACTATGTGGCAGGACTGCTTCTGTGAGATGTGGCTGAGACTGGTCTGTAGCTTCCCTGCTGTAAGTCTACTGAGCTGCCTCCCTCTGCTGCCCACATTGCAGCACCACATAGCTACTGGGTGCAATTTGCTGGAAGTAGAGAGTGTAATATGGTGCTAGTGCTACATAAACATAATGCAGAGTCTGGGTTAGGGGGCATATTGAGCAGCATATTGTAATTGAGGGGATTCATAAGTTGATCACTCATTCATTAGTGATTCATTCTTGTCACCATGAATTTAAAAATATCTATCTAAAATAACCAGTAAATTATTTAACATATATAGAGTTAAAAGAAGGGAACATGATATGTGTGCGTATGTGACTGTGTATGTGTGACTGTGTGCAAGTGTTTTGCAAAAAAAAAAAAAAAAGTTACTCCCTGAGAAAAAAATATTATGCCCCAAAATGGCCTAAAATAGGGGGGGGGGGCAGCAGAATTCTAAGTGCCTAGGGCAGTACAAAACCTAAATACGCCCCTGATCTACTCTCTCATACTTTTTACATTTTTTTTTGTTTACAGACTTCATTTTTAAAAGCCTACGAAGTAGAGACTGATCTAGTAGAATGAGCTGTAATTCTCTGAGGCGGGGCCTGACCCGACTCCAATAAGCTTGAAGAATCAAAAGCTTTAACCAAGAAGCCAGGGAACTAGCAGAAGCCTTCTGACCTTTCCTAGGACCAGAAAATATAACAAATAGACTAGAAGTCCTCCTGAAATCTTTAGTAGCTTCAACATAATATTTCAAAGCTCTCACCACATCCAAAGAATGTAAGGTTCTTTCCAAAGAATTCTTAGGATTAGGACACAAGGACGGGACAACAATTTCTCTACTAATGTTGTTAGAATTCACAACCTTAGGAAAAAATTTAAATGAAGTCCGCAAAACCGCCTTATCCTGATGAAAAATCAGAAAAGGAGATTCACAAGAAAGAGCAGATAGCTCAGAAACTCTTCTAGCAGAAGGAACAACACTTTCCAAGAAAGTAGTTTAATGTCCAAAGAGTGCATAGGCTCAAATGGAGGAGGCTGTAACGCCTTCAAAACCAAATTAAGACTCCAAGGAGGAGAAATTGATTTAATGACATGTTTAATACGAACTAAAGCCTGTACAAAACAATGAATATCAGGAAGATTAGCAATCTTTCTGTGAAATAAAACAGAAAGAGCAGAGATTTGTCCCTTCAAGGAACTTGCAGACAAACCCCTATCCAAACCATCCTGAAGAAACTGTAAAATTCTAGGAATTCTAAAACAATGCCAAGAGAATTTATGAGAAGAACACCATGAAATATAAGTCTTCCAAACTCGATAATAAATCTTTCAAGAGACAGGTTTACGAGCTTGTAACATAGTATTAATCACTGAGTCAGAGAAACCTCAATTTCCATACCTTCAAATGTAATGATTTGAAAATCTGATGGAAAAAACGGACCTTGAGACAGTAGGTCCGGCCTTAACAGAAGTGGCCAAGGTTGGCAGCTGGACATCCGAACAAGACCCGCATACCAAAATCTGTGAGGCCATGCTGGAGCCACCAGCAACACAAACGATTGTTCCATGATGATTTTGGAGATCACTCTTGGAAGAAGAACTAGAGGCGGGAAAATATAAGCATGTTGATAACACCAAGGAAGTGTCAGCGCACCCACTGCTTCCACCTGAAAATCCCTGAACCTGGACAGGCATCTGGGAAGTCTCTTGTTTAGATGAGAGGCCATCAGATCTATCTGTAGAAGCCCCCATATCTGAACAATCTGAGAAAACACATCTGGATGGAGGGAATACTCCCCTGGATGTAAAGTCTGACGGCTGAGATAATCCGCCTCCCAATGTCTATACCTGTCAGGGTGCCAGGAATCAGACTGAGACAAGAAGTGCAACAATAATCACACCTTTATTAATAGAAAAAAATATTAAAAAGTCCACAAGTAAAATAACAAGCCAGGAGTCAAAACCAGAGCTGGTAATCAGACGAGCCTAGTCAGGAGCCAAAGCGAATAGTCAGACGAGCCGGAATCAGGAACAAGGAAAACAGCAGAGTCAGGAACAAGCCAGGGATCAGGAACCAGGAAGGACGTCAGGCAGCCAGGTAATACACAGGAACTCTCACAAACAGGTCTGAGACAACACAAAGGCAAAGCATACTGAACAGAGGCCCTTTAAATAATAAGTGACATCACAATTCTGAGACTGCATCCTGTCTCACATGGATGATGCACACCAGTCTGGCCATAAAAGGAAGTGCAGGAAATGAGCAGCATCCCCCACAATGCACCATAGTCAGGAAGAGAGGTGAGTAAAATGGCTGCCAGCAGCACATGGCAAACACAACAGGGAAAAAACCCTGACAGTACCATCCCCTCAATGACCCCTCCCTCGCGGGAGGACAAAAGGCTTATTGGGGAAACGGGCATGGAAGGCACGGAGGAAGGCGGGAGCATGAACATCAGAAGAGGGAACCCAAGAACGCTCCTCCGGACCGTAGCCCCTCCAGTGAACCAAATACTGTACACGGCCCCTGGACATACGAGAGTCAATAATGCTGCTGACCTCATACTCAGCATGGCTGTCAACAAAGATAGGATGGGGACGAGGCAACACAGTGGTACACTGATTACAAACCAATGGTTTCAAGAGGGAGACATGAAAAACATTGGAGATGCGTGTCATGTTCTGTCTCAGGATATCATGTGAGAGCCTCATTGTCTGGAACATTTGCTTTAAAGGAAGATTAGTAGAAGCCATACTGATTGAAAATGAAAACAAATTTATTTAAACAACAAAATAATTTGTTTAAGCAAATACTTGCAGAATATTTAAATATGCTACTCAGGTATGTTAAGACCACATACCGCAGGAGTGAAATAAAGAAAACTAGTAAGCAGAGATGCAGATTCAAAAAGGAAAGTCTTTCTCTTGGTAATAACTGCAATGTAAGATTTGCACAAGGCAGGAAACAACTTGCAAACTGGTAACAGGTTTAAAGGTAAAGTCTCTCTCCTTGTAATTGCTGAGTGCAGGAATTGCACAATGCAGGAAACAACTTGCAAACTGGTAACAGGTTTAAAGGTAAAGTCTCTCTCCTTGTAATTGCTGAGTGCAGGAATTGCACAATGCAGGAAACAACTTGCAAACTGGTAACAGGTTTAAAGGTAAAGTCTCTCTCCTTGTAATTGCTGAGTGCAGGAAATGCACAAGGCAGGAAACAAACTTGAAGATTGGTAACAGGTTTAAAGGTAAATGCTTTCTCCTGGTAATACCTTGTAAACAGGTGCAAAGGAAATCTTTCTCCAAAGAAATACAGGAAACAGGTTCTGACTTGACAAAACAGATCCAATGTGAAGACACTAATGCAGACTAAAAGCCCTCCTTAAATAGGGAGGTTTTGCACAGGGTTGGTTCTGATTAATTCCAGAATTGAGAACACCTGTGTGTTGCACAGGTGTAATAACAAGTAAGGCAAATAGTTATTTATCAGATCTTTTAAGATCCATGCTATTGCTAGAACTGGCTGTGGCTCAACATGTAAGCAAACAGAAATAGCAACCACAGAGCCACAGGTTCAAATCCCCACACAGCCCTTCTTAGCAGAATGCCTCCCAGACCTTTTCTTTTTCTTTTTCGTCTGGAGGCTTGGTTCATGACAGATGCCCCCTCCAAAGAGCGCACTCTGGGCGCTCAAAGCCTGTTCAAACATCTGAAGGTGGGATTTACGAACAAGTGTTCCATTTGAAGCCCTAATACAATCAGATGGAATGGATTCTTTGCTTGGAACAGCTGCCTGAGATTGGGGACCCTTAGAAGATATCCCTGTAGGCATAACAAGAGCTGAAAAACCAAGACAGTTTTGATTTAGAGGTTCCTGATTATACCCAGCAGCTTGCAATGGACTGGCTGATAGGCAGGGTACCTCCGGGTAGGAAAAGACCTCTCCTTCAGAGTCAAGGAATTCGTTATCTGGGTCATATTTGCCTGATGGGTAGAGTACCTCTGGGTAAGGTATGACCTCTCCTTCAGAGTCCAGGAATTCATTTTCTGTGTCATTTATATCCAATTCAACCATCTCATCCAATTCTTTCTCAGTCAATGAGTAGCTGGGTGAAGGTGGTACAAGGAGGTGTGGATCTTTAGAATTGGCAGAGTCTGATTCAGCTGGAAGGTTTGTCACTTTTATGTCTGATGAGTGACTTTTGTTAGCTGGATCTCCAGCCAGGGCAGAAACAAGGTAATGTGCAGGATTTCCAGGAGGTATTTTTGCAGAGTTCCCCAATGTGGTTGATGCAGAAACAGACGCAGTGGTATGGGTAATGGATGTAGTTGGAGTTGTAGTCCCAATGACCATCTGTTTCAAATCAGGTACCATTTCTTGAAGCGTGTTAGAAACGGTTGTTTGTAGAATTGATGTATTCTCAGTAGCTGGATCTTCTCCAGGAGTATCTTTAAGTTTGCTAGTGGAAGAATAATTTGTTCCCTTAACATCAGAGTCCATTTTAAACTTGGCTATATCTCGACTTGATCCTCTAGGGGGTCTTACTGGACACCCTGTGATGTGGTGACCAGTTCCCCCACAATAGAAACAGAGGTTAAGCTGTCTTCGCCGAATTTTCTCCTCTTCTGTTAAGGGTTCTTTAAAACCTTTCCTTGTTTGGGAGGTAACTTTAGACAAGGTTTCGGTTGGGAGAGATAACATTTCCACCAGCTCCATAAAGTTAATGAGTATGTCCTTAATAAACTTTAACACTGAATCCAATATAGCAATAATCCCAGAGGGCTCTCTTTTAAGGTCTTCACATTCTGTCATGTTCTGTCTCAGGATATCATGTGAGAGCCTCATTGTCTGGAACATTTGCTTTAAAGGAAGATTAGTAGAAGCCATACTGATTGAAAATGAAAACAAATTTATTTAAACAACAAAATAATTTGTTTAAGCAAATACTTGCAGAATATTTAAATATGCTACTCAGGTATGTTAAGACCACATACCGCAGGAGTGAAAATAAAGAAAACTAGTAAGCAGAGATGCAGATTCAAAAAGGAAAGTCTTTCTCTTGGTAATAACTGAAATGTAAGATTTGCACAAGGCAGGAAACAACTTGCAAACTGGTAACAGGTTTAAAGGTAAAGTCTCTCTCCTTGTAATTGCTGAGTGCAGGAATAGCACAATGCAGGAAACAACTTGCAAACTGGTAACAGGTTTAAAGGTAAAGTCTCTCTCCTTGTAATTGCTGAGTGCAGGAATTGCACAATGCAGGAAACAACTTGCAAACTGGTAACAGGTTTAAAGGTAAAGTCTCTCTCCTTGTAATTGCTGAGTGCAGGAAATGCACAAGGCAGGAAACAAACTTGAAGATTGGTAACAGGTTTAAAGGTAAAGGCTTTCTCCTGGTAATACCTTGTAAACAGGTGCAAAGGAAATCTTTCTCCAAAGAAATACAGGAAACAGGTTCTGACTTGACAAAACAGATCCAATGTGAAGACACTAATGCAGACTAAAAGCCCTCCTTAAATAGGGAGGTTTTGCACAGGGTTGGTTCTGATTAATTCCAGAATTGAGAACACCTGTGTGTTGCACAGGTGTAATAACAAGTAAGGCAAATAGTTATTTATCAGATCTTTTAAGATCCATGCTATTGCTAGAACTGGCTGTGGCTCAACATGTAAGCAAACAGAAATAGCAACCACAGAGCCACAGGTTCAAATCCCCACACAGCCCTTCTTAGCAGAATGCCTCCCAGACCTTTTCTTTTTCTTTTTCGTCTGGAGGCTTGGTTCATGACAATGCGCATAGCACGAGGAAGGTCAAGAGCGTAGGCCACAGGATTAACCCGTCGGAGTATTCGAAAAGGACCAACATAACGGGGAGCCAATTTATTGGAAAGCACACAAAGGTTCAAGATGCGGGAGGACAGCCAAACTCTCTCACCATCCTGGTAGGAAGGTGCGGGCAGATGCCTACGATCAGCCTGGAACTTTTGGCGCTGCATAGAATGATGAAGGCAATCCTGAATCTGCACCCACAAGGAACGGAGTTGCCGGAGATGCTCCTCCAAAGCCGGAATACCCTGAGACATGAATGAATCGGGCAACAAGGATGGTTGAAACCCATAATTCGCCATGAACGGGATAACTTGGAGGAAGCATTAATAGCACTATTACAAGCAAACTCTGCCCAAGGTAACAGTTCAGACCAATTATTGTGGTGATATGAGACATAGCAACGGAGGAACTGTTCCAGAGCTTGATTACACCGTTCCGCAGCCCCATTGGATTGAGGGTGATATGCCGAGGAGAAGGAAAGCTGGATCCCCATTTGAGCACAAAAGGAACGCCAAAATCTGGGGACAAACTGGCTACCCCGGTCCAACACTATCTCCTTGGACAAACCCATGTAAATGGAAGACCTCCAGGGCAAAAATTGAAGCAAGCTCCTGAGCGGTAGGCAGCTTCATCAAGGGAATGCAATGTGACATTTTAGAAAAACGGTCAACCACCATAAGGATAACAGTATTGCCATTGGAAACAGGGAGCTCGACAATGAAGTCCATGGAAAGATGTGTCCAAGGATGCTCACCATTAGCAATAGGTTGAAGAAGACCCACAGGAAGATGTTGAGGAGTCTTATTCTGTGCACAAACTGAGCAGGAGGCAACATATGCAGCAACATCAGAACGAAGACCTGGCCACCAGAATTGTCGAGTGACAGACCAAATCATTTGGTTCTTGCCTGGGTGAACTGCCGTTTTAGGATAGTGGTAAGTGTGCAAAAGTTTAGTTCGAAGATTCTCAGGAACAAAACACTTACCACTAGGTTTCTCAGGAGGTGCATTGGTGTGTGCAGCCAGGATCTCCTCCCCCAAGGGAGAAGTCAAATTAGTACATATGGTAGCCAAAATATGGTCCGGAGCTATAACAGGAGTAGGTACAGACTCCTCCTTGGACAGAAGCGAAAATTGTCGAGAGAGGGCATCAGCCCTAACATTCTTACTACCAGGCAGGGTTGAGACCACATAATTAAACCGAGACAAAAATAGCGCCCATCTGGCCTGTCGGGGCAACAAACGGTTTGCTTCAGATAGATAAGTTAAATTCTTGTGGTCAGTAAGAATGAGCACTGGTACGCTAGTACCCTCGAGAAGATGCCTCCATTCCTTAAGTGCCAAAATTATGGCCAGTAATTCCCTGTCGCCAATTTCATAATTGCACTCCACTGGAGACAATTTTTTAGAGAAGAAACCACACAGATACAAGGAACCGCCAGGCATAGGACGTTGAGACAAGAGGGCACCTACTCCAGTCTCAGACGCATTGACCTCAAGAACGAAAGGCAGGGCAGGGTTAGGATGAGCCAGAACTGGAGTGGCAGCAAAGGCAGTCTTAAGACTATCAAAGGCCTTAATGGCAGTAGGTGACCAATGGAGTAGATCATTCTCTTTACAGGTCATGTCTGTGATAGGTTTGACCACGGAAGAAAAGTTTTTAATAAGCTTTCTATAGTAATTGGCGAACCCCAAAAAACATTGAATAGACCGAAGACCAACTGGGCGAGGCCACTGCAGAACTGCAGATAATTTGTCAGGATCCATGGAGAACCCTGCAACGGAGATACCATAACCTAGGAAGGTTACTTGAGTCTGATGGAACTCACATTTCTTGAGTTTACAAAACAGGCCGTTCTCACGTAGTCTCTGAAGAACTCGTGTAACATCAGAACAATGAGCCTCAAGTGTGGGTGAGTGTATGAGGATGTCGTCTAAGTACACCACAACACACTGTTGCAACATATCTCGTAGGACATCATTAATAAATTCCTGAAAAACAGCAGGAGCATTACATAGGCCAAAGGGCATTACAAGATACTCATAATGCCCGCTCCTGGTGTTTAATGCTGTTTTCCATTCGTGGCCCTCCTTAATCCTAACAAGATTGTACGCTACTCTCAAATCAAGTTTAGTAAAGACGGTCAAAAAGTTCCGTAATAAGCGGAATAGGGTAAGCATTCTTAATGGTAAGACAATTAAGAACATTATAATTGATACATGGTATTAACTCGCCACCCTTTTTCTTCACAAAGAAGAAGCCAGCCCCTGCAGAAGAGCAGGATTTCCGGATGATCCCCCGCGACAGGGCATCAGCAACATAGTCCTCCATAGCACAATTCTCTGCAACAGACAGAGGGTACACCCGGCCCCGAGGAGGAATGGCTCCGGGTTGCAGCTCTATGGCACAATCGTAAGACCAGTGAGGAGGCAACGTACTTGCATGCACCTTGTCAAACACGTCTAGGAACTCTCGGTACTCCTCTGGCAATTGAGATAGCGAAGAAGTGCACAAGACTTTAACTGGTTTCCGATGACAAGTGGAAATACATTGCGGGGATCATGACAAAATTTCGGACCTACGCCAGTCGAGACTGGGATTGTGCTTTTGGAGCCAGGGATAATTTAGAACAACCGGAAAATGGGGAGAGTTTATCACCTGGAACTGGAGGGTTTCAAAATGGAGAGCCCCAACAGCCATGGACAACGGAGCAGTTTTGTGAGTAACGAGTGCGGGCTGAAGGGGCCTGCCATCAATGGCCTCAATAGCAAGCGGAACGGACCGAGGCAAAACAGGAATGGAGTGCTTTGATACAAAAGCACTGTCAATGAAATAGCCGTAGTACCGGAGTCAACAAGAGCCTGAGTGACTATTGAGGAGTCCACCCAGGAAAGGACAACCATGACCAAAGGTTTCTCCTTAAGCGGTTCCGGGGATGAGGATAAACCACCCAAGGTCTGCCCCCGACAGGACCTTAGGTGTGAGCGTTTCCCGGCCGTGTAGGACAAGACTTCAAAAGGTGGCCCTGTAACCCAAAATAGAGGCAGAGCCCCTCCCTCCTCCTAAAGGCCCTCTCCGCCGTGGAGAGACATGTGAATCCCAGCTGCATCGGCTCAGCAGTACCTGGTGACTCGGGACCAGGAGGCATGGGAGGAGAGGGAGGCATGGGTGGGAACGAACACGTAAGAGACAACGGAACATGAGGCTTCCGCAAGCGCTCCTTGAAAGAGGGCCTCAAGTAATTGGCGAACCCCAAAAAACATTGAATAGACCGAAGACCAACTGGGCGAGGCCACTGCAAAACTGCAGATAATTTTTCAGGATCCATGGAGAACCCTGCAACGGAGATAACATAACCTAGGAAGGTTACTTGAGTCTGATGGAACTCACATTTCTTGAGTTTACAAAACAGGCCGTTCTCACGTAGTCTCTGAAGAACCCGTGTAACATCAGAACAATGAGCCTCAAGTGTGGGTGAGTGTATGAGGATGTCGTATAAGTACACAACAACACACTGTTGCAACATATCTCGTAGGACATCATTGAGTCTGATGTTAATTAGGATCAAAAAAGACACCAATGCCTCGAGATCCTCTGGTAAATCTCTGGCAGCAACATCGTCTTTAATCAGAGAGCCCATGAAAGAAGGCGGCAACAAGGGCTTCATTGTTCCAACCTACCTCTGCGGCAAGCGTACGGAACTCAATAGCATACTGAGCAACAGATCTTGTACCTTGCTGAATGGACATGAGTCGTTTAGCACCAGAGGAGGAGCGAGCCGGAACATCAAATACCCTTTGAAAGGAGGCCATAAATTCAGGGTAATTTGAAATCATAGGTTTATTAGTCTCCCACAAGGGATTAGCCCAGGCAAGAGCTGTGTCAGAGAGTAACGAGATGAGAAATCCCCACTTAGCTCTGTCAGAGGGAAATGCCTGAGGTAACATCTCAAAGTAAATGCCCACCTGGTTCAAATACCCACTGCACTGAATAGGATCACCTCCATATCGCTGAAGTAGAGGTGCAGAACCATATATGCTCCTGGTAGGCATAGGTGCAGCAGCGGAATCAGGAGCAGCCATAACTTGTGGGACACTTTGGTCCAAATGTGCAGTGCGAGTCAGCAGGGATTGCAGGGCTAGTGCAAATTGATCCAAGCGGTGATCCTGTTCATCCATCCTGGAAATGATGGCAGGTAAAGGTGGATTATTAGCACCATCAGGATTCATGTCCTTTGCGTAATGTCAGGGTGCCAGGAATCAGACTGAGATGAGAAGTGCAAAAATAATCACACCTTTATTAATAGCAAAAAATAATAAAAAGTCCACAAGTCAAATAACAAGCCAGGAGTCAAAACCAGAGCTGGTAGTCAGACGAGCCCAGTCAGGAGCCAAAGCGAAAAGTCAGATGAGGAATCAGGAACAAGGAAAACAGCAGAGTCAGGAACAAGCCAGGGATCAGGAACCAGGAAGGACGTCAGGCAGCAAGGTAATACACAGGAACTCTCACAAAAAGGTCTGAGACATCGGGAAGGCAAAGCATACTGAACAGAGGCCCTTTAAATAATAAGTGATGATATCACAATTCTGAGACTGCATCCTGTTTCACATGGATGATGCACACCAGTCTGGCCATAAAAGGAAGTGCAGGAAATGAGCAGCATCCCCCACAATGCACCATAGTCAGGAAGAGAGGTGAGTAAAATGGCTGCCAGCAGCACATGGCAAACACAACAGGGAAAAAACCCTGACAATACCTGGGATATGCACCGCAGAAATTAGACAGGAGCTGGATTCCACCCAAGCAAGTATCAGAGATACTTCTTTCATAGCTTGTGGACTGTGAGTCCCACCCTGCTGATTGACAAATACCACTGTGTGTGATATTGTCTGTTTAAAAATAAATAAACGGTTCTCTCCTCAACAGAGGCCAAAACCGAAGAGCTCTGAGATTGGTAATCTCGCCTGTTGAGATTTTCAAACCCCTTGTGCTGTCAGAGATCCTCAAACAGCTCCCCAACCTGAAAGACTTGCATCTGTAGTGATCATAGTCCAGGTTAGCCGAACAAAGAAGCCCCTTGAACTAAACGCTGGTGATTTAACCACCACATCAGAGAGTGTCAAACATTGGGATTTAAGGATATTAATTGTGATATCTTTGTATAGTCCCTGTACCATGGATTCAGCTAACAAAGCTGGAGAGGTCTCATGTGAGAACAAGCAAAGGGAATCGCGTCCTATGCTGCAGTCATGAGACCTAAATTTTCCATGCACATAACCACTGAAGGGAATGACTGAGACTGAAGGTACCGACAGGCTGCAACCACTTTCAAACGTCTCTTGTCTGTTAGAGACAGAGTCATGGACATTGATCCTCCAACCATGTTTTTGAAGAAACAACACTAGTTGATTTGTGTGAGATTCTACAGAATGGAAAGACAGAGCTAGTACCAAGATATCGTCCAAATAAGGAAACACTGCAATACCCTGCTCTCTGGTTTCCATAAAGCAGGGCACCTAGAACCTTTAAAAAAGATTCTTTGAGCAGTTGCTAGTCCAAATGGAAGTGCAACGAATTTGTAACGCTTGTCTAGAAAAGAGAATCTCAGGAACTGATAATGATCTGAATGAATTGGAATATGAAGGTATGCATCCTGCAAATCCATTGTGGACCTAAAATGTCCTTGCTGAATAAAAGGCAGAACAGTCCTTAAAGTCACCATTAGAAAATTGGTACTCTTACATAATGATTCAAAATTTTCAGATCCAGAATTGGTCTGAATGAAATTTCCTTCTTTGGGACAATGAATAGATTTGAATAAAACCCCAGACCTTGTTCTTGAAAAGGAACTGGCATGACTACCCCTGAAACTCCAGGCCTGAAACACACTTCAGGAAAGCCTGAGCTTTAACTAAATTTTCTGGGTTGCATGAGAGAAAAAAATCTTCTCACAGGAGGACTTAATTAGAATCCTATTCAATACCCCTGAGAGACAATACTCTGAAACCATTGATTTTGGACTGAATTTATCCAAACATTCTTGAAAAAAAACTTAATCTGCCCCCTACCAGCTGAGCTGGAATGAGAGTCGCACCTTCATGCGGACTTAGGGGCTGGCTTTGGTTTCTTAAATGGGTTGGAGGATTTATTCCATTTAATGAAGGTTTCCAATTGGAAACAGATTCCATAGGCAAGGATTAGGTTTTTGATCCTTATTTGACAAAAAGAACGAAAACGATTAGAAGCTTTATATTTACCTTTAGGTCTCTTATTACCTTGGAAAGAAAGAGATAGCAATCTAGACTTAAAAAAAGTCATATCAGCATTCCAAGATTTAAGCCTCAAAACTCTTCTAGCTAAAAATAGCTAAAGACATAGATCTAACATCAATCTTGATGATATAAAAAAATGGCATCAGAAATGATTAGTATGTTGCAGTAAGCGAACAATACTAGATAAATCAGAATCCAATTCTTGTTGCGCTAAATCTCCAACAAAAAAGTTGATGCAGCTGCAACATCAGCCAAAGAAATTGCAGGCCTGAGACGACCTGAATATAAATAAGCTTTCCTTAGATAAGATTCAAGTTTCCTATCTAAAGGAACTTAAGTACTATCATCCATAGGAATAGAGGTACGTTCAGCAAGAGTAGAAATAGCCCCATCAACTTTGAGGATCTTTTCCCAAAACGCTATAGAAATTGCTGGTAAAAGGATACAATTTTTAAACCTTGAAGAAGGAATAAAAGGAGTACCCGGGTAATTCCATTCCTTAGAAATCATAGCAGAAATAGCATCAGGAACAGGAAGAAAAACCTCTGGAGTAACCACAGGAGGTTTAAAAACAGAATTTACTAGTTCAAATAACAAGAGGACTAGTTTCCATGATATCCAAAATAATTTACACTTCTTTAACAAAGAACGAAAATACTTCATTTTAAATAAATAAATAGATTTGTTAGTGTCAATATCTGAGGAAAGATCTTCTGAATCAGATAGATCCTCATCAGAAGAGGATAATTCATTATGTTGTCGGTCATTTGAAATTTCATCAACCTTATGAGAAGTTTTAAAAGACCTTTATATTAATTAGAAGGCAGAATAGCAGACAAAGCCTTCTGAATATAATCAGTAACAAATTCTTTAAATTTCATAGGTATAACATGTACATTAAACGTTGAAGGAACAACAACAGGCAATGTACTATTTACTGATGGACACAATATCTGCATGTAAAAAGTTTATCATGATAACAAATACATATGACATTCGGAAATATAATGCACTTAGCTTTAGTAGAACCGACATCAGGCAGCAAAGTTCCAACAGATACTTCTGAGGCAGGATCAGATTGAGACATCTTGCAAAATGTAAAATAAAAAACAACATATAAAGCAAAATTTGTCAATTTCCTTATATGACAGTTTCAGGAATGGGAAAAAAATGCAAATAGCATAGCCCTCTGACATAGAAAAAGGCAAGAGGCAAATAGCAATGGGGTATTAAATTAATGAAAAAATTTGGCGCCAAGTATGACGCACAACGTAACTGAAAATTTTTGGGCGCAACAACATCCGGAAATGACACACTCACGTCACTAACGACGCAACCCTGTGTAAGGAACTCGGCATCAACTAGGACGCCGGAAATGACGAACTTGCATCAATGGACGTACTTTCGCGCCAAAAAATTATTGCGCCAAGAATGACGCAATAAAGTCTAGCCTTTGGCGCACCCGCGGGCCTAATCCTGCCCGCAATTTGCAAGAAAAATGTAGTCAATTTGAAAAAAAGACTAAACCCCAGGTAAGAAAAAATATTTCTTAATATGTTAATTTTCCCCAAATATGAAACTGACAGACTGCAAAAGGAAATACATGAACCTGACTCATGGCAAATATAAGTACAATACATATATTTAGAACTTTATATAAATGCATAAAGTGCCAAACCATAGCTGAGGTGTCTTAAGTAATAAAAAAACATACTTACCGAAAGACACCCATCCACATATAGCAGATAGCCAAACCAGTACTGAAACAGTTATCAGTAGAGGTAATGGTATATGAGAGTATATTGTCGATGTGAAAAGGGAGGTAGGAGATGAATCTCTACGACCGATAACAGAGAACCTATGAAATAGACCCCCGTTAGGGAAATCATTGCATTCAATAGGTGATACTCCCTTCACATCCCTCTGACATTCGCTGTACTCTGAGAGGAATCGGGCTTCAAAATGCTGAGAAGCGCATATCAACGTAGAAATCTTAGCACAAACTTACTTCAAACTTGTGAGAAAAAAATCTTCTCACAGGAGGACTTACTTAGAATCCTATTCAATACCCCTGAGAGACAATACTCTGAAACCATTGATTTTGGACTGAATTTATCCAAACATTCTTGAAAAAACCTTAATCTGCCCCCTACCAGCTGAGCTGGAATGAGAGTCGCACCTTCATGCGGACTTAGGGGGTGGCTTTGGTTTCTTAAATGGGTTGGAGGATTTATTCCATTTAATGAAGGTTTCCAATTGGAAACAGATTCCATAGGGAAGGATTAGGTTTTTGATCCTTATTTGACAAAAAGAACGAAAACGATTAGAAGCTTTATATTTACCTTTAGGTCTCTTATTACCTTGGAAAGAAAGAGATAGCAATGTAGACTTAAAAAGTCATATCAGCATTCCAAGATTTAAGCCTCAAAACTCTATAAGAGTATATCGTCGATCTGAAAAGGGAGGTAGGAGATTAATCTCTACGACCGATAACAGAGAACCTATGAAATAGATCCCCGTTAGGGAAATCATTGCATTCAATAGGTGATACTCCCTTCACATCCCTCTGACATTCGCTGTACTCTTAGAGGAATCGGGCTTCAAAATGCTGAGAAGCGCATATCAACATAGAAATCTTAGCACAAACTTACTTCACCACCTCCATAGGAGGCAAAGTTTGTAAAACTGAATTGTAAGTGTGGTGAGGGATGTATTTGTAGGCATTTGAGGTTTGGGAAACTTTGCCCCTCCTGGTAGGATTGTATATCCCATACGTCATTAGCTCATGGACTCTTGCCAATTACATGAAAGAAATACATAACTTTTAAAATTGTGAGAAAAAAAATCTACTACTCATTTGAAGTTCATACTAAGTGCTATAGTGTTGTCTTGTTATCTTGCAATTGTTTATTATGCAAATCTACTGTGTTGACTGGTCCTTTAAGCAACTTTCTAATTTACTCCTATTATCAATTTTTCTTCATTCTCTTGCTATCTTTATTTTAAAAGCAGGAATGTAAATCTTAGCAGCCATCCCATTTTAGGTTCAGCACCATGGATAGCACTTGCTTATTGGAGGCTTACATCTACCCACCAATAAGCAAGCATAACCCAGGTTCTCAACCAAAAACGGGCTGGCTCCTATGCATCACATTTCTGCTTTTTAAATAAAGATAGCAAGAGAACGAAGAAAAATTGATAAAAGGAGTAAATTAGAAAATTGCTTAAAACTGCATGCTCTATCTGAATCATGAAAGAAAAAAAATTGTGCCTTTAAGGTACAATAGTCCTATTTCTTGAGTGGAGCTAAATAACTCCAGAGCAAGCCACACAGAAATGTAAGCACCATGTGTTCCACACAGTGTGGGAGGGATCACACAGCAGGAGCGCTAGCAGGCTTGCATTTATTGTAGGAAGTGTTCCTGCCCATTACTAGAGGATCTCACTATCCCTCTAACCAGACTGTGCTCCAGCTCCTTCCACCACCAGCAGCAGCAGTGTTTACTGAAGCATTTCTGTTCTATTTCCAGAGGGAACTTAGTTCCACCTGCAAAAATAGTGCAGGAATTCCATTCCCATGCTTTCCCACTGGACTTGACCCCTGAGATGCAATAACCAATAGAGTCAAAGTTTTATATGATGACCTATATACAGAATGATGTATACATCTTGAAAAAGTCTGGCCGGGACCAGAGGAATCGCGTTGAGAACTGCATGTTTGCTGAACTATACCGGATCCGTGGCGCCCTATTTGAGGTGGACAATAACATCCGCTTATGTTTTGAAGGCACTGCACAGCCATGAAAATACGGAGTGAGACGGAGGTAGAATCCACATTGGACGCTAATACGGGAACACTAACCGGTGACATGGCTCTTATATGCTACATATATTGTTTTAGTAAGTGTTTTTAACTTGCGCTTTTTTACTTGTCAATAAATACTACGCTTAGAGTAGCGTGTGCCCTCTCTTTTGTTTTTGTTTCTACTCTTCTAGACCAGATTAATCCCCTTTATTGAGAGCTTCACCGACTCAAGTAGAAGATATTCGGACCCCATTGGGGAACACCGTTATTTATTTCAACTACTATTTTGTCAGGGTTTCACCCTGATTTCAGTAGTTATTTGCTGCTTTTTATATTGGCTGCCATTTTGACTCACCTGTTTTCCTTGCCTGTAGCAGAGCATGTAACACTGCTCACTACTCCCATACTCCCTCTTATGGCCAAACTGGAGAACATCATCAGAGAGAGATAGATTGCAGTCCCAGAATGATGATGTCATCACTCCCTTTTTAACTGCCTCAGTCCTGTTTGCCATTGCCCTTGCATTGTCTCTGATCTCTCTGTGAGTACCTGTGTTCCTGACTCTGTGTATACCTGGCTTGTTCCTGATTTTGCTGATCTTCGTATTCCTGAACCCGGCTCGTCTGACTACTCATTTTGGTTCCTGACCCGGCTTGTCTGACTATCTGCTATGGCTTTTTGTTATATTTAATCAGCCAATAGAATGCAAGGTCAATCCTAGTGGCTGATTGCATCAGCCAATAGGATTTTTCCTACCTTAATTCCGATTGGCTGATAGGATTCTATCAGCCAATAGGAATTCAAGGGACACCATCTTGGATGACGTCACTTAAAGGACCAATCATTCAGTTGTCGGCCGTCGGATGAAGAGGATGCTCCCCGTCGGCTGGATTGAAGATGGACCCGCTCCGTTCCGGAAGGATGAAGATAGAAGATGCCGTCTGGATGAAGATTTCTGCCGTCTGGATGACCTCTTCTGCCCCGATCGGATGAAGACTTCTGACCCTCTGGAGGACCACTTGTGCCCGGCTGGGTGAAGACGGCTCAAGGTAGGGTGATCTTCAGGGGGTTAGTGTTAGGATTTTTTAAGGGGGGATTGGGTGGGTTTTCGAGTAGGGGTGTGTGGGTGGTGGGTTGTAATGTTGGGGGGTATTGTACGCAATTGACGTAAGGGGATTTGCGATAGCCTCGAGTCGTAGAAGAAAAGTGAGCGGTACACCTGTACCTGCCTGACTCGTAATACCAGCGGGCGTTAAAAAGCAGCGTTGGGACCTCTCAACGCTGCTTTTTAAGGCTAACGCAAGACTCGTGATCTAGCCGTATGTGAACTATGCTCTTCTCCCATGCAGGTTATATATTGGGGGGTTACTCAAGCTTATTGCTTGTGTGCGGTCCCATTTATGGAATGTGTTATAGCTGGCACTGCCCACAAAGTAGTTGCAAGTGATAAATTGGCATTGAGTATTAAAGGGACAGTCTACTCCAGAATTGTTAATGTTTAAAAAGATAGATAATCCCTTTATTATCCGTTCCATTGCCCAACCAACACTGTTATATTAATATACGTTTTACCTCTGTGTATACCTTGTATCTAAACCTCTGCAGACTGCCCCTTTATCTCAGCATTTTTGACAGACTTTTATTTTTGCCAGTCAGTGCTGACTCCTACGTAACCCCACAGGAGTGAGAACAATGTTATCTATATATCACACATGAACTAGAGCTGTCTATCTGTAAAAAAATGTCAAAATGCTAAGATAAGAGGGGCTTAGAAACTAGCATATGATTCTTGCTTTCAACAAATTTGATGATAAAAGTCAATTGGAAAATTGTTTAAAATTACATTCCCTGTCTGAATCATGAACGTTTAATTTTGACTATACTGTTCCTTTAACCCCTTAGTGACCACAGCACTTTTCCATTTTCTGTCCGTTTGGGACCAAGGCTATTTTTACATTTCTGCGGTGTTTGTGTTTAGCTGTAATTTTCCTCTTACTCATTTACTGTACCCACACATATTATATACCGTTTTTCTTGCCATTAAATGGACTTTCTAAAGATACCATTATTCTCATCATATCTTATAATTTACTATAAAAAAAATTATAAAATATGAGGAAAAAATGGAAAAAAACACACTTTTTCTAACTTTGACCCCCAAAATCTGTTACACATCTACAACCACCAAAAAACACCCATGCTAAATAGTTTCTAAATTTTGTCCTGAGTTTAGAAATACCCAATGTTTACATGTTCTTTGCTTTTTTTGTAAGTTATAGGGCCATAAATACAAGTAGCACTTTGCTATTTCCAAACCATTATTTTTCAAAATTAGCGCTAGTTACATTAGAACACTGATATCTTTCAGGAATCTCTGAATATCCATTGACATGTATATATTTTTTTTTAGTAGACATCCCAAAGTATTCATCTAGGCCCATTTTGGTATATTTCATGCCACCATTTCACCGCCAAATGCGATTAAATACAAAAAATTGTTCACTTTTTTACTAATTTTTTCACAAACTTTTGGTTTCTCACTGAAATTATTTACAAACAGCTTGTGCAATTATGGCTTAATTGGTTGTAAATTCTTCTCTGGGATTCCCTTTGTTCAGAAATAGCAGAAATATATGGCTTTGGCGTTGCTTTTTAGTAATTAGAAGGCTGCAAAATTCTATCAGCGAATCGGAATTCAAGGGACACCATCTTGGATGACGTCATTTAAAGGAGAATTCATTGTTCAAGAAGACGTCGATTGAAGAGGATGCTCCGCGCCAGATGTCTTGAAGATGGACCCGCTCCACGCCAGATAGATGAAGATAGAAGATGCCGCCTGGATGAAGACTTCTGCCCGTTTGGATGAAGACTTCTGCCACTTCGTTGAGGAGTTCTGTCGGTTTCGTTGAGGATGAATGTCGGGTCTTGAAAAACTGTAAGTGAATCTTTGGGGGTTAGTGTTAGGCTTTTTTAAGGGTTTATTGGGTGGGTTTTATTGTTAGATTAGGGTTTGGGCAGAAAAATAGCTAAATGCTCTTTTAAGGGCAATGCAAATACAAATGCCCTTTTCAGGGCAATGGGGAGCTTAGGTTTTTTAGTTAGGATTTTATTTGGGGGGTTGGTTGTGTGGGTGGTGGGTTTTACTGTTGGGGGTTGTTTGTATTTTTTTTACAGGTAAAAGAGCTGATTTATTTGGGGCAATGCCCCGCAAAAGGCCCTTTTAAGGGCTAGTGGTAGTTTAGTTTAGGCTAGGGTTTTTTTTTATTTTGGGGGGCTTTTTTATTTTGATAGGGCTATTAGATTAGGTGTAATTAGTTTAAATATCTGATAATTTCTTTTTTATTTTGTGTAATTTAGTGTTTGTTTTTTTTGTGATTTAGTTAATTGTATTTCATTTATGTAATTGATTTAATTGTAGTGTAAGTTTAGGTATTAGTGTAACTCAGGTTATGTTTTATTTCACAGGTAAATTTGTATTTATTCTAGCAAGGTAGTTAGTAAATAGTTAATAACTATTTAGTAACTATTCTACCTAATTAAAATAAATATAAACTTGCCTGTGAAATAAAAATAAAACCTAAGCTAGCTACAATGTATCTATTAGTTCTATTGTAGCTAGCTTAGGGTTTATTTTATAGGTAAGTACAGTATTTAGTTTTAAATAGGAATTATTTAGTTATTAATAGTAGGTTTTATTTAGATTTATTTTAATTACATTAAAGTTAGTGGGTGTTAGGGTTAGACTTAGGGTTAGGTTTAGGGGTTAATAACTTTAATATAGTGGCAGCGACGTTGTGGGTGGAAGATTAGGGGTTAATAAATGTAGGTAGGTGGTAGGTAAGATTAGGGGTTAATAATATTTAACTAGTGTTTGCGATGCGGGAGTGCGGCGGTTTAGGGGTTAATATGTTTATTCTAGTGTCGGTGATGTCCGGAACGGCAGATTAGGGGTTAATAAATTTATTTTAGTGTTTGCGATGCAGGAGGGCCTCGGTTTAGGGGTTAATAGGTAGTTTATGGGTGTTCGTGTACTTTTTAGCACTTTAGTTATGAGTTTTATGGTACGGCTTTGTAGCGTAAAACTCATAACTACTGACTTTCAGTTTACGGTACGGATCTTGTAGTTTTAGGCTGTACCACTTTTTGGCCTCCCAGGCAGACTCGAAATACCGGTGCTATGGAAATCCCATTGAAAAAGGACTTTTTGAAAGCTAAGGTAGTTACGTTGCGTTACGGCCAAAAAAGTGTGCTAAACCTGCAAGACTCGTAATACCAGCGGTAGTGAAAAAAGAGCCTTAACGCTGCTTTTTAACTCATAACGCAAAACTCGTAATCTAGCCAACTGTTTTTTAAGGAACAAATGTAAAGAAAAATTAAATAAATAAAAAGAAGCTTTATGCAAAGCTATACAACTTTGTCAAATAATATTTATTCAGTATCATCACAAATGCTTTATCAGACAAAATAAAAATCTACATTTTACGGCTGCAAAAGACATCCTTTTTTTTTTAGGAAAAATATGTCCACATAGATAAAATGAAGTCAGTTATTGTTGTACGTTATAGCACAGCCCATAATAATGTTTCCAGTTTGCTGATAACCTTTTAAGGACTCATATACTACAAAGGAATCGATAAAAAAAAAGAAAGAATTGTATAAAATAATTATGGGCTAGATTACAAGCGGTGCACAACAGTTGGGGTATTTCGCTCGTATTATAAGTTGAAAGTAAACGTGATCACTTGTGCGCAATTAAAGTTAACGCATGTCAGGTTAGCATGAATTCAGAGCTCTGGTTAACTGTTTCTTAAAAGAAAAAAGTGTCACAAAACAGAACAAAAATACATTACTAAGTACAGTTACACTCATAACAACACCACCTAAAAAATCATTAGCAAAACAAAAAAGTGTCACAAAACAGAACAAAAATACATTACTAAGTACAGTTACACTCATAACAACACCACCTAAAAAATCATTAGCAAAACAAAAAAGTGTCACAAAACAGAACAAAAATACATTACTAAGTACAGTTACACTCATAACAACACCATCTAAAAAATCATTAGCAAAAATATTGCATTAAAAAGTTATAAAGGCTCAAAGATATAAGGGTCTCAGGTGTTAGGGTAAAAAAAAGGCTGCCAAACGGCTTTAACATAGAGATTCATACAAATACATGTCTAAATGTGTATGTATAAATATATATACTGTATGTCTATATAAGTACTATGTATTTGTGTATTTTATATGTGTATGTATAAATATATATACTGTATGTCTATATAAGTATACTATGTATTTGTGTATTTTATATGTGTATGTATAAATATATATACTGTATGTCTATATAAGTATACTATGTATTTGTGTATTTTATATGTGTATGTATAAATATATATACTGTATGTCTATATAAGTACTATGTATTTGTGTATTTTATATGTGTATGTATAAATATATATACTGTATGTCTATATAAGTATACTATGTATTTGTGTATTTTATATGTGTATGTATAAATATATATACTGTTTGTCTATATAAGTATACTATGTATTTGTGTATTTTATATGTGTATGTATAAATATATATACTGTATGTCTATATAAGTATACTATGTATTTGTGTATTTTATATGTGTATGTATAAATATATATACTGTATGTCTATATAAGTATACTATGTATTTGTGTATTTTATATGTGTATGTATAAATATATATACTGTATGTCTATATAAGTATACTATGTATTTGTGTATTTTATATGTGTATGTATAAATATATATACTGTATGTCTATATAAGTATACTATGTATTTGTGTATTTTATATGTGTATGTATAAATATATATACTGTATGTCTATATAAGTACTATGTATTTGTGTATTTATATGTGTATGTATAAATATATATACTGTATGTCTATATAAGTATACTATGTATTTGTGTATTTTATATGTGTATGTATAAATATATATACTGTATGTCTATATAAGTATACTATGTATTTGTGTATTTTATATGTGTATGTATAAATATATATACTGTATGTCTATATAAGTATACTATGTATTTGTGTATTTTATATGTGTATGTATAAATATATATACTGTATGTCTATATAAGTACTATGTATTTGTGTATTTATATGTGTATGTATAAATATATATACTGTATGTCTATATAAGTATACTATGTATTTGTGTATTTTATATGTGTATGTATAAATATATATACTGTTTGTCTATATAAGTATACTATGTATTTGTGTATTTTATATGTGTATGTATAAATATATATACTGTATGTCTATATAAGTATACTATGTATTTGTGTATTTTATATGTGTATGTATAAATATATATACTGTATGTCTATATAAGTATACTATGTATTTGTGTATTTTATATGTGTATGTATAAATATATATACTGTATGTCTATATAAGTACTATGTATTTGTGTATTTTATATGTGTATGTATAAATATATATACTGTATGTCTATATAAGTACTATGTATTTGTGTATTTATATGTGTATGTATAAATATATATACTGTATGTCTATATAAGTATACTATGTATTTGTGTATTTTATATGTGTATGTATAAATATATATACTGTATGTCTATATAAGTACTATGTATTTGTGTATTTTATATGTGTATGTATAAATATATATACTGTATGTCTATATAAGTACTATGTATTTGTGTATTTATATGTGTATGTATAAATATATATACTGTATGTCTATATAAGTACTATGTATTTGTGTATTTATATGTGTATGTATAAATATATATACTGTATGTCTATATAAGTACTATGTATTTGTGTATTTTATATGTGTATGTATAAATATATATACTGTATGTCTATATAAGTACTATGTATTTGTGTATTTTATATGTGTATGTATAAATATATATACTGTATGTCTATATAACTATACTATGTATTTGTGTATTTTATATGTGTATGTATAAATATATATACTGTATGTCTATATAAGTATACTATGTATTTGTGTATTTTATATGTGTATGTATAAATATATATACTGTATGTCTATATAAGTATACTATGTATTTGTGTATTTTATATGTGTATGTATAAATATATATACTGTATGTCTATATAAGTACTATGTATTTGTGTATTTTATATGTGTATGTATAAATATATATACTGTATGTCTATATAAGTACTATGTATTTGTGTATTTATATGTGTATGTATAAATATATATACTGTATGTCTATATAAGTATACTATGTATTTGTGTATTTTATATGTGTATGTATAAATATATATACTGTATGTCTATATAAGTACTATGTATTTGTGTATTTTATATGTGTATGTATAAATATATATACTGTATGTCTATATAAGTACTATGTATTTGTGTATTTATATGTGTATGTATAAATATATATACTGTATGTCTATATAAGTACTATGTATTTGTGTATTTATATGTGTATGTATAAATATATATACTGTATGTCTATATAAGTACTATGTATTTGTGTATTTTATATGTGTATGTATAAATATATATACTGTATGTCTATATAAGTATACTATGTATTTGTGTATTTTATATGTGTATGTATAAATATATATACTGTATGTCTATATAAGTACTATGTATTTGTGTATTTTATATGTGTATGTATAAATATATATACTGTATGTCTATATAAGTATCCTATGTATTTGTGTATTTTATATGTGTATGTATAAATATATATACTGTTTGTCTATATAAGTATACTATGTATTTGTGTATTTTATATGTGTATGTATAAATATATATACTGTATGTCTATATAAGTATACTATGTATTTGTGTATTTTATATGTGTATGTATAAATATATATACTGTATGTCTATATAAGTATACTATGTATTTGTGTATTTTATATGTGTATGTATAAATATATATACTGTATGTCTATATAAGTATACTATGTATTTGTGTATTTTATATGTGTATGTATAAATATATATACTGTATGTCTATATAAGTATACTATGTATTTGTGTATTTTATATGTGTATGTATAAATATATATACTGTATGTCTATATAAGTATACTATGTATTTGTGTATTTTATATGTGTATGTATAAATATATATACTGTATGTCTATATAAGTATACTATGTATTTGTGTATTTTATATGTGTATGTATAAATATATATACT
Organism: Bombina bombina; assembly: GCF_027579735.1. Classification (NCBI taxonomy): domain Eukaryota; kingdom Metazoa; phylum Chordata; class Amphibia; order Anura; family Bombinatoridae; genus Bombina; species Bombina bombina. The sequence goes on from NC_069505.1 coordinate 16,125,133, forward strand.
GTATGTCTATATAAGTATCCTATGTATTTGTGTATTTTATATGTGTATGTATAAATATATATACTGTTTGTCTATATAAGTATACTATGTATTTGTGTATTTTATATGTGTATGTATAAATATATATACTGTATGTCTATATAAGTATACTATGTATTTGTGTATTTTATATGTGTATGTATAAATATATATACTGTATGTCTATATAAGTATACTATGTATTTGTGTATTTTATATGTGTATGTATAAATATATATACTGTATGTCTATATAAGTATACTATGTATTTGTGTATTTTATATGTGTATGTATAAATATATATACTGTATGTCTATATAAGTATACTATGTATTTGTGTATTTTATATGTGTATGTATAAATATATATACTGTATGTCTATATAAGTATACATATGTATTTGTGTATTTTATATGTGTATGTATAAATATATATACTGTATGTCTATATAAGTACTATGTATTTGTGTATTTTATATGTGTATGTATAAATATATATACTGTATGTCTATATAAGTATACTATGTATTTGTGTATTTTATATGTGTATGTATAAATATATATACTGTATGTCTATATAAGTACTATGTATTTGTGTATTTTATATGTGTATGTATAAATATATATACTGTATGTCTATATAAGTATACTATGTATTTGTGTATTTTATATGTGTATGTATAAATATATATACTGTATGTCTATATAAGTATACTATGTATTTGTGTATTTTATATGTGTATGTATAAATATATATACTGTATGTCTATATAAGTATACTATGTATTTGTGTATTTTATATGTGTATGTATAAATATATATACTGTATGTCTATATAAGTATACTATGTATTTGTGTATTTTATATGTGTATGTATAAATATATATACTGTTTGTCTATATAAGTATACTATGTATTTGTGTATTTTATATGTGTATGTATAAATATATATACTGTATGTCTATATAAGTATACTATGTATTTGTGTATTTTATATGTGTATGTATAAATATATATACTGTATGTCTATATAAGTACTATGTATTTGTGTATTTTATATGTGTATGTATAAATATATATACTGTATGTCTATATAAATATACTATGTATTTGTGTATTTTATATGTGTATGTATAAATATATATACTGTATGTCTATATAAATATACTATGTATTTGTGTATTTTATATGTGTATGTATAAATATATATACTGTATGTCTATATAAATATACTATGTATTTGTGTATTTTATATGTGTATGTATAAATATATATACTGTATGTCTATATAAGTATACTATGTATTTGTGTATTTTATATGTGTATGTATAAATATATATACTGTATGTCTATATAAGTACTATGTATTTGTGTATTTTATATGTGTATGTATAAATATATATACTGTATGTCTATATAAGTATACTATGTATTTGTGTATTTTATATGTGTATGTATAAATATATATACTGTATGTCTATATAAGTATACTATGTATTTGTGTATTTTATATGTGTATGTATAAATATATATACTGTATGTCTATATAAGTATACTATGTATTTGTGTATTTTATATGTGTATGTATAAATATATATACTGTATGTCTATATAAGTATACTATGTATTTGTGTATTTTATATGTGTATGTATAAATATATATACTGTATGTCTATATAAGTATACTATGTATTTGTGTATTTTATATGTGTATGTATAAATATATATACTGTATGTCTATATAAGTATACTATGTATTTGTGTATTTTATATGTGTATGTATAAATATATATACTGTATGTCTATATAAGTATACTATGTATTTGTGTATTTTATATGTGTATGTATAAATATATATACTGTATGTCTATATAAGTACTATGTATTTGTGTATTTTATATGTGTATGTATAAATATATATACTGTATGTCTATATAAGTACTATGTATTTGTGTATTTTATATGTGTATGTATAAATATATATACTGTATGTCTATATAAGTACTATGTATTTGTGTATTTTATATGTGTATGTATAAATATATATACTGTATGTCTATATAAGTACTATGTATTTGTGTATTTTATATGTGTATGTATAAATATATATACTGTATGTATACATATGTATTTGTGTATTTATAGACATATAAATACATATGTACGTACACACACACCTATATATACAGACATCCCAACCTGCAAAAACTCATTTCAGGGAGGTGGTTTCACCCGTTACTGCTCTGCGTGCCCCCCCCCCCCCCAGTTATATACTGGATACCTGAAAACCCTAAATAAGATAGAGACTTATTATTAAAATAGCTTCCCACTAAACTCGCTTAAAAAAAAAAAATTAGCTTTATTGCACAACCACATACAACAAACCTATTTTCCAGTGATCGTGCGCTTGTTGAATTCTAAAATATTTCAGAATACAAAGTTTAATTCCGTGCAGTAAATAAGGTAGTATTTGTGTGTTATTTTATTACTGATGCATGCTTTGAGGGTTCCATAGCGTCCCAGCTTGTGAAGTAATCCGTATAGTTGTCCCTGTATGACTTTCAGATTTTGTGTCTGGGAGCGTGTGTGATTTTGAGTTTGAGAGGCTATTTGTAATTATGTTTTGTACTCACAGTAGAGTCAGTTTGATAAGGACCTGACAGGAGGGGAATCTATCTCCTCCCTCACAGGGGCGCACTCTTTGCCCTCTTTCTCAGTTCTCACTCAGCCTATGCTGCAGCTGATGTTGCCTGCTGCTGATTCTCCTCCTCCCCCAAGAGCCTTATTGCTGCCTCCAAACAGCAGGAGGGAGGGTGGCAGACACGCAATATGCTGAAAGTAAAGACAGACTTGCTGTGACAATGCCTTCCTGCTCGATGATGTCACCGCAACTAGAGGCATTTCTTAAAGAAACACTGTTTCCAGATTTGGGCCACGTTGGATCATAGTACTGTACTTGTAGTTTCAGGGAGATTGCATTTCATTTGCGGGCGTCAGGGAGCCGCTATTACAATGAGGGAGACTCCCTGAACTTCAGGGAGAGTTGGGATGGGATGTCTGTGTGTATGTGTGTGTGTGTGTGTGTATATATATATATATATATATATATATATATATGTATACAGGTAGCCCTCAGTTTACGCTGGGGTTAGGTTCCAGAAGGAATGGTTGTAAATCGAAACCGTTGTAAATTGAAACCCAGTTTATAATGTAAGTCAATGGGAAGTGAGGGAGATAGGTTCCAGGCCCCTCTCAAAATTGTCATAAGTAACACCTAATACATTATTTTTTTAAAGCTTTGAAATGAAGACTTTAAATGCTAAGCAGCAATATAAATGTAATAAAATAACCACACAACACAGAATATATAATTAAACTAAGTTAAATGAACAAAAACATTTGCTAAACAGCATTATAAACCTAATAAAATAATCACACAACACAGACTTTACTTGCATTTTTCTGCAAACAGTTCTTTCTATGCATTCCAATCTGGACTGATTTATAGACAGGAAGATCTTGTTCCTTTGAAATCTGCTCGATAGCTCAGGTCTGGTTAAACTGATTAATTTCAGCTTGCTTGGCTTGCAACACAAGTGGACAGCTCCACCTACTGGCTATTTTAATAAATGCACTGCTTCTCAATGCTTTTCAATAGCAGTCACATGACTGGAAAAAAAGGTTGTTATTCTTAAACGGTGTAAATTGAACCGTTGTAAACCGAGGGCCACCTGTATATGTGTATATATATATATATATATGTGTGTGTGTGTGTGTATATATATATATATATATATATATATATATATATATATATATATACATACATTTAAGCCTTTTGCAGTTAAGTAGATGAAAACATGAAAAAACATTAATGAAATATTCATATTTAATAAAGATTTTAACTAAGTATTGACTGTAAATATTTCACATTCCAATGTTATGCACATAACATATATAGAATATATAGATATAAATATATTTGTGCAAAAACATTGTATATATAGACATATGTATTTATGAATAAATAGAGCATATTCTGCTATGTGAAGAACATTAGAATGTGAACTATTAATATTTTCATGTTGGGTTAGCGCACTTGAGGATATGTGATCGTGTTTGCATGCGAGTAACGCGTTTTGCTAAATTGACTTCTATGTGGGAATATGTTATCGCTTTCAACTTGTAATACAAGCCCAACCCGACGCGTGCAAAAAGCTTACTTCTAGCGCAGTTAACGCTTGAGCGGGGGCGTTAAATAGCGCTTCACTTGTAATCTGGCCCTATATATCTACAGATACAGAGAAACAGGGTTTATTACAGTTCAGGGTTGCAGCATTAATACAAATGTATTATATATTTAAAATGTACTTTAGCGGTCTCTCACTTGTTCTTAAAGGTCACTTTTTATATATGCATTAGGAATGTATCACTGCATATCAAAATATGTTTTATAACTGTTTTTGTTTGAGCAATTTGCATTGTTTTGCACTCCAGGGACAAACCTCTTGACAAAGCATTAATTTATGTTTATCTCCTTACCTGTGACCAATTAGGATCAGATATAAATAAGTGCTTATACTTATCAACCAATCCCTGTATAGCAGTGGTCTCAAAGTACCGGCCCTGGTGCCATATGTGGCCCTCATGATAGTTCAATCTGGCCCTCCCTTGTTTATTAGGTAAATTGTTAATTTGGCTCCATCAATTTTTTTACTGTTCTAAGAAGTGTAACAAGTTGATGTTCTATATAGGCACTCACATGATAAATATAAAGACAAGCAATGTCCAGTGTAGACTCCCATTATGCACTGCTTGGATAAAAGTGACTTTATATTCAGTTCCATAATGATCACTTCACTTGACACTCACAAGATAAATTTACACTGTGTATGTCTATTGTGGACTACAACTCCCATTATGCACTACTACTTGGGTTAATGTCACTTCCAGTTTCTAGTATATTCAGTTCCAGTGCAAGTGGCTCCCATTGTCACGCTGCTTCTCTGCTCTGCTGTGGCCGTTGCTGCAGACACAGGCACTCCTCCTGTTGCTAGGGATACAGCAGTGTAACTGCAGGAAGGTAATGACATCATCACCGCCCTCCCTGTCTTCCCTATGTAAAGGCCTCAGTCTCTCTCTCCTGTGCCCAAGTATAGGTGTTACTTCTTGTGCTCCTGGGTACTGTATATGTATATGCTGAATTACTGGACTGCTTAACTGTTGATTAACTCTGCCTGTTTGACTATGCTGCTTGCCTTAAACTCTGCATTGCTGGATTGCTTAACTGTTGATGAACTCTGCTCGTTTGACTACGCTGCTTGCCTTAACCCCTGAATTGCTGGATTGCTTTACCATTGATGAACTCTGCCTGTTTTGACTTCTCTGCTTGCCTTAACCCTAAAATATTGGATTGCCATTCTGTTGCCAAACTCTGCCTGCCTGACCAGTCTATTGATTTACCCTTGAACTGCCTTACCGCTGGATTCCCTACCTATTGCTGTCAGAGACTATCCTGTCTGTTTCCAGTCCTTCAAGTGGTTTACCCTTGAACTCCTAACCGCTGATTCCTACCTGCTGCCGCCAAAGACTACCCTGCCTATTGTGAGTACTGCTTACTTTATTTTCCAAACTTTCTCTGCTCTAGGATATTCCCTATCATTCCAGCTTGACGCTGGGTTAAGAAGACTACTGGCCAAGTTTGGTCTGATAGTGGAATATCCCACGAGCATTACACCCATGGGAGAAGAACACTTGGCCAGTGGCCCCTGGATACAGTGAGCTTGATATCCCTGCTGTACAGCATGTATATTGGTCTCTCGGGGGATAGAGGAACGCTAAATTACAGGAAAAGTAGACAAAATAAATAAATGAAAGTGCATTGCAAAATTTTTTCACTATGCATAATTATCCTTCTATAGAGAATTTCATTTCGCATTTATTGTCCCTTTATACACACATAATACACCTAAAATATATCCTTATATCATGTATAGATCTCTGTTCTATAACTTTTATAAATGTTGAGAGACCCTCATCGTTACACTGGCTCAGAATCTATAAATATTACACCAAATGCCATGGTATTGTGACAAGCACATGGCATTGTTGGTGCCCAGGAGTTGCTCTCATGGAAGGTTCCTCTCATTTTACCATGAGAGTATTTAAATAGCAGCCTCAACTGTAGATGTGATATCATAATATGTGACTTCAGTGTCCCTCTTCTTCCTCTTCCTCCGTTTCATCATACTGAGGACCCATGACAAAGTGTTGGGGATATGCGATACCACATTCCCCAGCAAATCTCTGCCAACGGGCGTCATCGCTCTCGTGTGTGATGTACCTTTGGCCAACTCGTGTTTCTAAATCACGAAGGTCCAACCATGTCTGGAAGTCCTGTAGCAGATTAAAGTTGTGATAACATTAATGGATGAAAATTGGAGACATTAATTCCACTCTATAATAAGACAGATGGACTTACACTGTATACTATGATTAGATGACTTAACACTTTGAAATGTTAAAACCTTAATTCAATATTTTTTAAACTTATGGCTGCTAATGTGGGAATGTGACTGACAGGGGGGCTGCAGGGCCACAGGTCTGATCTGAAGTCTGATGTGGGTATGTGACTGACAGTGGGATTGAAGAGTCAGGAGTCTGATCTGAGGTCTGATGTGGGTATGTAACTGACAGAGGGGCTGCAGGGTCAGGGGTCTGATCTGAGGTCTGATGTAGGTATGTGACTGACAGAGGGGCTGCAGGGCCTGGGGTCTGATCTGAGGTCTGATGTAGGTATGTAACTGACAGAGGGGCTGCAGGGCCTGGGGTCTGATCTGAGGTCTGATGTGGGTATGTGACTGACAGAGGGGCTGCAGGGCCAGGGATCTGATCTGAGGTCTGATGTAGGTATGTAACTGGCAGAGGGGCTGAAGGGCAAGGGGTCTAAACTGAGGTCTGATGTGGGTATGTGACTGACAGAGGGGCTGCAAGGCCAGGGGTCTGATCTGAGGTGTGATGTGGGTATGTGACTGACAGAGGGGCTCCAGGGCCAGGGGTCTGATCTGAAGTCTTATGTGGGTATGTGACTGACAGAGGGGCTCCAGGGCCAGGGGGCTGATCTGAAGTCTTATGTGGGTATGTGACTGACAGAGAGGCTGCAAGGCCAGGGGTCTGATCTGAGGTGTGATGTGGGTATGTGATTGATAAAGGGGTTGCAGGGCCAGGGGTCTGATCTGAGGTCTGATGTGGGTATGTGACTGACAGAGGGGCTCCAGGGCCAGGGGTCTGATCTGAAGTCTTATGTGGGTATGTAACTGACAGAGGGGCTGCAGGGTCAGGGGTCTAATCTGAGGTCTGATGTTGGTATGTAACTGACAGAGGGGCTGAGGGGCCAGGGGTCTGAACTGAGGTCTGATGTAGGTATGTAACTGACAGAGGGGCTACAGGGTAAGGGGTCTGATGTGGGTATGTAACTGACAGAGGGGCTGCAGGGTCAGGGGTCTGATGTGGGTATGTAACTGACAGAGGAGCTGCAGGGCCAGGGGTCTGATCTGAGGTCTGATGTGGGTATGTAACTGACAGAGAGGCTGAAGGGCCAGGGGTCTGTACTGAGGTCTGATGTAGGTATGTAACTGACAGAGAGGCTGCAGGGTCAGGGGTCTGATCTGAGGTCTGATGTAGGTATGTAACTGACTGACAGAGGGGCTACAGGGTCAGGGATCTGAACTGAGGTGTGATATAAGTATGCGATTGATAGAGGGGCTGCAGGGCCAGGGGTCTGATCTGAGGTCTAATGTCGGTATGTGACTGACAGAGGGGCTGCATGGTCAGGGGTCTGATCTGAGGTCTGATGTAGGTTTGTGACTGACAGAGGGGCTGCAGGGCCAAGGGTCTGATCTGAGGTATGATGTGGGTATGTAACTGACAGAGGGGCTGCATGGTCAGGGGGTCTGATCTGAGGTCTGATGTAGGTTTGTGACTGACAGAGGGGCTGCAGGGCCAGGGGTCTGATCTGAGGTATGATGTGGGTATGTAACTGACAGAGGGGCTGCATGGTCAGGGGGTCTGATCTGAGGTCTGATGTAGGTATGTAACTGACTGAGGGGCAGCATGATCAGGGGAATGAGCTGAGGTCTGATGTGTGCATGTGACTGACAGAGGGGCTGCAGGGTCAGGGATCTGAACTGAGGTATGATGTGGGTATGTGACTGATAGAGGGGCTGCAGGGCCAGGGGTCTGAGCTGAGGTCTGATGTAGGTATGTGACTGACAGAGGGGCTGCAGGGCCAGGGGTCTGATCTGAGGTCTGATGTGGGTATGTGACTGACAGAGGGGCTGCAGGGTCAGGGGTCTGATCTGAGGTCTGATGTGGGTATGTGACTGACAGAGGGGCTGCAGGGCCAGGGGTCTGATCTTAAGTCTGATGTGGTTATGTAACTGACAGAGGGGCTGCAGGGCCAGGGGTCTGATCTGAGGTCTGATGTGGGTATGTGACTGAGAGAGAGGCTGCAGGGCCAGGGGTCTGAGCTGAGGTCTGATGTAGGTATGTGACTGACAAAGGGGCTGCAGGGTCAGGGGTCTGATCTGAGATCTGCAGGCCCATTTATCAAAGGTCTTGCGGACCTGATCCGACACTGCGGATCAGGTCCGCAAGACCTCGCTAAATGCGGAGAGCAATACGCTCTCCGCATTTAACATTGCACCAGCAGCTCACAAGAGCTGCTGGTGCAACGCCGCCCCCTGCTGACTCGCGGCCAATCGGCCGCCAGCAGGGAGCTGTCAATCAACCCGATCGTATTCGATCGGGTTGATGTCTGGCGATTCCTGTCCGCCTGTTCAGAGCAGGCGGACAGGGTTATGGAGCAGCGGTCTTTTGACCGCTGCTTCATAAGTTGTGTTTCTGGCGAGTCTGAAGACTCGCCAGAAACACGGCCCTTCAAGCTCCATACGGAGCTTGATAAATGGGCCTGCAAATGTGGTTATGTAACTGACAGAGGGGCTGCAGGGCCAGGGGTCTGAGCTGAGGTCTGATGTAGGTATGTGACTGACAGAGGGGCTGCAGGGTCAGGGATCTGAACTGAGGTATGATGTGGGTATGTAACTGACAGAGGGGCTGCAGGGCCAGGGGTCTGAACTGAGGTCTGATGTAGGTATGTGACTGACAGAGGGGCTGCAGGGTCAGGGGTCTGATCTGAAGTCTGATGTAGGTATGTAACTGACAGAGGGGCTGCAGGGTCAGGGGTCTGATCTGAGGTCTGGTGTGGGTATGTGACTGACAGAGGGGCTGCAGGGTCAGGGGTCTGATCTGAGGTCTGATGTAGGTATGTGACTGACAGAGGGGCTGCAGGGTCAGGGGTCTGATCTGAGGTCTGATGTAGGTATGTGACTGACAGAGGGGCTGCAGGGTCAGGGGTCTGATCTGAGGTCTGATGTAGGTATGTGATTGATAGAGGAGCTGCAGGGCCAGTGATCTATTGTCTGATGTGTGCGCTTATATATTTCTTAGTTTTTAATGCAATATGGTCTATAATTATTATATATTTTCTCTCCCTCTGAACAGTGAAAATAATCACGTACCTGCATCCATGGATGGCTCAGAGCTTTGTCAACGCTGAATCTCTTTCTGATCTTCACCTGCAGCAAGCTGTTGATCAGTGTTATGGCTACACAAAAGAAATATATATTATTATACCAGTTACTATAATGTAAGCAATAATTACTTAGAGCATGTAGTTTAAGCACTTATAACCGTGCAAGTCTATGTGTTTAACCCAGCAAATGGGTCAAACACATAGTTAAAGGGCAGCCTAGGAGCCTCAGAGTAAAGCAGGTAATAAATAGAAATGCCGGTGTGCGAATCGGCAGCAGTAGGTGAGTAGCCCAGCTGTGCGAATGCCGCTGCTGATTGGCTCAATGGCTGTTTCCTATTGGGACCAGCTTCTCTCTGCAGCTCTCGAGTCGAGAGGGGGGGGGGTAAAAACATAGACTTGCAGGGTCACTAGTGCTAAAATTATATCCTCTAATTATTTTTTTTCATTAGAATGGCCCTTTAATTTATTGAAAGGCATAGTTATTATAGAATTGAAGATAATGAGCGTTTTTTAATAGCCGGATCTACGGCATAGTAACCACCCAGTGCTCTCCTGTTCTTCACTGCACCTATAGTATTATAGTGGAACTTTCACTGATGAAGCCCATACAGACTGAAACATGCATCTCAAATTGGTTGGAAAACTTAGAACTGCTTAGTATTTCAGGGTTTTGACCGTCTTTTTAGACAGAATTTGACTGATCAATTTCAGGAGAGTAAAAGTGGGCTAAAAGAGGCTGCAGCTCATACATTGAACCTCACTAATTTGTTTAGTTTTAGCAATTAGGCTCCATAGAATAACATAGGATTGAAACAACTGAATCGGACATGCCAATCCTACTTGAATCGGGTGGAATAAGTTGACATTGTCAAGAGAAATATTAGCTTATGTATGGTGGTTTATGGACTTCACACCATAGGGTCTTAATATAACTATAGGTAGTTAGATCTCTTTCTATACACGATAGTGTTAGAGTGACAGGAAGGAGGTATACAATCTTATCTTGTAGGCGAAGCGAAGGGATAATGACAACATTTTCTAACCATCATTTGAAATCTCATTCCAGGGGTTCTTTGGATACATAAAAGCCGCATTCTGTATCTGGTCATTGATATCTTCATCCTCGTTGAATGGGAAAGTGCCACTGAGGCTGACATAGATGATCACACCTACAGACCACATGTCCAGCGAGCGATTGTACCCACTGTTTCTCAGAACTTCAGGTGCCAAGTAAGCTGGAGTTCCAACAACAGACCTGCGGAAAGACTTCTCGCCGATAATACGGGCAAAGCCAAAGTCACAAAGCTTCACCTAGAATTAAGGAAGAGTGCGGGTGAGTATTGAAAAACCAAACTGAATGGAATGGAAGAGATAATGGGATATTTGGATAAGCTTAGGTTGGCTTTAATTGGCTAGCATAAATAATAGAGAAGTAATGAAAGATATTTACCTTATGTGGCAGGTAATACTGCTTTACAAATTATAGCATCCAAGGATTGAGAAACTCCTTTTTTATAAAGTGCCTGAGTAAACATCAGCTTTAACAGCTATAAAAGCTGAAGCTATCCAGAATATTGAATTAGTTAACAATCTTATTGTATCCTTATATGATAAAAATATGGCATTTATCTTTAGCGTTTGCCTTATTCAGACATAAGCTATATCATTATGTCCTTAAGGTCAGCAGTTTTAGATCTCTTTAATATAGGTTAATACTGACCATGTTAGAACCCTTTCTGAGGCAGAAAAAGAACCCTTGGCCACTTATAAATATCAACCTTATTATAACGGGTGTCGCAATTTATTTATGGATGGATAACCTTGCTATAAAAGCTTTATTGATTCAGAATACTGGATGATTCTTATAGTCTCATTACATCTTATATGTCAAACCTATTGTATTCCTCTTTATCTATACAGCTTGCTATAACTGCTGTCTTAGAAATATATTCATTTAGATTGCGTCTAATTAATACAGACAAGTACTGACCATGGGGCCGATTTATCAAACCGCCAATCGGCCCCAATGCATTTGTTTCCGTGCGAGCCTTCAGGCTCACTAGAAAGAGGAGTTAAGAAGCCGCAGTCTTAAGACCGCTGCTCCTTAACCTGTCCGCCACCTCTGAGGCGGCCGACAGCAATCAGCCCGATCAGATACGATCAGGTTGATTGACACCCCCTGCTAGCGGCCGATTGGCCGCCAATCTGCATTGGTCGGCATAGCACAAGCATTTCTTATGAAATTCTTGTGCAATGATAAATGCTGACAGCGTATGCTATCGGCATTTATCAATGTGCGGTGGACATGATCCGCTCGCACTTTGATAAGTCTACCCCAACCAGTTGACTTAATATTTGGTAAAGGGTGTGTAAAATTGCTATACAAGCTGATTCAGAATATTAGATGAGTCATATATATATATCATTCTTCCTCATATGCCAATGTGAGGTCCATTGAAGACCCTGATTTAGACACCCCGGTAGCAAGACACAATATTGATGTGACTTGCAGGGGGTGATAGAGAAGACAGATTGAATAAGAGGGATGTATACTGGATCTTCTCTCTGTAAACTGTTGCCCCATTATGTCTTAGCACATTACAATTTCAAAATAATTAAGTTATATATTTTAGCAATGTTTAATTATAATATTTGGAATAATTTAGTTATACTATTGCTAAGAATTCTTCCTAATAGTCCTTGGTAGGGAAGCAGAATATAATTTGCTTGTAAAATAAAGTCTTTAAATTATTAATATATACAGCATTGGAGACTCAACAAAGCAGTTAAAAAGTGTGCAAGCGCACGAAACGCGCCTGTGTGGAAGTCTCAGCTTCCCTTGGATTCTGAAACTTTTACTGGAGTAGCCCTCTTGTGATGCTTTATTCCCTGTTATTTCTGGATTATATATATATATACTAAATAAGAGATTGAAAGACGCAGAAACGTGTAAATGAGAGTGATAATATATTTAAAGGTTGGGCTTTACAATTTACTTTTATCAAATGTGCTTTGTTCTCTTGGTATTCTTTTTTGAAAGCTAAACCTAAGTAGGCTCATATACTAATGTCTAAGCCCTTGAAGGCCACCTCTTATTTCAGTGCATTTGACAGTATTTCACAGCTAGATAGTGCTAGTTCATGTGTGCTATATAGATAACGTGTTCTCACAACTGTGGAGTTATTTATGAGTCAGGACTGATTGACTAAAATGCAAGTCTGTCAAAAAGCACTGAGATAAGGGGGCAGTCTACAGAGGCTTAGATGCAAGGTAATCGCAGAGGTAAAAAGTATATTAATATAACAGTGTTGGTTGTGCAAAACTTGGGAATGGGTAATAAAGGGATTATCTATCTTTTAAACAATAGAAATTCTGGAGTAGACTGTCCCTTTATAATAATGAAATATAAAGTAAAAACAAATATATATGTATACAGTATATAAAGGAATAATATAATAAACATCAGATTAATTAGTGGAAGACATTTTTTGTTCCTCACTTGTGGGAATGGATCCTCTCTAGCAAGCAGAACATTTTCTGGTTTGAGGTCACAGTGGACAATGTTCTTTGAATGTAGGTGACGAAGGGCTGTCAAGATCTGTTTGGGATATAAAAGAAATACAATTTTATGTTATGTGGTAGTAATGATTGCCAAGTAGAAATGCAAGAAGGTAGCAGGAAAAGTCAGTAGGATACTAGTGAAAAAAATAATGTTAAAATGTAATTTATTACTCCGATACTAACAGAAAATGTTGGAGAACATCGTTTGTAAGGTGTTGTATCAGTCTCTGGCATCCAAGGAGTTAATCATAACCTCAATTCCCTAACTCGTTACCCCAGTCTGTAGCTCCTAATCCTAAACTATGACCCTAATACCTAAACCAAACCGTAACCCCAATCCCTACTGCTATCATGTAACCCCAGTCTGTATCTCCTAATCCTAATACCTTAACCAAATCCTAACCCCAATCCATAGTGCTATCATGTAACCCCAGTCTGTATCTCCTAATCCTAATACCTAAACCAAACCGTAACCCCAATCCCTACTGCTATCATGTAACCCCAGTCTGTATCTCCTAATCATATTATTTAAACCAAACCAAACCCTAACCCCAATCCATAGTGCTATCATGTAACCCCAGTTTGTATCTCCTAATCCTATTACCTAAACCAAACCCTAACCCCAATCCATAGTGCTATCATGTAACCCCAGTCTGTATCTCCTAATACCTAAACCAAACCGTAACCCCAATCCCTACTGCTATCATGTAACCCCAGTCTGTATCTCCTAATCATATTATTTAAACCAAACCAAACCCTAACCCCAATCCATAGTGCTATCATGTAACCCCAGTTTGTATCTCCTAATCCTATTACCTAAACCAAACCCTAACCCAAATCCATAGTGCTATCATGTAACCCCAGTCTGTATCTCCTAATACCTACACCAAACCGTAACCCCAATCCCTACTGCTATCATGTAACCCCAGTCTGTATCTCCTAATCCTAATACCTAAACCAAACCCTAACCCCAATCCATAGTGTTATCATGTAACCCCAGTCTGCATCTCCTAATACCTAAACCAAACCGTAACCCCAATCCATAGTGTTATCATGTAACCCCAGTCTGTATCTCCTAATCCTAATACCTAAACCAAACCCTAACCCCAATCCCTACTGCTATCATGTAAACCCAGTCTGTATCTCCTAATCCTATTACCTAAACCAAACCCTAACCCCAATCCCTACTGCTATCATGTAACCCCAGTCTGTATCTCCTAATCCTATTGCGTAAACCAAACCATAACCCCGATCCATAGTGCCATCATGTAACCCCAGTCTGTATCTCCTAATACCTAAACCAAACCGTAACCCTAATCCATAGTGCTATCATGTAACCCCAGTCTGTATCTCCTAATACCTAAACCAAACCGTAACCCCAATCCATAGTGCTATCATGTAACCCTAGTCTGTATCTCCTAATCCTTATACCTAAACCAAACCATAACCCCAATCCATAGTGCTATCATGTAACCCCAGTCTTTAGCTCATAAAACAAATCCCTAACCCTATCTCAAACCCTAATATTGAAGCCAAATTCTAACCCAATCCCAAACTATACCCCCAACGCCAAAACCAATGTTTGGCTTCTAAACCAAGTCTAGCCCTAGCTCCTAACCCAAAGCTCTTATTAAAATCCTATTTTTAGCCCTAAAGCTCTTGCTTTATACTTAACCATAATCCCAATCCATAACTCATACGTTATCTCTAAACCCTAGCCCTATCCGTAACACTAACCCTTAGGCTTTAAACCAAGTCTAGCTCCTAACCCAAAGCTCTTATTAAAATCCCTATTTTAGCCCTAAAGCTCTTGCTTTATACCTAACCATAATCCCAATCCATAACCAATGCATTATCTCTAAACCCTAGCCCTAACCCCAACACTAATCCTTAGGCACCGATTTGTCATGCAGTGTATGCTACAGTTTCTGTGAGTTAAGAAGCAGCGGTCTTAAAACCACTGCTCCTTAACCTGTCCGCCACCTCTGAGACGGTGGACAGCAATCATCCTGATCCGATACTATCAGGATGATTCACACCCCCCTTAGGCTTTAAACCAAGTCTAGTTCTAGCTCCTAACCCAAAGCTCTAATTCAAATTCCTTATTTTAGCCCTAAACCCAAATCCTGGCCTATTGCATAACACTATCTAGGTCACGATCCCTTAGCCTTTGCCATAACCCTGATCCCAGCTATAACTCCAATCTTTAACTCTAGCCTTACACCTAACATTAGCCATAATCCTAATAACTAATCCTATTCCCAGTCCCTAACTCAAGACCTATCTCTAACCTAATTAGATCCCTAACTCCAATTCATAACTCTTGCTCTTACTTTAGCCCTAACCGTAATCCCAATCCATAACCAATGCATTATCTCTAAACCATAGCTCTAACCGTAATCCCAATCCATAACCAATGCATTATCTCTAAACCATAGCTCTAACCGTAATACCAATCCATAACCAATGCATTATCTCTAAACCATAGCTCTAACCGTAATACCAATCCATAACTAATGCATTATCTCTAAACCATAGCTCTAACCGTAATCCCAATCCATAACTACTGCATTATCTCTAAACCATAGCTCTAACCGTAATACCAATCCATAACCAATGCATTATCTCTAAACCATAGCTCTAACCGTAATCCCAATCCATAACTAATGCATTATCTCTAAACCATAGCTCGAACCGTAATCCCAATCCATAACTAATGCATTATCTCTAAACCATAGCTCTAACCGTAATCCCAATCCATAACTAATGCATTATCTCTAAACCATAGCTCTAACCGTAATCCCAATCCATAACCAATGCATTATCTCTAAACCATAGCTCTAACCGTAATACCAATCCATAACTAATGCATTATCTCTAAACCATAGCTCGAACCGTAATCCCAATCCATAACCAATGCATTATCTCTAAACCATAGCTCTAACCGTAATACCAATCCATAACTAATGCATTATCTCTAAACCATAGCTCGAACCGTAATCCCAATCCATAACTAATGCATTATCTCTAAACCATAGCTCTAACCGTAATCCCAATCCATAACTAATGCATTATCTCTAAACCATAGCTCTAACCGTAATCCCAATCCATAACCAATGCATTATCTCTAAACCATAGCTCTAACCGTAATACCAATCCATAACCAATGCATTATCTCTAAACCATAGCTCTAACCGTAATCCCAATCCATAACCAATGCATTATCTCTAAACCATAGCTCTAACCGTAATACCAATCCATAACCAATGCATTATCTCTAAACCATAGCTCTAACCGTAATACCAATCCATAACTAATGCATTATCTCTAAACCATAGCTCTAACCGTAATCCCAATCCATAACTACTGCATTATCTCTAAACCATAGCTCTAACCGTAATACCAATCCATAACCAATGCATTATCTCTAAACCATAGCTCTAACCGTAATCCCAATCCATAACTAATGCATTATCTCTAAACCATAGCTCGAACCGTAATCCCAATCCATAACTAATGCATTATCTCTAAACCATAGCTCTAACCGTAATCCCAATCCATAACTAATGCATTATCTCTAAACCATAGCTCTAACCGTAATCCCAATCCATAACCAATGCATTATCTCTAAACCATAGCTCTAACCGTAATACCAATCCATAACTAATGCATTATCTCTAAACCATAGCTCGAACCGTAATCCCAATCCATAACCAATGCATTATCTCTAAACCATAGCTCTAACCGTAATACCAATCCATAACTAATGCATTATCTCTAAACCATAGCTCGAACCGTAATCCCAATCCATAACTAATGCATTATCTCTAAACCATAGCTCTAACCGTAATCCCAATCCATAACTAATGCATTATCTCTAAACCATAGCTCTAACCGTAATCCCAATCCATAACCAATGCATTATCTCTAAACCATAGCTCTAACCGTAATACCAATCCATAACCAATGCATTATCTCTAAACCATAGCTCTAACCGTAATACCAATCCATAACTAATGCATTATCTCTAAACCATAGCTCGAACCGTAATCCCAATCCATAACTAATGCATTATCTCTAAACCATAGCTCTAACCATAATACCAATCCATAACCAATGCATTATCTCTAAACCATAGCTCTAACCGTAATACCAGTCCATAACTAATGCATTATCTCTAAATCATAGCTCTAACCGTAATCCCAATCCATAACTAATGCATTATCTCTAAACCATAGCTCTAACCGTAATACCAATCCATAACTAATGCATTATCTCTAAACCATAGCTCTAACCATAATACCAATCCATAACCAATGCATTATCTCTAAACCATAGCTCTAACCGTAATACCAATCCATAACCAATGCATTATCTCTAAACCATAGCTCTAACTGTAATCCCAATCCATAACCAATGCATTATCTCTAAGCCATAGCTCTAACCATAATCCCAATCCATAACTAATGCATTATCTCTAAACCATAGCTCTAACCGTAATACCAATCCATAACTAATGCATTATCTCTAAACCATAGCTCTAACCGTAATACCAATCCATAACCAATGCATTATCTCTAAACCATAGCTCTAACCGTAATACCAATCCATAACCAATGCATTATCTCTAAACCATAGCTCTAACCGTAATCCCAATCCATAACTAATGCATTATCTCTAAACCATAGCTCTCACCGTAATCCCAATCCATAACCAATGCATTATCTCTAAACCATAGCTCTAACCGTAATACCAATCCATAACCAATGCATTATCTCTAAACCATAGCTCTAACCGTAATCCCAATCCATAACTAATGCATTATCTCTAAACCATAGCTCTCACCGTAATCCCAATCCATAACTAATGCATTATCTCTAAACCATAGCTCGAACCGTAATACCAATCCATAACCAATGCATTATCTCTAAACCGTAAACCTAACCGTAACTATAAAAGGGACATGAAACACAATTTTTTTTCTTTTGTTATTTAGACAGTGATCAGTTCAAAAAAATAAATTTCCAATTACTTCTATTATCAAATTTGCTTTGTTCTCATGTTATTTTTATTTTTTGTTGAAGGGCATACCTAGGTAGGTATTGTGCATGTGTATGGAGCTACAAACACTGCTGACACCTAGTGCCCTTACAAAAGAATAACATTATTTTTTGCTAAACTGCTGCCATACAGTTCTTTAGACACATGCTCCTGAGCCTGCCTACCTGCTTTAAAATAAAAGATACAGAGAACAAAATACGTTTGAAAACAGAAGTAAATTCTAAACTTTTTGTTTTATGTACCTTTATTCATATATGTTACCCAGATTTCTAAGTCTAGCCTTGTCCCTAACCGCCAATCCCTAACTGTAGCTCTATCACAAACGCTACCTTAACCATAATCCTAGCCCATGCCTATCTCAGGCCTTATCAGTCATTATATCCAAAATGCCAGCCCTAACCCCAATCTATATTGCAAGATTTCTGTCTAAAATGAAACCTAAAGATAAACCTAGCTCTACCACCAATCCCTAAATTTAGCTCCATAAGTTAATATTAACCTTATCCTTGCACTATCCCAATACCTAACTGTAACTCTATCCTTAACCATTGCCTTCACGTTAATCCTAGCTCTGACCCCAACCTTATCAATGACCATAGTGATAATCCCAGCCCTAACCCCAGTTTCTAACGGAAGCCATCTGCCTAAGTTTAGCCCTAAACCCATAGCTTAAATTTAGCCCTTTACTTAACCCCCTACATCTAACCCTTTCCCTAACCCTAGTAAGAAACATAACCACAGTCCCCATCTTCAGTCCTAACCCTAAGTTTAGCTTTAACAAGAAGCCTTTACTCTAAACCTATTTATAACTCCAGTCCTCCCTAATACTAGCCCTATCTAATAATCCTAGCCTCAATTCCTAAAACTAGCCTTATACTCTAACTCTATCCCTAGCATTAGCAGTAATGTTAATCTTAGCCCTAACACCTATCCTTAACCCAATATCCATCCTTAAACCTTACCCTAACAGTAAAATCCAATCCCTAAACCTAACTTTTCCTTAGATTGAGATAGTTGGTCACCATATTGTTACATCAGGATGTCCTGGCCAGTGAGATCTCAGAATACACCAGATCTCCTCCCTCGGTATTCCAGATGGGAGACGGTTATGGGTGATCTTACTGCTCTGTCTATTGGGAGGTACGTACCTGCGTAACAAGAAACCTGGTATTGCGCTCAGGAAGTCTTCCCTTGTCACTGGAGAGGATCATCTCTAACATATCACCATGAAGTTTCTCCATCACCACAAATATACGTTCAGTTGTCTCACACATGGCCTCCAAGTCAACCACTCCATGGAAACGCAAGTTCTGGGGATGACAGGAACACGTCAAGGGGACACTTTTTTTTATATCAGCACCAGTTATTATTTCACAAGAATTAAGGGCTCTAAATGTTTTCTTGGAACCCTTTAATGTGATTGATCAGTTAAAGAGACAGTGTACTCTTAAATATTCTCCCCTTTACTGTGTTCCCAAAGATTCATTGTACATGCTGAAGTGTATTTAATGTTTACAAATAGCTCCTTTATCTTTATTTCAGTATTAGAAATAGCTGATTTTGAATTTGGTATCCCTACCTATACTGAACATTTCTATACTTAAAGGGACAGTCTACTCCAGAATTTGTATTATTTAAAAAGATAGATAATCCCTTAATTACCCATTCCCCAGTTTTGCATAAACAACACTGTTATATTAATAGACTTTTTACCTCTGTGATTACCTTGTATCTAAGACTCTGCAGACTGCCCCCTTATCTCAGTTCTTTTGTCAGACTTGCATTTTAGCCAATCAGTCCTGACTCCTAGGTAACTCCATGGGAGTGAGCACAATGTTATCTATATGGTACACATGAACTAGCACTGTCTTGCTGAGTTTTAAAGGTTATAAAGTATATTAATATAACAGTGTTGGTTGTGCAAAGCTGGGGAATGGGGAGTAAAGGTTTTATCTATCTATACAAATTTTGGAGTAGACTGTCCCTTTAAGTATTGTTTATAGAGAAGCTGTGTAAACATAGCCAGCAGAAGAAATTACACTCCCAATGGGGTTAGGAGAGATAATATGATCATTTAAGATGATCAGAGATAATATAACGAAGAGTGTGTGTGTAGAGAAAGTTATAAAATAAAGAGATCAGATTTGCCTTAAAAAACAACCTATTTAATAGGTGGTGGTTAAAAATAAAAATTCAGCTATTACATGTACAAAAATAAACCTAAATACTTACGGCTAGATTACGAGTTTTACGTTAGGCTTAAAAAGCAGTGTTAGCCGGTCCTAACACTGCTTTTTAACGCCCGCTGGTATTACGAGCCTTGCAGGTACAGGTGTACCGCTCACTTTTTTGGCCATACTTGGAAATACCGCAAATCCACTTACGTAAATTGCGTATCTTATTTTTTCAATGGGACTTTGCATACGCCGGTATTACGAGTCTGACAAAAAGTGAGCGGTAGATCCTCTCCTGTCAAGACTGGTACCGCATTTTAAAGTCAGTAGTTAAGAGTTTTACACTACAACGCCGTAGCATAAAACTAAAGTGCTAAAAAGTACACTAACACCCATAAACTACCTATTAACCCCTAAACCGAGGCCCCCCCCCCCACATCGCAAACACTAAAATAAAAATTTTAACCCCTAATCTTCCAAACCGGACATCGACGCCACTATAATAAATATTAACCCCTAAACCGCCGCACTCCCGCATCGCAAACACTAGTTAAATATTATTAACCCCTAATCTTCCGTCCCTAACATCGCCGACACCTACCTACATTTATTAACCCCTAATCTGCCGCCCCAACGTCGCCGCCACTATATTAAAGTTATTAACCCTTAAATCTAACCCTATCACCCCCCTAACTTAAATATAATTTAAATAAATCTAAATAAAAATAACTATCATTAACTAAATTATTCCCATTTAAAACTAAATAATTACCTATAAAATAAACCCTTAGCTAGCTACAATATAGTTACATTGTATCTAGCTTAGGGTTTATTTTTATTTTACAGGCAACTTTGTATTTATTTTACCTAGGTAGAATAGTTACTAAATAGTTATTAACTATTTACTAACTACCTAGCTAAAATAAATACAAAAGTACCTGTAAAATAAAACCTAACCTAAGTTACACTAACACCTAACACTACCACTATAATTAAATAAATTAACTAAATTAAATACAATTAAATAAAATTAACTAAAGTACAAACCCCCCACTAAATTACAGAAAATAATAAACAAATTTCAGGTCTTTAAACTCATTGCACCTAATCTAATCCCCCTAACAAAATAAAAAAGCCCTCCCCCCAAAATAAAAAAAGCCCTACCCTACACTAAATTACAAATAGCCCTTAAAAGGGCCTTTTGCGGGGCATTGCCCCAAAGTAATCAGCTCTTTTACCTGTAAAAAAAAATGACAAATCCCCCCCCCCAACATTAAAACCCACTCACACAACCAACCCTATACAATTTTACATTATACTGTCCCTAATCAAAGTATTCACACAGTTTCAATTCCCCATTATTGTTTAACTAGGTGATAAGCTTGCCCAGAGGGCAGTCTATGTTTAAAACATTACAAACCCCAAAGCTCTTTAACATGTAAAAATTACAAAGTACCCCCTAACAGTAAAAGCCCCCCACCAACCAACCCCCAAAATAAAAAAAAACAAAGTCTAAAAAAAACTAAGCTACCGATTGCCCCTAAAGAGGCATTTGTATGGGCATTGCCCTTAAAAGACAATCAGCTCTTTTACAGCCCTAAAAACCCTAATTTTAAAAATAAAAATAAAAAGCTTAAAACTAAGCCCCACCGTTCCTGAAGTCCGGCGGTGAAGGTCTTCTTCCAGGCGGCTCCATTATTTTCTATCTTCATCTGGAGCGAAGGTGGAGCGGAAGTGCGGAGCGGTCTTCCCCAATGCGCGGATCTGGAGCAGCAGTCCTCAGCAGCGGTACTCAGGGGCGTGGAGGCTCCTCTTCATCCGATCTCCGGCGTACCCTGAAAATTGAATGCAAGGTACCGCATTCAATTTGGGGTACCTTGCATTCCTCTTTACTGAGATTAGAGCTACTGAAATCCTATTGGCTGTTCAAATCAGACAATAAGATTTCAGTAGCTCTTATCCTATTGGCTAAGCTTCAGCCAATAAGAATACAAGGTACCCCAATAAATATGGGGTACCTTTCATTTAATCCTCAGTGTGCGGCGGACGATCACATGAAGAGGAGCCTCTATGCCGCTTTGGACCACCGCCGCTGAAGACCGCTGCTAAGAACCGCTGCTGAGGATTCGTGCATCGGGGAAGCCAGCTCCACACCTCCGCTCTGCGCCACCTTCACTCCGGATGAAGATAGAAGATAGAAGATGATGGAGCCGCCTGGAAGAAGACCTTCTCCTACCTATTTGGGGGTTAGATTTAGGATTTTTTTATTATTTTTAAGATTAGGGATTTAATGGCAGTAAAAGAGCTGAATGCCCTTTTAAGGGCAATGCCCACACAAATTCTCCTTAAGGGGCAATGGGTAGTTTAGGTTTTTTTAGTGTAAGGGAGGACTTAGTATTTTTTAAACGTAAAAGAGCTGTTTAACTTAGGGCAATGCCCTACAAAAGGTCCTTTTAAAGGCTATTGGTAGTTTAGTTTAGATTAGGGGGGCTTTTTATTTTCATAGGGATTAGGTTTAATTTTTTATTTTTGCTAATTTTTGTTTATTTTTTTCTGTAATGTTAGATTTTTTTATTTTTTGTAATGTTAGATTAATTTTTTGTAATTTAATGTTAGGATTTTTTATTTCAATTGTAATTTAGTAGTAATTGGGGTTCATTTAGGGGGTGTTAGGGGGCTTAGTAATTCAATTAGTTATTTGCGTTGTGGGGGGGTTGGCAGCTTAGGAGTTAATAGATTAATAAGGTTTATTGCGATGTGGGGGGTTGGCGGTTTAGGTGTTAATAGTATAATTAGGTAGTTGGCGTTGTAGTGTTTGGCGGTTTAAGTGTTAATATTGGAATTGATTTATTTGGCGTTGTGGGGGTTTGGTGGTTTAAGGGTTAGATTTTTTTGTTAATACTTTGTGCGGGCGGTTAGGTTTATTTTTTCTTAATACTTCGTGCAGACGGGTAGTTTTTAGTAATACTTTGTGCGGGCGTTTTTTTGTTTGTTTTTTTATATTTCTTGTGGGCGGTTACGTGTTTTTTTGGGTTTTTTTAAGGCTTCATTTGCCTATTCTGCATCCAGGTGGATTCTTTTGGCTGTGCGCGCAGCCAACATTCCTTTGAGGATGCGTGTGCAACTGGCGAGTGGCGACACCAACGGACGCGTTACAAACACGATTATAGTATAGATTTTTTAGCTTGTGTGCAGAGTGTGAATTTCCTCTGTGTATTTATATGGTCGAATGCTGCTCCCAATAACAGGCCATTTTGACTCATGTTAAAAAAACTAGTAAGACAAAAGTAAAAGATGAAGCAATACGACGTGTAATTATCGCACGTGAGAAATGCGCATTGCTTCAACTTTTAATCTTGTATCACATATTGGGGTAGATTACAAATGGAGTGCAGTTGAAAACGGAGGGTATGTTTTTCTGAAGTGTTTTATACTTAAAGGGCCATGATACCCAAATGTTGAAGCACATGAAAGTGATGCAGTATAGCTGTAAATAGCTCACTAGAATATATCACCTGAACATCTCTATGTAAAAAAGAAAGATATTTTACCTCCTAAATATTTACACCCACTGTAAAGAGACTTTAAGCAGCCAATCATGATATAAGTCTCAGGACCTGCAAGGTAATGTGCTTATGGCATGTGCAGGCACAGTCATGTTATTTTCCTATACAGTTAAATGAAGTTTACTATGAAATCTCACAGGATTTCAGTGAAGCTTCATGAGATTACAGCAAAGCAAAGTATGACCTCAGCACTGCTGATGCTGATCGGCTGTTGTTTTTTGTTTTGTTTTACAACTGCAGCTGGACAGTAACTGACGTATAATTGTTCACAGAGCGCTGAGTCTGGTGAGCTGAAGAAATTGTGAGGTAAAATATCTTCCTTTTTTACATAGACATGATCAGGTGATATTTTCTTGTCAGCATTTTACAGCTATGCTGCAGCACTTTCAATTTATTTAGTATATGAGTATTATGTCCCTTTAAGTTTCATTAAAATAGTATAACATATAGCTACATGAAGAACTCGGCTACTCGAGCACCTTCTACCTAGCACACCATTGACTTAGAGCTCGGGCAATATCCAACATGAATTTTACTGCACGGCCCAATAAAAGTCTGTTATATGAGAGATTTAGTGTACGTGCGTTATTTGTCATGCAGATGTTAGTGTGCCCAAAACTATTGCTCGAGCGTTAAAAAATAACTGTACTTGTAATATGAACCAAATAATAGAACAAATATTTTTGTTCAAGTAATTTTAACCCACAATAGCGATAATATTTTTGCGCTTCACCTGTAATGTAGCCTATCATTTTTCTTGCTTTTCACTCAAATGTTTTTTTTCCCGCAAAGGAACTTCTGTTCTACAAAAATGGCCTCTTACACGCAACAAGATTCTCTTATCTCAGTATTCTGACACTAAACATTCTGCACTAATGTCACGTTTAGTACCTGCATAATGGCAACTTCATTCCTGAGTTGACTTTCCTGCCTAGAAGGAAACCGCAGTTTGTCGATGATTTTTATCGCAACATCTCTTCCCGTTTTTCTGTGTTTTCCTTTAAAGAAATCAGATTTAATATATATCATTTTAATTATGTTAATGAACAGTTCAAAATGCGTTGATAAAATGTTCAATATGCAAACAATATATGACATTTATCATCATCACTAAATATACAAATGAGCTATTATTTCCCCAGTGTGTATATATATATATATAGTTATTTATTTTCATTTTTCCCCAACTCCTCCCCTCCCAGTCTAGTCAAAATTAAACTTTCATGATTCAGGTAGGGCATGTAATTTTAAACAACTTTCCAATTTACTTTTAGCATCCCATTTGCTTTGTTCTCTTGATATTCTTTGCTGAAGGCTAAACCTAGGTAGTCTTATATGCTAATTTCCTTAGAAGGCCACCTCTTATCTCAGTGCATTATAACAGTTTTTCACAGCTAGACAGCGCTAGTCCATGTGTGACATAGAAAACTTGCTCACTTCTGTGGAGTTACTTATGAGTGAGCACTGATTGGCTAAAATACAAGTCTGTCAAAAGAACAGAAAAAAGGGGGCAGTCTGAAGCGGCTTAGATACAAGGTAATCACAGAGGGGTTTTTTAAATAATAAAAATTCTGGAGTAGACTGTCATTTTAATTTGTAGACTTATTAGTAATTTCTGGACACCAATATAATATTATATGTTAATTATTATTTCAGATGATTTAAAGGTAGGTAAGCAATGAGGAACAGAACAAAACAGTTGGATATTTGGTTATATTAAGGAGGCACTTGACTTTTTCTACCCTATAGGTGGCAAGTCTGACCTGCCCAACCCTTCCCTGACACCCTGAATCTGTTGAGATTAAACCACAAGGCTTCTGATATTCTGGTATGATCACCGATTACTCCAATAACCCTTCATCCTTTACCATATAATTTCTCTTTTAACTACTCCTCTACCCTAATAACAACTGTAAAACTTTATATTGATGCGTGATCACATGACCTGTCACATTCTGAAACCAGAGCCGGTTTCTCACCTCCGTAGACGATGCCAAACTGCCCTGATCCCAGGATTTCATCAGGAAAGATTTGGTACAGGTTGCTGATATCCTACAAGACCAAACATATATTATTTGATTGAATGGAATACGTCATAAGTAGTGAAGTGATATCTGCCTCACAAAATGTGATAAATAGGTAGATTTTAGTGATGCAACAAGGTAATACATTGTTTTCCTTTCCTGAAAAGTATTAACGATTTAATGCGTCCTGGCCAAGCTTATTAAAGTTACTTATATGGCAATAATGTAAAGTCCCTTCACTTTCAGCCTTGCCAATAGTAAATGACGACACTGATATGTCGAGAAAATGGTTTTCTTTAAAGAGACAGTAAATTAAAGATAAAACTTCAGAGAGAACATACAACGTTAAATAACTTTTCAATCAACTGCTATGGTCTAATTTGCCTTTGTTCTCTTGGTATCCTTTGTTTAAAAGCAAACCTGGGTAGGAGCGGTAACTGTACTGGGAGTTAGCTGAACACATTGGGTCAGCCAATGACAAGAGGATATGTGTGCAGCTAACAATTAGCAGCTAGCTCCTATTTGTTTTAAAAAGTCTGATATGTTATTCTATATAGATATGTCTTGTAATTACAAGGTGTGTACTGTCCCTTTAAGAAAAAAATATTTTCTAAAGCAATGTTTATTTTGATTAAAGGGACATTCCAGCCAAAATTAGAATCCCCATGGACACATTTCAGTTTTGAATAGAAGCATTTAGGTAAAACATTTATTAGCAAAAATGCTTCTAATAAAAGCTACAGCTGTTTAAAAAGTGTATTTAAAGGGACACTGAACCCAATTTGTTTTCTTTCATGATTCAGACAGAGCAGCAATTTTAAGCAACTTTCTAATTTACTCCTATTATCAATTTTTCTTCATTCTCTTGCTATCTTTATTTAAAAAACAAAGGCATCTAAGCTAAGGAGCCAGCCACTTGTTTATTGGTGGGTAAATTTATCCACCAATCGGCAATAGTGATGTCGCAAACTGTTCACCGGAGAACAGTTCCCGGCGATCGAACAACCAAGGTTGTTCACCAAAAAATAGTCCGGCATCTAAACTTACATTCTTGCTTTTCAAAAGAGAATGAAGAACATTTGATACTAGGAGTAATTAGAACGTTGCTTAAAATTGCTGCTCTGCCTGAATCACGAAAGAAAACATTTGGGTTCAGTGTCCCTTTAAGTATGCACCGTGCACCAGCATTTTATACACAGCACTTGCTTAGAGAGCCTAAGGTGCTTGTGCCATCTGGTAATGACTCAGTTTGTTAATTGCTGACATGATACAAGCCCCACTGGTGCTCTGAGTAGCTGCAGTATGTAAAATGCTGGTGCACTGAGAATATCTAGCTTTGCTTCACATGCACGTGCAGAACAAATGCTAACACTAAAGCAGTGATAAGGTTTACTAGAAGCATTATTGCTAATACATTTATATTGTAATTATGTTTATATTCACAGATGTAATAAATCTATGTGCATTTAAATTGTGACTGTTCCTTTAAGTCAATAGAAACACTTACCCAGTCTTGCTGCCATTCAGGATATATTCCTGGGAAAGAAAAACAGAGTCTTATAAAACTGCAACAACAAACAATATGAAAGGGAAATTGTTATGGAATAAAAAGCATCAGTGCTGTGTTATAGACATATTTATTGTACGCGCCTCTTATGTGTAAAATAAAGAAGTGCTGTGTTATAGACATATTTATTGTATGCGCCTCTTATGTGTAAAAAAAGAAGTGCTGTGTTATAGACATATTTATTGTACGCGCCTCTTATGTGTAAAAAAAGAAGTGCTGTGTTATAGACATATTTATTGTACGCGCCTCTTATGTGCAAAATAAAGAAGTGCTGTGTTATAGACATATTTATTGTACGCGCCTCTTATGTGTAAAATAAAGAAGTGCTGTGTTATAGACATATTTATTGTACGCGCCTCTTATGTGTAAAATAAAGAAGTGCTGTGTTATAGGCATATTTATTGTACGCACCTCTTATGTGTAAAATAAAGAAGTGCTGTGTTATAGACATATTTATTGTACGCGCCTCTTATGTGTAAAAAAAGAAGTGCTGTGTTATAGACATATTTATTGTACGCGCCTCTTATGTGTAAAAAAAGAAGTGCTGTGTTATAGACATATTTATTGTACGCGCCTCTTATGTGCAAAATAAAGAAGTGCTGTGTTATAGACATATTTATTGTATGCGCCTCTTATGTGTAAAATAAAGAAGTGCTGTGTTATAGACATATTTATTGTACGCGCCTCTTATGTGTAAAATAAAGAAGTGCTGTGTTATAGGCATATTTATTGTACGCACCTCTTATGTGTAAAATAAAGAAGTGCTGTGTTATAGACATATTTATTGTACGCGCCTCTTATGTGTAAAATAAAGAAGTGCTGTGTTATAGACATATTTATTGTATGCACCTCTTATGTGTAAAATAAAGAAGTGCTGTGTTATAGACATATTTATTGTATGCACCTCTTATATGTAAAATAAAGAAGTGCTGTGTTATAGACATATTTATTGTATGCACCTCTTATGTGTAAAATAAAGAAGTGCTGTGTTATAGACATATTTATTGTACGTGCCTCTTATGTGTAAAATAAAGAAGTGCTGTGTTATAGACATATTTATTGTATGCACCTCTTATATGTAAAATAAAGAAGTGCTGTGTTATAGACATATTTATTGTACGCACCTCTTATGTGTAAAATAAAGAAGTGCTGTGTTATAGACATATTTATTGTACGTGCCTCTTATGTGTAAAAAAAGAAGTGCTGTGTTCTAGACATTTATTGTACGCGCCTCTTATGTGTAAAAAAAGAAGTGCTGTGTTCTAGACATATTTATTGTACGCGCCTCTTATGTGTAAAATAAAGAAGTGCTGTGTTATAGACATATTTATTGTACGCGCCTCTTATGTGCAAAATAAAGAAGTGCTGTGTTATAGACATATTTATTGAACGCACCTCTTATGTGTAAAATAAAGAAGTGCTGTGTTATAGACATATTTATTGTAAGCGCCTCTTATGTGTAAAATAAAGAAGTGCTGTGTTCTAGACATATTTATTGTACGCGTCTCTTATGTGTAAAATAAAGAAGTGCTGTGTTCTAGACATATTTATTGTACGCGCCTCTTATGTATAAAATAAAGAAGTGCTGTGTTCTAGACATATTTATTGTACGCGCCTCTTATGTATAAAATAAAGAAGTGCTGTGTTCTAGACATATTTATTGTACGCGCCTCTTATGTGAAAAATAAAGAAGTGCTGGGTTATAGACATATTTATTGTATGCGCCTCTTATGTGTAAAATAAAGAAGTGCTGTGTTATAGACATATTTATTGTATGCGCCTCATGTGTAAAATAAAGAAGTGCTGTGTTATAGACATATTTATTGTACGCGCCTCTTATGTGTAAAATAAAGAAGTGCTGTGTTATAGACATATTTATTGTACGCGCCTCTTATGTGTAAAAAAAGAAGTGCTGTGTTCTAGACATATTTATTGTACGCACCTCTTATGTGTAAAAAAAGAAGTGCTGTGTTCTAGACATATTTATTGTACGTGCCTCTTATGTGTAAAAAAAGAAGTGCTGTATTATAGACATATTTATTGTACGCGCCTCTTATGTGTAAAAAAAGAAGTGCTGTGTTATAGACATATTTATTGTACGCGCCTCTTATGTGTAAAATAAAGAAGTGCTGTGTTCTAGACATATTTATTGTACGCGCCTCTTATGTGTAAAATAAAGAAGTGCTGTGTTCTAGACATATTTATTGTACGCGCCTCTTATGTATAAAATAAAGAAGTGCTGTGTTCTAGACATATTTATTGTACGCGCCTCTTATGTATAAAATAAAGAAGTGCTGTGTTCTAGACATATTTATTGTACGCGCCTCTTATGTGAAAAATAAAGAAGTGCTGGGTTATAGACATATTTATTGTACGCGCCTCTTATGTGTAAAAAAAGAAGTGCTGTGTTATAGACATATTTATTGTACGCGCCTCTTATGTGTAAAATAAAGAAGTGCTGTGTTATAGACATATTTATTGTACGCGCCTCTTATGTGCAAAATAAAGAAGTGCTGTGTTATAGACATATTTATTGTACGCGCCTCTTATGTGTAAAATAAAGAAGTGCTGTGTTATAGGCATATTTATTGTACGCGCCTCTTATGTATAAAATAAAGAAGTGCTGTGTTCTAGACATATTTATTGTACGCGCCTCTTATGTATAAAATAAAGAAGTGCTGTGTTCTAGACATATTTATTGTACGCGCCTCTTATGTGAAAAATAAAGAAGTGCTGGGTTATAGACATATTTATTGTACGCGCCTCTTATGTGTAAAAAAAGAAGTGCTGTGTTATAGACATATTTATTGTACGCGCCTCTTATGTGTAAAAAAAGAAGTGCTGTGTTATAGACATATTTATTGTACGCGCCTCTTATGTGCAAAATAAAGAAGTGCTGTGTTATAGACATATTTATTGTACGCGCCTCTTATGTGTAAAAAAAGAAGTGCTGTGTTATAGACATATTTATTGTACGCGCCTCTTATGTGCAAAATAAAGAAGTGCTGTGTTATAGACATATTTATTGTATGCGCCTCTTATGTGTAAAATAAAGAAGTGCTGTGTTATAGACATATTTATTGTACGCGCCTCTTATGTGAAAAATAAAGAAGTGCTGGGTTATAGACATATTTATTGTATGCGCCTCTTATGTGTAAAATAAAGAAGTGCTGTGTTATAGACATATTTATTGTATGCGCCTCATGTGTAAAATAAAGAAGTGCTGTGTTATAGACATATTTATTGTACGCGCCTCTTATGTGTAAAATAAAGAAGTGCTGTGTTATAGACATATTTATTGTACGCGCCTCTTATGTGTAAAAAAAGAAGTGCTGTGTTCTAGACATATTTATTGTACGCACCTCTTATGTGTAAAAAAAGAAGTGCTGTGTTCTAGACATATTTATTGTACGTGCCTCTTATGTGTAAAAAAAGAAGTGCTGTATTATAGACATATTTATTGTACGCGCCTCTTATGTGTAAAAAAAGAAGTGCTGTGTTATAGACATATTTATTGTACGCGCCTCTTATGTGTAAAATAAAGAAGTGCTGTGTTCTAGACATATTTATTGTACGCGCCTCTTATGTGTAAAATAAAGAAGTGCTGTGTTCTAGACATATTTATTGTACGCGCCTCTTATGTATAAAATAAAGAAGTGCTGTGTTCTAGACATATTTATTGTACGCGCCTCTTATGTATAAAATAAAGAAGTGCTGTGTTCTAGACATATTTATTGTACGCGCCTCTTATGTGAAAAATAAAGAAGTGCTGGGTTATAGACATATTTATTGTATGCGCCTCTTATGTGTAAAAAAAGAAGTGCTGTGTTATAGACATATTTATTGTACGCGCCTCTTATGTGTAAAAAAAGAAGTGCTGTGTTATAGACATATTTATTGTACGCGCCTCTTATGTGCAAAATAAAGAAGTGCTGTGTTATAGACATATTTATTGTACGCGCCTCTTATGTGTAAAATAAAGAAGTGCTGTGTTATAGGCATATTTATTGTACGCACCTCTTATGTGTAAAATAAAGAAGTGCTGTGTTATAGACATATTTATTGTACGCGCCTCTTATGTGTAAAAAAAGAAGTGCTGTGTTATAGACATATTTATTGTACGCGCCTCTTATGTGTAAAAAAAGAAGTGCTGTGTTATAGACATATTTATTGTACGCGCCTCTTATGTGCAAAATAAAGAAGTGCTGTGTTATAGACATATTTATTGTATGCGCCTCTTATGTGTAAAATAAAGAAGTGCTGTGTTATAGACATATTTATTGTACGCGCCTCTTATGTGTAAAATAAAGAAGTGCTGTGTTATAGGCATATTTATTGTACGCACCTCTTATGTGTAAAATAAAGAAGTGCTGTGTTATAGACATATTTATTGTATGCACCTCTTATGTGTAAAATAAAGAAGTGCTGTGTTATAGACATATTTATTGTATGCACCTCTTATATGTAAAATAAAGAAGTGCTGTGTTATAGACATATTTATTGTATGCACCTCTTATGTGTAAAATAAAGAAGTGCTGTGTTATAGACATATTTATTGTACGTGCCTCTTATGTGTAAAATAAAGAAGTGCTGTGTTATAGACATATTTATTGTATGCACCTCTTATATGTAAAATAAAGAAGTGCTGTGTTATAGACATATTTATTGTACGCACCTCTTATGTGTAAAATAAAGAAGTGCTGTGTTATAGACATATTTATTGTACGTGCCTCTTATGTGTAAAAAAAGAAGTGCTGTGTTCTAGACATATTTATTGTACGCGCCTCTTATGTGTAAAATAAAGAAGTGCTGTGTTATAGACATATTTATTGTACGCGCCTCTTATGTGCAAAATAAAGAAGTGCTGTGTTATAGACATATTTATTGAACGCACCTCTTATGTGTAAAATAAAGAAGTGCTGTGTTATAGACATATTTATTGTAAGCGCCTCTTATGTGTAAAATAAAGAAGTGCTGTGTTCTAGACATATTTATTGTACGCGCCTCTTATGTGTAAAATAAAGAAGTGCTGTGTTCTAGACATATTTATTGTACGCGCCTCTTATGTATAAAATAAAGAAGTGCTGTGTTCTAGACATATTTATTGTACGCGCCTCTTATGTATAAAATAAAGAAGTGCTGTGTTCTAGACATATTTATTGTACGCGCCTCTTATGTGAAAAATAAAGAAGTGCTGGGTTATAGACATATTTATTGTATGCGCCTCTTATGTGTAAAATAAAGAAGTGCTGTGTTATAGACATATTTATTGTATGCACCTCTTATGTGTAAAATAAAGAAGTGCTGTGTTATAGACATATTTATTGTATGCACCTCTTATATGTAAAATAAAGAAGTGCTGTGTTATAGACATATTTATTGTATGCACCTCTTAAGTGTAAAATAAAGAAGTGCTGTGTTATAGACATATTTATTGTACGTGCCTCTTATGTGTAAAATAAAGAAGTGCTGTATTCTAGACATATTTATTGTACGCGCCTCTTATGTGTAAAATAAAGAAGTGCTGTGTTCTAGACTTATTTATTGTACGCACCTCTTATGTGTAAAATAAAGAAGTGCTGTGTTA
Organism: Bombina bombina; assembly: GCF_027579735.1. Lineage (NCBI taxonomy): Eukaryota > Metazoa > Chordata > Amphibia > Anura > Bombinatoridae > Bombina > Bombina bombina. Next base: position 16,158,282 of record NC_069505.1, read on the forward strand.
TAGACATATTTATTGTACGTGCCTCTTATGTGTAAAAAAAGAAGTGCTGTGTTCTAGACATATTTATTGTATGCGCCTCTTATGTGTAAAATAAAGAAGTGCTGTGTTATAGACATATTTATTGTACGCGCCTCTTATGTGCAAAATAAAGAAGTGCTGTGTTATAGACATATTTATTGTACGCACCTCTTATGTGTAAAATAAAGAAGTGCTGTGTTATAGACATATTTATTGTAAGCGCCTCTTATGTGTAAAATAAAGAAGTGCTGTGTTCTAGACATATTTATTGTACGCGCCTCTTATGTGTAAAATAAAGAAGTGCTGTGTTCTAGACATATTTATTGTACGCGCCTCTTATGTATAAAATAAAGAAGTGCTGTGTTCTAGACATATTTATTGTACGCGCCTCTTATGTATAAAATAAAGAAGTGCTGTGTTCTAGACATATTTATTGTACGCGCCTCTTATGTGAAAAATAAAGAAGTGCTGGGTTATAGACATATTTATTGTATGCGCCTCTTATGTGTAAAATAAAGAAGTGCTGTGTTATAGACATATTTATTGTATGCGCCTCATGTGTAAAATAAAGAAGTGCTGTGTTATAGACATATTTATTGTACGCGCCTCTTATGTGTAAAATAAAGAAGTGCTGTGTTAGACATATTTATTGTACGCGCCTCTTATGTGTAAAAAAAGAAGTGCTGTGTTCTAGACATATTTATTGTACGTGCCTCTTATGTGTAAAAAAAGAAGTGCTGTATTATAGACATATTTATTGTACGCGCCTCTTATGTGTAAAAAAAGAAGTGCTGTGTTATAGACATATTTATTGTACGCGCCTCTTATGTGTAAAATAAAGAAGTGCTGTGTTATAGACATATTTATTGTACGCCCCTCTTATGTGTAAAAAAAAAAGTGCTGTGTTCTAGACATACTTATTGTACGCGCCTCTTCTGTGTAAAATAAAGAAGTGCTGTGTTCTAGACATATTTATTGTACGCGCCTCTTATGTGTAAAATAAAGAAGTGCTGTGTTATAGACATATTTATTGTACGCGCCTCTTATGTGTAAAATAAAGAAGTGCTGGGTTATAGACATATTTATTGTATGCGCCTCTTATGTGTAAAATAAAGAAGTGCTGTGTTATAGACATATTTATTGTATGCGCCTCTTATGTGTAAAATAAAGAAGTGCTGTGTTATAGACATATTTATTGTATGCGCCTCATGTGTAAAATAAAGAAGTGCTGTGTTATAGACATATTTATTGTATGCGCCTCTTATGTGTAAAATAAAGAAGTGCTGTGTTATAGACATATTTATTGTACGCGCCTCATGTGTAAAATAAAGAAGTGCTGTATTATAGACATATTTATTGTATGCGCCTCTTATGTGTAAAATAAAGAAGTGCTGTGTTCTAGACATTTATTGTACGCGCCTCTTATGTGTAAAATAAAGAAGTGCTGTGTTATAGACATATTTATTGTACGCGCCTCTTATGTGTAAAATAAAGAAGTGCTGTGTTATAGACATAATTATTGTACGCGCCTCTTATGTGTCAAATAAAGAAGTGCTGTGTTCTAGACATATTTATTGTACGCGCCTCTTATGTGTAAAATAAAGAAGTGCTGTGTTCTAGACATATTTATTGTACGCCCCTCTTATGTGTAAAATAAAGAAGTGCTGTGTTCTAGACATATTTATTGTATGCGCCTCTTATGTGTAAAATAAAGAAGTGCTGTGTTCTAGACATATTTATTGTACGCGCCTCTTATGTGTAAAATAAAGAAGTGCTGTGTTCTAGACATTTATTGTACGCACCTCTTATGTGTAAAATAAAGAAGTGCTGTGTTATAGACATATTTATTGTACGCGCCTCTTATGTGTAAAATAAAGAAGTGCTGTGTTCTAGACATATTTATTGTACGCGCCTCTTATGTGTAAAATAAAGAAGTGCTGTGTTCTAGACATATTTATTGTACGCGCCTCTTATGTGTAAAATAAAGAAGTGCTGTGTTCTAGACATATTTATTGTACGCGCCTCTTATGTGTAAAATAAAGAAGTGCTGGGTTATAGACATATTTATTGTATGCGCCTCTTATGTGTAAAATAAAGAAGTGCTGTGTTATAGACATATTTATTGTATGCGCCTCTTATGTGTAAAATAAAGAAGTGCTGTGTTATAGACATATTTATTGTATGCGCCTCATGTGTAAAATAAAGAAGTGCTGTGTTATAGACATATTTATTGTATGCGCCTCTTATGTGTAAAATAAAGAAGTGCTGTGTTATAGACATATTTATTGTACGCGCCTCATGTGTAAAATAAAGAAGTGCTGTATTATAGACATATTTATTGTATGCGCCTCTTATGTGTAAAATAAAGAAGTGCTGTGTTCTAGACATATTTATTGTACGCGCCTCTTATGTGTAAAATAAAGAAGTGCTGTGTTATAGACATATTTATTGTACGCGCCTCTTATGTGTAAAATAAAGAAGTGCTGTGTTATAGACATATTTATTGTACGCGCCTCTTATGTGTAAAATAAAGAAGTGCTGTGTTCTAGACATATTTATTGTACGCGCCTCTTATGTGTAAAATAAAGAAGTGCTGTGTTCTAGACATATTTATTGTACGCGCCTCTTATGTGTAAAATAAAGAAGTGCTGTGTTCTAGACATATTTATTGTACGCGCCTCTTATGTGTAAAATAAAGAAGTGCTGTGTTCTAGACATATTTATTGTACGCGCCTCTTATGTGTAAAAAAAGAAGTGCTGTGTTATAGACATATTTATTGTACGCGCCTCTTATGTGTAAAATAAAGAAGTGCTGTGTTATAGACATATTTATTGTACGCGCCTCTTATGTGTAAAATAAAGAAGTGCTGTGTTATAGACATATTTATTGTATGCACCTCTTATGTGTAAAATAAAGAAGTGCTGTGTTATAGACATATTTATTGTATGCACCTCTTATATGTAAAATAAAGAAGTGCTGTGTTATAGACATATTTATTGTATGCACCTCTTAAGTGTAAAATAAAGAAGTGCTGTGTTATAGACATATTTATTGTACGTGCCTCTTATGTGTAAAATAAAGAAGTGCTGTATTCTAGACATATTTATTGTACGCGCCTCTTATGTGTAAAATAAAGAAGTGCTGTGTTATAGACATATTTATTGTACGCACCTCTTATGTGTAAAATAAAGAAGTGCTGTGTTATAGACATATTTATTGTACGTGCCTCTTATGTGTAAAAAAAGAAGTGCTGTGTTCTAGACATATTTATTGTACGCGCCTCTTATGTGTAAAATAAAGAAGTGCTGTGTTATAGACATATTTATTGTACGCGCCTCTTATGTGCAAAATAAAGAAGTGCTGTGTTATAGACATATTTATTGTACGCGCCTCTTATGTGTAAAATAAAGAAGTGCTGTGTTATAGACATATTTATTGTAAGCGCCTCTTATGTGTAAAATAAAGAAGTGCTGTGTTATAGACATATTTATTGTACGCGCCTCTTATGTGTAAAATAAAGAAGTGCTGTGTTCTAGACATATTTATTGTACGCGCCTCTTATGTATAAAATAAAGAAGTGCTGTGTTCTAGACATATTTATTGTACGCGCCTCTTATGTATAAAATAAAGAAGTGCTGTGTTCTAGACATATTTATTGTACGCGCCTCTTATGTGAAAAATAAAGAAGTGCTGGGTTATAGACATATTTATTGTATGCGCCTCTTATGTGTAAAATAAAGAATTGCTGTGTTATAGACATATTTATTGTATGCGCCTCATGTGTAAAATAAAGAAGTGCTGTGTTATAGACATATTTATTGTACGCGCCTCTTATGTGTAAAATAAAGAAGTGCTGTGTTATAGACATATTTATTGTACGCGCCTCTTATGTGTAAAAAAAGAAGTGCTGTGTTCTAGACATATTTATTGTACGTGCCTCTTATGTGTAAAAAAAGAAGTGCTGTATTATAGACATATTTATTGTACGCGCCTCTTATGTGTAAAAAAAGAAGTGCTGTGTTATAGACATATTTATTGTACGCGCCTCTTATGTGTAAAATAAAGAAGTGCTGTGTTATAGACATATTTATTGTACGCCCCTCTTATGTGTAAAAAAAAAAGTGCTGTGTTCTAGACATACTTATTGTACGCGCCTCTTCTGTGTAAAATAAAGAAGTGCTGTGTTCTAGACATATTTATTGTACGCGCCTCTTATGTGTAAAATAAAGAAGTGCTGTGTTATAGACATATTTATTGTACGCGCCTCTTATGTGTAAAATAAAGAAGTGCTGTGTTATAGACATATTTATTGTACGCGCCTCTTATGTGTAAAATAAAGAAGTGCTGTGTTATAGACATATTTATTGTAAGCGCCTCTTATGTGTAAAATAAAGAAGTGCTGTGTTCTAGACATATTTATTGTACGCGCCTCTTATGTGTAAAATAAAGAAGTGCTGGGTTATAGACATATTTATTGTATGCGCCTCTTATGTGTAAAATAAAGAAGTGCTGTGTTATAGACATATTTATTGTATGCGCCTCTTATGTGTAAAATAAAGAAGTGCTGTGTTATAGACATATTTATTGTATGCGCCTCATGTGTAAAATAAAGAAGTGCTGTGTTATAGACATATTTATTGTATGCGCCTCTTATGTGTAAAATAAAGAAGTGCTGTGTTATAGACATATTTATTGTACGCGCCTCTTATGTGAAAAATAAAGAAGTGCTGTGTTATAGACATATTTATTGTACGCGCCTCTTATGTGTAAAATAAAGAAGTGCTGTGTTATAGACATATTTATTGTACGCGCCTCTTATGTGCAAAATAAAGAAGTGCTGTGTTATAGACATATTTATTGTACGCACCTCTTATGTGTAAAATAAAGAAGTGCTGTGTTATAGACATATTTATTGTAAGCGCCTCTTATGTGTAAAATAAAGAAGTGCTGTGTTATAGACATATTTATTGTACGCGCCTCTTATGTGTAAAATAAAGAAGTGCTGGGTTATAGACATATTTATTGTATGCGCCTCTTATGTGTAAAATAAAGAAGTGCTGTGTTATAGACATATTTATTGTATGCGCCTCTTATGTGTAAAATAAAGAAGTGCTGTGTTATAGACATATTTATTGTATGCGCCTCTATGTGTAAAATAAAGAAGTGCTGTGTTAGACATATTTATTGTATGCGCCTCTTATGTGTAAAATAAAGAAGTGCTGTGTTATAGACATATTTATTGTACGCGCCTCATGTGTAAAATAAAGAAGTGCTGTATTATAGACATATTTATTGTACGCGCCTCTATGTGTAAAATAAAGAAGTGCTGTATTATAGACATATTTATTGTATGCGCCTCTTATGTGTAAAATAAAGAAGTGCTGTGTTCTAGACATATTTATTGTACGCGCCTCTTATGTGTAAAATAAAGAAGTGCTGTGTTATAGACATATTTATTGTACGCGCCTCTTATGTGTAAAATAAAGAAGTGCTGTGTTATAGACATATTTATTGTACGCGCCTCTTATGTGTAAAATAAAGAAGTGCTGTGTTCTAGACATATTTATTGTACGCGCCTCTTATGTGTAAAATAAAGAAGTGCTGTGTTCTAGACATATTTATTGTACGCCCCTCTTATGTGTAAAATAAAGAAGTGCTGTGTTCTAGACATATTTATTGTACGCGCCTCTTATGTGTAAAATAAAGAAGTGCTGTGTTCTAGACATATTTATTGTACGCACCTCTTATGTGTAAAATAAAGAAGTGCTGTGTTATAGACATATTTATTGTACGCGCCTCTTATGTGTAAAATAAAGAAGTGCTGTGTTCTAGACATATTTATTGTACGCGCCTCTTATTTGTAAAATAAAGAAGTGCTGTGTTCTAGACATATTTATTGTACGCGCCTCTTATGTGTAAAATAAAGAAGTGCTGTGTTCTAGACATATTTATTGTACGCGCCTCTTATGTGTAAAATAAAGAAGTGCTGTGTTATAGACATATTTATTGTACGCGCCTCTTATGTGTAAAATAAAGAAGTGCTGTGTTATAGACATATTTATTGTACGCGCCTCTTATGTGTAAAATAAAGAAGTGCTGTGTTATAGACATATTTATTGTACGCGCCTCTTATGTGTAAAATAAAGAAGTGCTGTGTTCTAGACATATTTATTGTACGCGCCTCTTATGTGTAAAATAAAGAAGTGCTGTGTTATAGACATATTTATTGTACGCGCCTCTATGTGTAAAATAAAGAAGTGCTGTGTTATAGACATATTTATTGTACGCGCCTCTTATGTGTAAAATAAAGAAGTGCTGTGTTATAGACATATTTATTGTACGCCCCTCTTATGTGTAAAATAAAGAAGTGCTGTGTTATAGACATATTTATTGTACGCGCCTCTTATGTGTAAAATAAAGAAGTGCTGTGTTATAGACATATTTATTGTACGCGCCTCTTATGTGTAAAATAAAGAAGTGCTGTGTTCTAGACATATTTATTGTACGCGCCTCTTATGTGTAAAATAAAGAAGTGCTGTGTTCTAGACATATTTATTGTACGCACCTCTTATGTGTAAAATAAAGAAGTGCGGTGTTATAGACATATTTATTGTACGCGCCTCTATGTGTAAAATAAAGAAGTGCTGTGTTATAGACATGTTTATTGTACGCGCCTCTTATGTGTAAAAATAAAGAAGTGCTGTGTTATAGACATATTTATTGTACGCAGCCTCTTATGTGTAAAATAAAGAAGTGCTGTGTTATAGACAAATTTATTGTACTGCACCTCTTATGTGTAAAATAAAGGAAGTGCTGTGTTATAGACATATTTATTGTACGCGCCTCTTATGTGTAAAAGAAAGAAATGCTGTGTTCTAGACATATTTATTGTACGTGCCTCTTATGTGTAAATAAAGAAGTGCTGTGTTCTAGACATATTTATTGTATGCGCCTCTTATGTGTAAAATAAAGAAGTGCTGTGTTATAGACATATTTATTGTACGTGCCTCTTATGTGTAAAAAAAGAAGTGCTGTGTTCTAGACATATTTATTGTATGCGCCTCTTATGTGTAAAATAAAGAAGTGCTGTGTTATAGACATATTTATTGTACGCGCCTCTTATGTGCAAAATAAAGAAGTGCTGTGTTATAGACATATTTATTGTACGCACCTCTTATGTGTAAAATAAAGAAGTGCTGTGTTATAGACATATTTATTGTAAGCGCCTCTTATGTGTAAAATAAAGAAGTGCTGTGTTCTAGACATATTTATTGTACGCGCCTCTTATGTGTAAAATAAAGAAGTGCTGTGTTCTAGACATATTTATTGTACGCGCCTCTTATGTATAAATAAAGAAGTGCTGTGTTCTAGACATATTTATTGTACGCGCCTCTTATGTATAAAATAAAGAAGTGCTGTGTTCTAGACCATATTTATTGTACGCGCCTCTTATGTGAAAAATAAAGAAGTGCTGGGTTATAGACATATTTATTGTATGCGCCTCTTATGTGTAAAATAAAGAAGTGCTGTGTTATAGACATATTTATTGTATGCGCCTCATGTGTAAAATAAAGAAGTGCTGTGTTATAGACATATTTATTGTACGCGCCTCTTATGTGTAAAATAAAGAAGTGCTGTGTTAGACATATTTATTGTACGCGCCTCTTATGTGTAAAAAAAGAAGTGCTGTGTTCTAGACATATTTATTGTACGTGCCTCTTATGTGTAAAAAAAGAAGTGCTGTATTATAGACATATTTATTGTACGCGCCTCTTATGTGTAAAAAAAGAAGTGCTGTGTTATAGACATATTTATTGTACGCGCCTCTTATGTGTAAAATAAAGAAGTGCTGTGTTATAGACATATTTATTGTACGCCCCCTCTTATGTGTAAAAAAAAAAGTGCTGTGTTCCAGACATACTTATTGTACGCGCCTCTTCTGTGTAAAATAAAGAAGTGCTGTGTTCTAGACATATTTATTGTACGCGCCTCTTATGTGTAAAATAAAGAAGTGCTGTGTTATAGACATATTTATTGTACGCGCCTCTTATGTGTAAAATAAAGAAGTGCTGTGTTATAGACATATTTATTGTATGCGCCTCTTATGTGTAAAATAAAGAAGTGCTGTGTTATAGACATATTTATTGTATGCGCCTCTTATGTGTAAAATAAAGAAGTGCTGTGTTATAGACATATTTATTGTATGCGCCTCATGTGTAAAATAAAGAAGTGCTGTGTTATAGACATATTTATTGTATGCGCCTCTTATGTGTAAAATAAAGAAGTGCTGTGTTATAGACATATTTATTGTACGCGCCTCATGTGTAAAATAAAGAAGTGCTGTATTATAGACATATTTATTGTATGCGCCTCTTATGTGTAAAATAAAGAAGTGCTGTGTTCTAGACATTTATTGTACGCGCCTCTTATGTGTAAAATAAAGAAGTGCTGTGTTATAGACATATTTATTGTACGCGCCTCTTATGTGTAAAATAAAGAAGTGCTGTGTTATAGACATAATTATTGTACGCGCCTCTTATGTGTCAAATAAAGAAGTGCTGTGTTCTAGACATATTTATTGTACGCGCCTCTAATGTGTAAAATAAAGAAGTGCTGTGTTCTAGACATATTTATTGTACGCCCCTCTTATGTGTAAAATAAAGAAGTGCTGTGTTCTAGACATATTTATTGTATGCGCCTCTTATGTGTAAAATAAAGAAGTGCTGTGTTCTAGACATATTTATTGTACGCGCCTCTTATGTGTAAAATAAAGAAGTGCTGTGTTCTAGACATTTATTGTACGCACCTCTTATGTGTAAAATAAAGAAGTGCTGTGTTATAGACATATTTATTGTACGCGCCTCTTATGTGTAAAATAAAGAAGTGCTGTGTTCTAGACATATTTATTGTACGCGCCTCTTATGTGTAAAATAAAGAAGTGCTGTGTTCTAGACATATTTATTGTACGCGCCTCTTATGTGTAAAATAAAGAAGTGCTGTGTTCTAGACATATTTATTGTACGCGCCTCTTATGTGTAAAATAAAGAAGTGCTGGGTTATAGACATATTTATTGTATGCGCCTCTTATGTGTAAAATAAAGAAGTGCTGTGTTATAGACATATTTATTGTATGCGCCTCTTATGTGTAAAATAAAGAAGTGCTGTGTTATAGACATATTTATTGTATGCGCCTCATGTGTAAAATAAAGAAGTGCTGTGTTATAGACATATTTATTGTATGCGCCTCTTATGTGTAAAATAAAGAAGTGCTGTGTTATAGACATATTTATTGTACGCGCCTCATGTGTAAAATAAAGAAGTGCTGTATTATAGACATATTTATTGTATGCGCCTCTTATGTGTAAAATAAAGAAGTGCTGTGTTCTAGACATATTTATTGTACGCGCCTCTTATGTGTAAAATAAAGAAGTGCTGTGTTATAGACATATTTATTGTACGCGCCTCTTATGTGTAAAATAAAGAAGTGCTGTGTTATAGACATATTTATTGTACGCGCCTCTTATGTGTAAAATAAAGAAGTGCTGTGTTCTAGACATATTTATTGTACGCGCCTCTTATGTGTAAAATAAAGAAGTGCTGTGTTCTAGACATATTTATTGTACGCGCCTCTTATGTGTAAAATAAAGAAGTGCTGTGTTCTAGACATATTTATTGTACGCGCCTCTTATGTGTAAAATAAAGAAGTGCTGTGTTCTAGACATATTTATTGTACGCGCCTCTTATGTGTAAAAAAAGAAGTGCTGTGTTATAGACATATTTATTGTACGCGCCTCTTATGTGTAAAATAAAGAAGTGCTGTGTTATAGACATATTTATTGTACGCGCCTCTTATGTGTAAAATAAAGAAGTGCTGTGTTATAGACATATTTATTGTATGCACCTCTTATGTGTAAAATAAAGAAGTGCTGTGTTATAGACATATTTATTGTATGCACCTCTTATATGTAAAATAAAGAAGTGCTGTGTTATAGACATATTTATTGTATGCACCTCTTAAGTGTAAAATAAAGAAGTGCTGTGTTATAGACATATTTATTGTACGTGCCTCTTATGTGTAAAATAAAGAAGTGCTGTATTCTAGACATATTTATTGTACGCGCCTCTTATGTGTAAAATAAAGAAGTGCTGTGTTCTAGACTTATTTATTGTACGCACCTCTTATGTGTAAAATAAAGAAGTGCTGTGTTATAGACATATTTATTGTACGTGCCTCTTATGTGTAAAAAAAGAAGTGCTGTGTTCTAGACATATTTATTGTACGCGCCTCTTATGTGTAAAATAAAGAAGTGCTGTGTTATAGACATATTTATTGTACGCGCCTCTTATGTGCAAAATAAAGAAGTGCTGTGTTATAGACATATTTATTGTACGCACCTCTTATGTGTAAAATAAAGAAGTGCTGTGTTATAGACATATTTATTGTAAGCGCCTCTTATGTGTAAAATAAAGAAGTGCTGTGTTATAGACATATTTATTGTACGCGCCTCTTATGTGTAAAATAAAGAAGTGCTGTGTTCTAGACATATTTATTGTACGCGCCTCTTATGTATAAAATAAAGAAGTGCTGTGTTCTAGACATATTTATTGTACGCGCCTCTTATGTATAAAATAAAGAAGTGCTGTGTTCTAGACATATTTATTGTACGCGCCTCTTATGTGAAAAATAAAGAAGTGCTGGGTTATAGACATATTTATTGTATGCGCCTCTTATGTGTAAAATAAAGAAGTGCTGTGTTATAGACATATTTATTGTATGCGCCTCATGTGTAAAATAAAGAAGTGCTGTGTTATAGACATATTTATTGTACGCGCCTCTTATGTGTAAAATAAAGAAGTGCTGTGTTATAGACATATTTATTGTACGCGCCTCTTATGTGTAAAAAAAGAAGTGCTGTGTTCTAGACATATTTATTGTACGTGCCTCTTATGTGTAAAAAAAGAAGTGCTGTATTATAGACATATTTATTGTACGCGCCTCTTATGTGTAAAAAAAGAAGTGCTGTGTTATAGACATATTTATTGTACGCGCCTCTTATGTGTAAAATAAAGAAGTGCTGTGTTATAGACATATTTATTGTACGCCCCTCTTATGTGTAAAAAAAAAAGTGCTGTGTTCTAGACATACTTATTGTACGCGCCTCTTATGTGTAAAATAAAGAAGTGCTGTGTTCTAGACATATTTATTGTACGCGCCTCTTATGTGTAAAATAAAGAAGTGCTGTGTTATAGACATATTTATTGTACGCGCCTCTTATGTGTAAAATAAAGAAGTGCTGTGTTATAGACATATTTATTGTATGCACCTCTTATATGTAAAATAAAGAAGTGCTGTGTTATAGACATATTTATTGTAAGCGCCTCTTATGTGTAAAATAAAGAAGTGCTGTGTTCTAGACATATTTATTGTACGCGCCTCTTATGTGTAAAATAAAGAAGTGCTGGGTTATAGACATATTTATTGTATGCGCCTCTTATGTGTAAAATAAAGAAGTGCTGTGTTATAGACATATTTATTGTATGCGCCTCTTATGTGTAAAATAAAGAAGTGCTGTGTTATAGACATATTTATTGTATGCGCCTCATGTGTAAAATAAAGAAGTGCTGTGTTATAGACATATTTATTGTATGCGCCTCTTATGTGTAAAATAAAGAAGTGCTGTGTTATAGACATATTTATTGTACGCGCCTCTTATGTGAAAAATAAAGAAGTGCTGTGTTATAGACATATTTATTGTACGCGCCTCTTATGTGTAAAATAAAGAAGTGCTGTGTTATAGACATATTTATTGTACGCGCCTCTTATGTGCAAAATAAAGAAGTGCTGTGTTATAGACATATTTATTGTACGCACCTCTTATGTGTAAAATAAAGAAGTGCTGTGTTATAGACATATTTATTGTAAGCGCCTCTTATGTGTAAAATAAAGAAGTGCTGTGTTCTAGACATATTTATTGTACGCGCCTCTTATGTGTAAAATAAAGAAGTGCTGGGTTATAGACATATTTATTGTATGCGCCTCTTATGTGTAAAATAAAGAAGTGCTGTGTTATAGACATATTTATTGTATGCGCCTCTTATGTGTAAAATAAAGAAGTGCTGTGTTATAGACATATTTATTGTATGCGCCTCATGTGTAAAATAAAGAAGTGCTGTGTTAGACATATTTATTGTATGCGCCTCTTATGTGTAAAATAAAGAAGTGCTGTGTTATAGACATATTTATTGTACGCGCCTCATGTGTAAAATAAAGAAGTGCTGTATTATAGACATATTTATTGTACGCGCCTCATGTGTAAAATAAAGAAGTGCTGTATTATAGACATATTTATTGTATGCGCCTCTTATGTGTAAAATAAAGAAGTGCTGTGTTCTAGACATATTTATTGTACGCGCCTCTTATGTGTAAAATAAAGAAGTGCTGTGTTATAGACATATTTATTGTACGCGCCTCTTATGTGTAAAATAAAGAAGTGCTGTGTTATAGACATATTTATTGTACGCGCCTCTTATGTGTAAAATAAAGAAGTGCTGTGTTATAGACATATTTATTGTACGCGCCTCTTATGTGTAAAATAAAGAAGTGCTGTGTTCTAGACATATTTATTGTACGCCCCTCTTATGTGTAAAATAAAGAAGTGCTGTGTTCTAGACATATTTATTGTATGCGCCTCTTATGTGTAAAATAAAGAAGTGCTGTGTTCTAGACATATTTATTGTACGCACCTCTTATGTGTAAAATAAAGAAGTGCTGTGTTATAGACATATTTATTGTACGCGCCTCTTATGTGTAAAATAAAGAAGTGCTGTGTTCTAGACATATTTATTGTACGCGCCTCTTATTTGTAAAATAAAGAAGTGCTGTGTTCTAGACATATTTATTGTACGCGCCTCTTATTTGTAAAATAAAGAAGTGGTGTGTTCTAGACATATTTATTGTACGCGCCTCTTATGTGTAAAATAAAGAAGTTCTGTGTTATAGACATATTTATTGTACGCGCCTCTTATGTGTAAAATAAAGAAGTGCTGTGTTCTAGACATATTTATTGTACGCGCCTCATGTGTAAAGTAAAGTAGTGCTGTGTTATAGACATATTTATTGTACGCGCCTCTTATGTGTAAAATAAAGAAGTGCTGTGTTCTACACATATTTATTGTACGCGCCTCTTATGTGTAAAATAAAGAAGTGCTGTGTTATAGACATATTTATTGTACGCGCCTCATGTGTAAAATAAAGAAGTGCTGTGTTATAGACATATTTATTGTACGCGCCTCTTATGTGTAAAATAAAGAAGTGCTGTGTTCTAGACATATTTATTGTACGCCCCTCTTATGTGTAAAATAAAGAAGTGCTGTGTTATAGACATATTTATTGTACGCGCCTCTTATGTGTAAAATAAAGAAGTGCTGTGTTATAGACATATTTATTGTATGCGCCTCTTCTGTGTAAAATAAAGAAGTGCTGTGTTCTAGACATATTTATTGTACGTGCCTCTTATGTGTAAAATAAAGAAGTGCTGTGTTCTAGACATATTTATTGTACGCACCTCTTATGTGTAAAATAAAGAAGTGCTGTGTTATAGACATATTTATTGTACGCGCCTCATGTGTAAAATAAAGAAGTGCTGTGTTATAGACATGTTTATTGTACGCGCCTCTTATGTGTAAAATAAAGAAGTGCTGTGTTAGACATATTTATTGTACGCGCCTCTTATGTGTAAAATAAAGAAGTGCTGTGTTATAGACATATTTATTGTACGCGCCTCTTATGTGTAAAATAAAGAAGTGCTGTGTTCTAGACATATTTATTGTACGCGCCTCTTATGTGTAAAAGAAAGAAATGCTGTGTTCTAGACATATTTATTGAACGTGCCTCTTATGTGTAAAATAAAGAAGTGGTGTGTTATAGACATATTTATTGTACGCGCCTCTTATGTGTCAAATAAAGAAGTGCTGTGTTATAGACATATTTATTGTACGCGCCTTATGTGTAAAATAAAGAAGTGCTGTGTTCTAGACATATTTATTGTACGCCCCTCTTATGTGTAAAATAAAGAAGTGCTGTGTTATAGACATATTTATTGTACGCGCCTCTTATGTGTAAAATAAAGAAGTGCTGTGTTATAGACATATTTATTGTACGCGCCTCTTATGTGTAAAATAAAGAAGTTCTGTGTTATCGACATATTTATTGTACGCGCCTCTTATGTGTAAAATAAAGAAGTGCTGTGTTCTAGACATATTTATTGTACGCGCCTCATGTGTAAAGTAAAGTAGTGCTGTGTTATAGACATATTTATTGTACGCGCCTCTTATGTGTAAAATAAAGAAGTGCTGTGTTCTAGACATATTTATTGTACGCGCCTCTTATGTGTAAAATAAAGAAGTGCTGTGTTATAGACATATTTATTGTACGCGCCTCATGTGTAAAATTAAGAAGTGCTGTGTTCTAGACATATTTATTGTACGCCCCTCTTATGTGTAAAATAAAGAAGTGCTGTGTTCTAGACATATTTATTGTACGCGCCTCTTATGTGTAAAATAAAGAAATGCTGTGTTCTAGACATATTTATTGAACGTGCCTCTTATGTGTAAAATAAAGAAGTGGTGTGTTATAGACATATTTATTGTACGCGCCTCTTATGTGTAAAATAAAGAAGTGCTGTGTTATAGAAATATTTATTGTACGCGCCTTATGTGTAAAATAAAGAAGTGCTGTGTTATAGACATATTTATTGTACGCGCCTCTTATGTGTAAAATAAAGAAGTGCTGTGTTATAGACATATTTATTGTACGCCCCTCTTATGTGTAAAATAAAGAAGTGCTGTGTTATAGACATATTTATTGTACGCGCCTCTTATGTGTAAAATAAAGAAGTGCTGTAACCTGCAGGGATAAGGCTCATCCCAAACCCAGATACTTTTACTTTAATAACTAGACCACAACATTAAAGGGACATTTTTCATTTCTGATCCGAGATCTGATTCATGTTACTGGCTGCCGATGTTCTTGTTGTCACAATCAGACATTTTTATGGCAGGATTTATTTCATGATCAGTTTTGTGAGAAATGACCTACGTGCCAGTCCTGTTTCTACTCATCACAATCAATACTCTCAACACTTAAAGGGATATGAAACCAATAAAAATAATTTTGTGGTTTAGATAGGGAAAACAATTTTGAAAAAGTTTACAATTTTCTTCTATTATCAAATCTGCTTCGTTCTCAAGATATTCTGTGCTGAAGAGATACCTAGGTAGCCATCTGGTGCACTATATAGCAGGTAATAGTGCTGCCATCTAGTGTTCTTGTAAATAGATAACATTATTGCAAAATTGCTGCCATATAGTGCTCTAGATATGGGCCGGCTCCTAAGCATACGCCCCTGCTTTTCAA